>NC_134521.1:15302500-15641816 GCF_027942865.1 Odontesthes bonariensis | reverse complement strand
ACAGCTTCAGCTGGTGTTCACAGGTCCATGAGTGTTTCATGAGACATTTCCTGCCAGTAACGGCACTTTGATACTTTCAGCTTCAGTCAGCACTAACGCCTCAACTTGCTGGATATTTCAGCTTCACTTAATTTTATTCTCCAACCTTAACTCACTCTTATAGTTTTGTTCTTCTTCCTCATCTAAATGCTTAAAGAGTGATCAGTTCAAATCTGATAGCTAACCAGGAGAATGTAATTGGTCTACAGGTATCCAGACGGGTTTTTTGTGCAGAACATTTACTTTGATTTCTTCAACTATGCTGGGATACATCGTCCTGTGCTGCTGTACACTACTCCTAAAGCGTATGTGGATGACATCACAGTGGTGACAGACTTCTTGGATAGCACTGGTAAAATAGAAAAGCACTCTTAAGAGCACAGACCTCCGGCAAGGTTATTAGTCATTGATTTAGTAATATACAAGTTTTTAACAAAGCCCATCATAAACATATGGATGGTTTGCCAAAACAATGCTTCTCCACCACTTTTCATGAAAATCAAATCAGTAGTTTTTCCTACCTTGTGGCTGACAGACAGAGAAATAAACAGCAACTAAAATAAATACTCCTTGGCGGAGGTAATGTACACTCATGACAGTGAATCACATTTATTTAAGTCATGATCCTCGGTGGAGCGTTCTCAAAACTGATGGGAATACTCATTTAACACCAAACGTATACTTATTGTTAACGCCACATGTATTTGTGCTGTTTCCTCTGGTTTTTAGGACTCGTTAAATACAAAGTGTCAGTACAAGGTGCATCAACAGCTACTGTGAAGGTTACTTTGATGGACCGAGAAGGTCACTGTGTGGCCTCTTCCACTGAGCCATCTGGAGTGCTCAAAGTGGGGGATGTTAAGCTGTGGTGGCCATACCTGATGCACGAGAACCCAGGTTATCTTTACTCTTTGGAGGTAGGTGGACTCAGATGTGGGTCACATGAACACTGCAACCGTAATAAAGCAGTCCTGTTTTGAAAGCATAAAACTGAGTTTAATGCATTTAACAGCTAAATTTCCAATTAGAAGGATCGCAAGACTCCATTCTCTACACATCAAAGCTTATATAAAGAAGAAGATGTTGCACACATATTAAATGATGCAATAATGTAAAATTAGGCAGAGCTGGTATTGAAAGTTCTGTCATTAGATAGACGGCTAGATGGATGGATAAGACTCTCTATTCACCCTGAGGGAAATCCTGGGCAACCAGTAGCTTACACATAAATGAACAGTGCGAAAATATTATTAGTTGCAAAGACATAACCACAGATGGCTAAAGTAAACACACAGAACAGTAAATTTAGCTTTCCTAAACTAAAACTATATTTCAAAAACTAAAATTAAGCATTACTTTGTGGCCTTGGATCAGGTTGTGCTCTGTGAGGGTGTGATCATATGACCATTTTGTAAATAAAACTTTCTTATCCCAGAATTTCAACCATGAACTCTCTGAAGACGAGTACCTGGATTCCTGTTTTTAAGTAATTTTCTGTCATACTGCATTCTTGGAAAAAGGCCACTGTCTCTGCTTCTGACAGTAGCGTTTTCATTCCTAGGTTCGCCTCATGGCAGCCGACGAGAGGTCAACATACGAGGACGTTTATGCTCTGCCAGTTGGCATCCGCACAGTGAACGTCACCAGCACGCAGTTCCTGATCAACAACAAGCCGTTTTATTTCCACGGGGTCAATAAGCATGAGGACGCTGATGTGAGTACCACTAGAGGGAAGCCAAAGCTTTACACAGGTCTCATTTTAATATCAGTTACAACATTCATAGAAACAAATGATAAACATTTTCTGTTATTCAAAAATACCATCCCTGTTTTTTGTTTTCTTACCTTGTGTTGTGTTGTAGATCCGAGGTAAAGGCTTTGACTGGCCCCTGATTGTTAAGGACTTTAACCTGTTGAAGTGGCTGGGGGCCAACTCATTCCGCACAAGCCACTACCCCTACGCCGAGGAGATTGTGCAGATGTGTGACCGTCATGGCATCGTGGTGATAGACGAGTGCCCTGGGGTTGGCATCAAAGACATGTAAGTGTCAGCGCTCACTTCTGGGTCTGTGTAAAGGTTCAGGGTGGTCTAGAGCTGGAGCATCTAACAGTTGTTGTCCATCACAGCTACTTCTGAAAACCTGGTTCATCTTGATGCCGTCAGAGATGGTTAAAGATCATATCGAAAGATTCAGGTAGAGTAGCAGATCAGACAAAATTAATAACAATCTGAGCATTATACCGACTATGTTTTCAAACTGTTGAGCCACCGCTCGTTTCTTTATATTCTGCTTCCAATTAGTCGACTATCTTGATGATGTCCTTAAGAAAGAGGAAAGAATACAGCAAAGACCTAACACAGGACCTGAGAGATGCATCTGGACCTTCAGTTGATCCATCTACTGTTGGCCCAAGCCTCATCAGAAATGGTCTCCATTGAAGAGTGGCTGTCAGGAAGCCGTTCTTAAGGAAGGGAAACAGGGAGAAAAGGCTGAGCTATGTCGAATGACACAAGAAGTGGACTGAAAATCAGTGGCAACAGGTCTGATGGAGGGATGAATCCTCCCCAGAGCCCGGACCTCAACATTATTGAAGCAGTGTGGGATCATGTTGACAAAGAACGGAACAAAAGGCAGCCGACATCCACAGAAGAGCTTTGAAATGTCCTTTAAGAAGCCTGGAGAACTATTCCTGAAGACTACTTACAGAAATGACAGAAAGCTTCTCTAAGAGGGTTCAGGCTGTGTTGAAGGATAAAGTCGCTCAGACCAAGTATTGACTTTAAAGCTTATTAGAGCTGTACAAAGTCTTTTTGTGCCTCATATACTGTGTTTTCTGGAAATGTATGAAAAAATGAGGGGTGATTCAAGACTTTAACACAGAACTGGAATTGTAAACATGCAGATTTGGTCTGCATTTTCAGCAGATGGATACGTACAGCATCTGTGTAACCCTCTCTGTATGTTTGTGGTATCCACGGCTTAAGCAGTGTTAGAAGTGTGCTGCTGGACTGCCTGCTAAATATTAACCTGACAGTATTATTGCTTTGAGCACGTTATTCTGGCATTAACAGCTTTTCACCTTAGCACGGCCTCCCAGTGCTGCTGTTTGATTTGTATTTCACGCAACATTCCAACATTTGTGTTGTTGTTGTTTTTTTTTGTTTTTTTTTAATGACTTTGAAATAAAATGTGTTAAAAATAAACATAAACCAGCTTAATTTGTTAAGTCGGTGGTCATTCCTAATAGTTTTTTCAGTAAAGGTGCACCTTGTAAACAGGAGAGTAGATAGTCTGTCTCTGATCCTGTGTTTTTAGATAACTCAGAATAAACGAACACTTATGCACCAGATCCTGTTTTTTTTTCTTAAAAAAGGTGCATGTCACACAGTAAAATAACTCGATGAAGAAGTCTTTGAAAGTGTAATGACTCATCAGTGTGACCACCTGCAAACATACATCTTTTTTTCTGGGATAGTTTGAGGAAAAGCACTAAAACGTTACAGAAAACGAAACGTCAGCAGAAGAGTCGCAAGGTGACTCTTCACATCAGTGATTTCAACTTCAACTTTCAAATATGTCCTTTGCCGTTATAGTCGCAGCTTTGGAAACGCCTCTCTGGCCCACCACCTTATAGTCATGGATGAGCTCGTACGCCGGGACAAAAACCATCCCTCCGTGGTCATGTGGTCGGTAGCCAATGAGCCCGCTGCAGAGATGCCACCTGCTGAATATTATTTCAAGTAAGTCATGATTTTTGGTTTGTTTTGTCTTGAGGTTTGCATCACTAAATATATCTACTCATCAATGACTTAACCACACAAATAAGTGAGGTCACACAAATAAGTGAGGTCACTCACTCTTTGTTTTGTGTTTTCTTTTTTGATAATCTGTCATGTAAACAAAAAGCAGCCGGGTGTTATGACTCCTCTCAAAACCCCCCCCAAACTTTTTTCAAATGTTAGTGCATCTCTTGATGTGATATTGGCTCATTTTCAGTCACAGTTTGCCCCTTCATGTTATGTTGAGAATGCAGTGAGACTAGTCAGGAAGGTCAGTAACAGCCTGCAGCACCAGAGAAGCTAACGGGGCAGATAGAAACACAAGAGTACCCAACAAGTAACATGCAGCAGGTGGAGAACAAAGTATATGCAGAACTCTACCAGCACAAACATGTGCTGCGTCACCCCAAAGTTAAAACGGTGTAATATTACATCTGATGTGTGAATTAACCTCCTGAATCCTCGCTTTACAGGACCTTGATAAAACACACCAAATCTCTGGACCCTACACGGCCCGTCACCTATATCACAGACAGCAACTGGGCAAGGGACAAAGGGGTGAGTCTCCCTAGCCTTCACCTCCATATTTACAACATATTAAAGTGAAACCTACATAGCACAGTCATTTGTAGGAATTTTATTTGACACATGGTATAAAGATGGTAGTTCATTGTAAATCAGAATGTGCTTTGCTTTACAGCAGCTCCATTTATAGCTTTAATGAAAAACAAGAATTACAACCGAAAAAATTACATTGCAGCCAAAAATATTGTTAATTAGGGTGTTTAAGACTAAAATCTAAAATTAAAAAGACAGCTTTAGTCTGTGGTAAAAAGTATGAGGTTTTTTGTTTGGAAAAGTTTTAACTGTTGTTTGTCCAACTAAAAGTCGTCTTAAAATGAATATAAACATGTTAACTAGACTCAAATCAGCTTAGGTGCTCTATGCACAGTTCCCGTCCTGGGGCTTGATGCAGAAAAAGCAGGAGACGCAGACATAGAGGCCAGCAACAGAATAACCACAGCGGATAGTAGGCATCTTATTTGTAAAAGTGAGATCAAAGTGTAGAGCACGTACAAAATGTACAGAGCCTTAAAGCTAACCAGTTCACAGCTTGACATGGTACCAATGTGCAGCTGGCTAAATTGTTTCAGTCATAATGATTAACTGGAAAAAGCCCAGAACTAACAGGCTGTAAGCGACTATCACAGTGGAGTCGGAAAAAAACTTTAGCCTAATAATCTGTTCCCATTCAATGCCTGTACACTGGGACAAGGAGTCATGTGATAAATGAACAAGTTGAGCTATATCCATGGCTCAACTTAACTTTTCACTCCTGTCACTGGTGATCCTAACTGAGAATAGTCGGAGCATCAGTGTTGATAATGAACCGACGTCTTGATTAAAGTTAGACTGTTTAAAGAAATATTAAACAAGTCTAGGAGGAAAAAGAAAACATTAAGTCAAACAGTTCTGACACTAAATGTACAAATCCGTTAATATTACCCATTCCTAACATAAAACAGCCATCTCCGTATTTCTGTCATTTATTAGTAATGCAGTTAAGATTAAAAATTACATGTTGATTTCAGGTTTATTGTCTTTGACAATAAATTGCACACAAGGTAATTTCTGTAAACTCGGGTGTTTATCAACGAGGCCTGAACTAGTTGACCCATAGATTTATAAAGTCTTTTCAGTGCCTGGTGATCCAATTAGAACAACTTTTATTTCCACATGCTGCAGTTTGGCGTTTCTGTCCTTGGATAATTTGTGTCGTGCTGTCGTTTATTTACGGGTGTCTCATGTTTAAAGTTTGTGCTCAAATTAGCCGATGATCTGAGCAGTTTTGACTTTAAAGGTACCAGGTAGTAAATCGACACTGAAAAACAAAATAAGAGCTTGTGTACTTGCCCAAGAAGAGCAAAAGTTGCTAGTGATATGAAGTCTTTGGTTTGTCTTTTTGCAGATGGTGCCATTTCTCTTTTACCATCAATATTGTGACATTTTAAATATTAACACCACTTGTACCAATAAAAAACAGTGTTGCAGAACACTCCCGACACTCCCTTGTTTTTACTAACATCCAGTAGTTTCACTTCACCACTGGGTCAGATCAGCAAGAGGAGCAAAACACCGCTCGACGGTCTGGTGTTTTGTTACTGTTTAATATGCATTTAAAGTAATTAAATAGCGTTCAGGTTTCAGCTATTAACGAACCTCTTCTTACAGTCCAGTCTCATCGTTGATGATGATCATGCGCGGTCCAAAGATGCACAATCCAGACCAAGTCAGCTGCAATGAATTTAGAAAACTCTTATTAAAATGGCACATTATTCTGTATTTTTGTAGTTCGAAGTGAAAGCGAGAAAACAGAGAGGGCAGAAATGTTTGAGTTTCAGTGTTCTGTGCGGCAAGTCTGTTCATGTCACTCATTTGACAGCTTTGGCCTCTGGTAAATCGGATGAGAAGCATAGGAGCAAAATTCAAGTTTGAATGCGTTTAACTAAGGTTGAATTAACTTGTTGACATGTCTGGGATTTTTTTTTTTATCACATTCCTGTGCAATGAGGAATACCGTTAATGCCTTAAAGGGACCAACTCTCCTGCAGTCACAGCTTTATTAAGAAGCAGAGTTTACTTCAGAATTCACCATAACTTTAGCTTAAGGCAAATAAAGGTGCCAGAACTTGTCTTGCTTAGATAGATTAAGATCAGATTTATTTGTCATGCATACATACATACACACGAAATGTCCTCCGCTTTTAACCCATCCAGGTTGGCACCTGTTGACACACACACACACACACACACACATACACACACACACACACACACATATGCACAGGGTCACACACTCATAGATACAAATGCCAACCTGGAGCGGTGGGCAGCCATTCAAAGCGCCTGGGGAGCATGGGGGTACGGTGCCTTGCTCAAGGGCATATCTGCCAACCTTCCAGTTATTGGACGACCGACTCTTACCACTGAGCCACGGCCGCCCCGTGCTTGTATATGAATGGACACAATCTATGAAATGTGGAGGTCTTTGTAACAGACGAACGAAGAAAAAGGGTCTGGCTGAGCTGGGCTGTTTGAGAAAAGTCGTGATTGTGCTTGAGAGCAACTCCACAAATCTCTCTTTGTCGTTTGTCTCGCCCCCAGGCTCCCTTTGTGGACGTAGTTTGTGTAAATAGTTACTTCTCCTGGTACCATGATCCAGGCCACGTGGAGGTCATCCCCATCCAGCTCAACACTCAGTTTGAGAGCTGGTATGGAAAGTACCAAAAGCCCATCATCCAGAGTGAATATGGAGCGGATGCTGTGCCGGGGGTTCACAATGTGAGGATTCACACACGTGCAGTTTGTGTTCACATTTATGTGTGGGCTCCTAAAGCTTCAGTGGATGTCACAACAGAATAAACCAGGGTGATGAGCTTTATTTTCACTTTCAGGACCCCCCCTTGATGTTCACTGAGGAGTATCAGAAGGTAGTCCTGCAGAGCTACCACGACGTGTTCGACCAGAAGAGGAAGCACTACGTTATTGGCGAACTCATCTGGAACTTTGCCGACTTCATGACTACACAAGGTACAGCATGTTCCTGCAGAAGCAGAGCTGCTCACCTCCTGCCTTTTGTTCCTGTTGGCGTCCTGGCTCATTTTTTGAGCATTCAAAATGAGAAGGCTGCATTTATTTATGCATTGACAATATATTTATTAAGTTTTGTATAATAACTCCCAAAAAAGTCCACCTAAGGCTTCCAAATGTCCTCAAATTCCTCTGCCCGTGCTCTTATTAGGCCAGTCTTTCCAACACATCTCACTTATGGCGTATTTATTGAAGGTACATCTGTTTTCCTCCAGGACACGGTTTATCATCCTCCTGCCCTGCAGGAGTCCAAAGTCGATTAGAATAGATTGTTTTGAATTGACCACAAAGTCCTCTGGATATATGCTTTGATTGATAGGGCACTCCAACAATATTCAATATAGTCTGAAACACTGTCTCTACACTGTGAAACAAGGTGCCTTTTTCTTCTAAACATTTAGTACAAGAATCTGGAAAATAAGGAGGCCAACGATGAACCCTGACTGGTGTAATACAGGTTCTCATTGGCTATTTATGCTGCAACAACCTCCTTCTCCTATTAATGAATCATTTATGGACATTTAATTTCCACGACTCTAGTCTGTCAAGGTGCTGATTCGTTATCGTATGTCATCAAGGTTTTGTACAGCAAAGGAATTAGACTCTTCCATTTTAGTTGTTTAGATGTTTAAGATTTTCAATATGTGATAGTGAGGGTTCTGATATTGTCTCATTGGAAAGTATAAAATGTTTTAGCTGTTTTATCAAATGATTAATGCACAAATACTTAAACTAATGCTCAATTTAGAGGATCTAATCAGATTCTTTGATGCATTCATTCATAATGCTGGTAAATGTTTTATTTGTGAAGAAAAAGCTACTTGTTGATCACTAGTGATCACTCTAATCGTATTATTATTGTTGAAGAAATACCTCTGTTGTTGTTGTTGTTGTTGACCTGACTTGTGTCTGCAGGGATCACTCGTGTCGTGGGGAACAAGAAGGGTATTTTCACCCGGCAAAGGCAACCCAAAGCAGCGGCTTTCATCCTGAAGGAGAGGTACTGGAGGCTGGCAAATGAAACGGGAAGACTCCCCCCTTGGACCAAGTACCCCTGCTCACTTTGACACCAGCGCTTAGGCATCCGGTCCGAGACGGACTCAAACTCATGTAAGCTCTGAGCCCTCTGGAGAGATTCTTAGATGATTATATTAGTAAAGTAATTCTGTGGACCAATACAACACAAGTGAGATCAAAAGGACTCTTAAGTACAGACTTTGAGCTTTAATTTAAAGGACTGATTATAAATATTATATGAAAACTAACTCTTATTTAGTCACCCATTCTACAGGTTCTAAATGTGATTGTATTAATTAATATAACTACTAATAAGATGTTAATATAAGACTTTTGTGATGCTTTGTCAGGCCTTTACTGTTGCTGCCTTCAGTTGATTATTATACATACATCTATCTGCCTGTAGTTTTATAGATCAGCTGATTGGCTCGGGTCCGAGCTAAAATACGTTAAGGATATGAATTCCCTCAAATTAAAGCTTTGAGTCTGCACCTTGAGTCTACAGATAAAACTTTAATTAATTATGTGGACCCTGAATGCAGCTACGCTAATCCTGCTGTCAACACTATAATCGTTGTTTCCAGCGCTGCACAACGTTCATTTAAACCTAAAGGCAGGTTCTAATGCTGGCAGAAACAAACCATTGAGTCACACTGTATAATATGTGTATGATGTGATGACTGGGACGGTGTGTTTAGTTTTTAGAATATTCTGGCGCAAAAAAAATAAGGAAAAGCGTAACATAAATTTTTCTTTTAAGAGTCTGACATGAACAACAAGTAAAGCACAAAGTTACATAGTGTCTCTGTTGGGGGGGGGAGTTACCGCTCTGCTCTTTGTCATTTCTCTTGTTAAAATGTGCCTTAAAACTATGTTTTAAAGAATGTGCATGTACAAACCATCAAAACTGCGTTTTAGAATTTTTTTTTTTTCTTTTTTCTTTTTTTTTTTTCAAGCTTAATCAAATCAGAAAGGTTTCATTTTTCTAAGTGAATACAAACAAGAATGAAACTGCTCGATGTGTTTGAGACGAGGCAATAAAAAATTAAATTTAGTTCTTCTTGGAGCCGTTTCCTCTGGTCTCTGTAGCTGAATGTTTTCAACAGTTTGTACTCCTAAAGGGTTAAGTGACGTGAGCGTAATCAGACTTCTCACTATCTCACCCTCGCCACATGACTGACCTTTGCGTATACGCTCGACAAACACTTATTTACACCCAACTTTCCTTTCTTTCCAACATACAGACACCAATGGAGACCTAATTTACAAGACACTGTGGACATTTTTATTTAAAGATCTTAAACTAACTACAAAACTCTTTTTGGCCCTTTTTATAATTACCTTTTTCTGGATTTGTCTTAGCAGCTAAATGCTGTTTACACAATAAAAGAGGCGCTCAACTGCAGGTCACAGCCACGCCTTTAACAACTCTCAGAAACTTGCTCTGGGTTCACTTTCAGGTGTTCCTGAGTGCCACTTGACCGTTGAAGTAAAATAGGTATGATGAAGTAAGATAGGTATGATACATGTCAAATGTTTAAAGTGAGATATTTTCAATGCTTGATTAAGAATATCGGCTCATTTTGAACTTGATGGCAGCAACAAAAGAAATGGGGACAATAAAAGGTGGGAAAAACAAACAGCTGGAGGAACAACCACTTAGGTTCATTGGCAACTGGTCAATAACATGATTTGGCATAAAAAAAGAGCACGTTAGTCTCTCAGATGTAAAGATGGGCAGAGGTTCATCATGAAAAACAAGACGACTCAGGACTGCTGAGCAGCTCAAATCCAATATTGGACAAGAATGGGTCAACATTCCTCCTCCAAAGGTCCAATAACTGCTCACCCTAACCCAGATGTTTACAGACTGATGTTAAAAGAAGAGGTGATGCGACATAGCAGGAAACATGGACCTGTCACAACTTTGTTTGGTGCTACCATCAAATTCCAGATATGAGCTAATATTTTTCATTAAACCAGTAAAATGTCTCACTTTTAACATTTGATGTTTTTCTCTTTTCTTTTAAATAAAATATTGGTTTATAAGATTTAGAAGTCGTTGAATTCTGTGTTTATCCAAATTTTACACGGCATTAACGCAACTTCATGGAAATGTGATGCTGTTATTTTACGGATATGGAGTCTAAGCTGGGCTGTCATTTATTTATTCATTTTGAAGAAAATAGTTGAGGTATTCCCACTGTCCAAAAAATCATGCATGTTAGGTTGATTGGCATCTCTAAATTGTCCTTAGGAGTGAGTGTGAGCATGCATGGTTGTTTGTCTCGTTTGTCTCTGTGGCCCTGCGATGGACTGGCGGCCTGTCCAGGGTGTACCCCGCCTCTCGCCCATTGACTGCTGGGATAGGCTCCAGCCCGCCCGCGACCCGATCGACGGATTCAGCGGTATAGATAATGGATGGATGGATGGATGGATAGTTGAGGTATTCTGTGTAGAAATCAACCATCTTTTCATAAATTTGCATATTGAACAAAGTGCAACTCAAAGCACATTAACCTCAGATGAAAAATAAATGCAGTTCACCAGAAAATCATTAAGAAGAAGCAGTGATCCTCTTCAATTTCAGTCTTTATTCCCGTGTATTTGACACTTTTAGGCTATTTCAATAAGTTTCAGTGACAAACGGCTTCAGAGGGAATGTTTTAATGGTAGATCATTTCTGCATGACAATGACAGTTAAAAATTTGCTCATGTCAATCTTTTCCACAGTTTTCCCTTAAGGTAAGCTCGATTTTAAACAAAAAAAAAATGTAGTTTTTTTGCACCCTCATACCATTCATGTAACACTTTTCCATGTAAGAAAATACAGCATTTTAAAACATATTTGGCAATACAGAAGCAAACCCAGCGAGTTCTCCTCCACAAAGAATTTTAATAAACATTTTTCGCCGACACGTGGATTCCTAGCCCTCCAACCCCTCAACATTTTTGTTTTGTCGTTTTTTTTTGTTTGTTTTATTTTATTACTAAAATAACCCAGAATGTTAACAGTCTATACAGCTAAAGGGCATAATTAATGACGGGGGAAGGAGGGGGCATTACAATCTTATTTGAACAGAGTGTATTTTTAGCTAACAAGTCTAGCTAGACAAAATAAAGCAGATAATTATAAAGTGGAGTTAAGTAAGACAGAGGAGAAAATGAACAGCCAGTGATTTGACGGGTACTTTTTCTGGCAAAGTCTGAATGTGTTTTAGCACTAAAATCTTTGGGAATTACCAATTTATGTGATTCCATCCTCAGGAAGGCGAGCAGAAGTGCCCGTTGCAGATACTATTCTTCGTTTTTTACAAGGCGATTACTGTTGCTCGTCTTTGGCTCAAGGCCTAGTGATCAAACAGAAGGCACTTTTGTTGGCATTGATGCGACTAACATGGCAGTTATACCTCAGGGCCTAAATTAATAATGAGGAGAATGTAGTATTTTTACATTTAAAAAAAAAAAATAATAATTCACCCAACAAGGCGATCCTTTTAACTCCACTTTCCTTACCCCGTTGCTTTTACGGTAAATTCCCACTTCTTGGTGTAACTTCTTGCACACGATCAGACTCGGCGGCGGCTACCTGCTGCGCTGTTGTCAGTTCTGGGTCAATACTTGCAGAGCCCATACTCATCACCAGAAAAAATAAATAAATAAGCTACTCATTTCAGTTCGATGTCGCTGAAGGGGGGAAAAAACAAAAGACAAAACACTGACTTGTGGAGGAGACTCCATAAACGACTCTCTGAGAAGTAGAAACAACAGCGTGGTGGGTAGATTGGATAGACCCCGACAGAAGTCTGACAAGGTGATATACTACAGATCGTCATTTATGGAGAACCACACGGTTTAAGGACTTTACTGGTTTTTACCACATTAATACGTCTGGGGGTTGGAGCCAACCCTAGAGAGGAAAGAGGCGGGGTACCGCCTGGACAGGTCGCCAGTGCATCACAGGGCCACACAGAGAAACGAGACAAACAACCACGCACGCTCACACTCGCTCCGAGAGTCGATTTAGAATCACAGATTAACCTAAAAGGCATGATTTGGACGGTGGGAGGAAGCCCGAGTACCCGAGGGGGAGAACATGCAAACTCCACACAGAAGGGCCCTGGTAGGGATTCAAACCGGGAACCTTCTTAATGCGAGGCCCCCCCTCCTCCTCCCCCAGTGATGTTCATGAGTGGAAATCAAAAACAAACCTACATCTAGATCTGCTTTTCTTTACTGTACAGTGCAGAAATGAAGCTGCAACACCATGAAATGCGTTCACTGGGAAAATCACATCTTCTTTACTGGTGAAGCACACTTAAACATCTACAATAGAGTTGCATTGTGGGTTAATTATGCCCCCCCCCCCTTCAGTGGCCCATCGTGAGGATTTTTTTTGTCAGTGGATTATTCAAAAGTAGTGTTACCCATCAGAGCCTACACTTAGCTGTTAGGCTCACAGTATTTACCCAAACACAAAGGACAAACATAGTGACACGGTGAGCAGTACATTAGATCTTCACAGTAAAAGGTTAAGAGCTCATCATCCCACAGAGAAACTTAGGTCTGCTCGGAATGTCGGAAAAACTGAAACGACATAACACGATGTATGCTTTGGAACAACGTCCAACAGTGAACTTACACAAGATGTAAAGGGGCTTTAAAAAACCGCTCCTCGCTCTTTGAGACGGCCCTAGAGGAGAACCAGATGTGGAGGCTATCAGTGAGGGAAACTATTGATAAGCCGGTTTATTCCCAAAGATGAATCACACCAATACAATTAGGTCTGTTACAGATCTTTAAAAGGGTGTGTGAGATTGTCTAATGGCCCTCATATATGCTCAAAGCCAGGAAGTAGTGTGCAATGGATGTGAAGAAATAGGTTACTTCTTAATGGGGCGATGAGGCTGTCACTTTCTCCATTCTGTGGTGTAACTCTGCTTGAACCTCACTAATAAATCAACCTGGGATTGTTCCTGATGGAGCCAAAAAAAACCACATATGGCTTAACACAATGTTCAGTTTTCTTAGAAGATTTTACTCCTTGGTTAACTTGCGCCGTTCACATCTTACAAATGAACTGTAACTCAGCTTGACAAGATCACCGCTACCGTTCAGTTGACATCAAATGTATGCAAAAAGTCGGACGAACATTAGCGCAACTGCAGGGTAAGACACTTCTGCCACCACAGGCCGCTCTACCCTTAGGCAGACAATCACAGTGCAGCAGCCTTTTGCTACCTCATGCGACTCATAGGGAGGGAGAAACACTTCACTGGTATCTTCAGTTACAAAAATCATGGTCATAAAAATAAAGCCATGAACCCGTGACAGTAAAACCATGAGGGAAAACTGGTGTTGACATGAGCCACCGCCATCCAGAACATTGAAAGAAAAAGGTGATTCATCTTAACGCTCCTTCAGGCACAAAAGTCTCAATGGATCCACCTGCGAGTTGGTCAGGAATGCTTTTCAAAAAAAAAAAAAAAAAAAAAGCCGAGGGTGCCTTTTATCGAAACTTGGTGCAAATAACTCGCAGTTCTCGAGATAAAACGACCACTTACAACGAAGAGGATCCGCTCACGTCTGAACCGCACGCCTGACCGGGGCTACGGGAAAGAAGACGTTCGTCCTCAGACTCATCTGCCCGGCTGTGACCACGACCGCCTTCTCTTCCAGATGTACCGTTGGGGGCTTCTTCTGTTTCGCTTTCGTTGGTTGTTTTTATTTTTCTGTGTCAACACTAAAAAAAAAAAATAAATCACAATCTAGGCTGGAATATTGCTCAGCAGCTATTTACAGAATTGCAAAAAAACAAAAACAAAAAAACAACAATCCAACTTGATCTACACACAATTCTCACATAGTCCCGTGTTTATTTTCTTAGTGGTCCTCGTCGAAAAAAAAAAAAAAAAAAAGTACTACAAAGTGTAAACATGGAAGAAAAATAAAAAAAAACACCTATTCTCACCGTGCCGTAGAACCTCGCCTGCAAACTTTTCGAAAACCAAATGAGTGTTTTTCTAACGTGGGGATCCACTATCAGGATCTGAGTTTTAGTGCAGATGTGCTGTGCAGTAATAGGAGCTTTCTAACCATTTCAAGCTTTACGTCCCACTTTTTTCTTCCACTCTGCGATCCTTTTTGTTCAAATGCGAGCCGTCCTCCATCAGTGTATGTGTGTGCTGCCTCAGTTTGCTTGGGATGTTGTCTCCCCACGCACACACACACACACACACACACACACACACACACACACACACACGCAGCCAGCCCCTTAAGTGAGTATCATGTTAAACAAGGAGAAAGAAATTAAAAGAAAGAAGAGATCATTTTTCACTTACAAATCCTTCAGTGGTTGCAATCAACATTGAGATGTCAGGCCCAACATTTAAGTTAAATTTCTTCATTTTTTTTCTTTTCTTTTGAACACACAGCAGAATAAACATTGTTTGGAAGCAAGGTCTCCTGGTGGCAAGTCAAATGTTCAGAGGTCACATTTCTTTTCTTTTTGTCGTTGTTGTATTTTTCTTGCCTTTTTCCTCGGCAGCTTAGTCCTCCTTGGCCTGGAGCTGCTGCTTCCAGGCCTCATTCAAGTAAACCAGGCGCTTGTAGTTGAGCATAAAGAGAATGAAGTTCAGCACGTATGTGGTGATGCAGATGACGCAGAAGTCCTTAAGGACAAAGTAGAGGATGTAGCCCAGGTAGAGCGAACCCACCACCGACAAGATGGATGTCGTCATGAGAAAAAGGGCGGCCATTGCACTGACAGTCATTCCTACGGCGAGAAACAAACTGAATCTTAGCCAAATAAGAAAAAGAAAAAAAACAGACAACCTTAAACACACAAACAACCTGATGACTCTGCTCCTTTCACAAGAGTTTTCAGGCACAGTTCTCTTTTTATAACGTGCTGCTCCACGTGATGAGACGGGTCAAACTATTCTGTTGTCACATGAGATGTAGTCATAGATTTACAGTCTGACTTTTCCTCAGTGTGCAAATGTCTTCAGCCGCCTCTCATTTCTTTACAATATTGCCAGGAAAAACAGTAAATAGGTGGAGCAATTTACTAACGTGCAAACAGAAATGGAAATATTATATAAAAAGGCACAATTCTAACAAGCGTGAAAGTCAATATTTGGTCTGAGCACCTTTATTCTTCAACACAGCCTGAACCCTCTTAGAGAAGCTTTCTGTCACTACTGTAAGGAGTCTTCAGGAATAGTTCTCCAGGCTTCTTAAAGGACATTTCAAAGCTCTTCTGTGGATGTCGGCTGCCTTTTGTTCCGTTCTCTGTCAACATGATCCCACACTGCTTCAGTAATGTTGAGCTCCGGGCTCTGGGGAGGATTCATCCCTCCATCAGACCTGTTGCCACTGATTTTCAGCCCACTTCTTGTGTCATTTGGCTCAGCTCAGCCTTTTCTCCCTGTTTCCCTTCCTTAAGAACGGCTTCCTGACAGCCACTCTTCCATGGAGCCCATTTCTGATGAGGCTTGGGCCAACAGCAGATGGATCAACTGAGGGTCCAGATGCATCTCTCAGCTCCTGTGTCAAGTGTTTTTATTTCCTTATTTCTTAAGAACATCACTTTCAGACACTGCTGTAGATAGTTTTTTAGGCCTGACTCTTCTTCTTTTGTCCTCTACTTGTCTAGTTTTCTCATGTTTTAAGGACACACTGCACACCATGCTGAAATATGCCAAGTTTTCAGCCAATAGCTCTTTGGGAATCACCTTGTTGCTGCAGAAATACTATATTTTGTCTGTCAAACTGTGTTTTCTTATTTTTGGTAGATTAAACTAAAGAAATGGGAACAAATTATGCGTCTTTGTGACATGATGCTAGTAACAAAGGTCTTTGCTAAGTTGTCTGTTCTGTGTAGACACAACACTGGTTCATCTCTTGAGTTAGGTGCCTTGAATGATCCATACATAGGTCAGTGTTAAGTGGTTTAACAAACAAAAAACATATTCCTCAGAAAACAGAGTGAAAAAGCAGCCAATGTCCAAAGAAAAACTTTGAAAGACCTTCAGAAAGCCCGGAGAACTGTAGCTCCAGTCTGGAATTAATATATAAGGAAATGAGAGGTGGCTCCTGACTTTTGCACAGTTTCAAAAGTTTCATCAGACTTTTAACAATCATATAGCAGTTGAGGATTGTTTTCTTTTCCAACCTAAGTAAGAGTTATACTACACAAACACAAAATACCCACATACAGTTCCTGTTGTGCCTGCAGTGCACACAGGTCACAGGGCCAGGGGATTTTAAAGCGGCAGTCGGCAACTTTCTTTTAGTCATATTAGCTTGAACTGTCATGGGATTCTGGAAGTAGAATATTCAATTCAAAAATACTTTATTTATCCCAGAGTTAAATAGGCTGTTTAGGAAAAATAACGAAATCTGTAGCTCCCTCTGAAGCCTGTAATCATGCTTACAAAAACCGAGCGCTCCCGGCTGTTTTTAACCAATCAAGTTAGGGTGGAGGAATCCTACCTGTCAATCACAGCTTGTGCACACGCTGCTGAGCGTGAGTCTGCCCCAGCTTGTGTGCGCTCACGCTGGTATGAACTCACGTGCACAACCTCGTCCACAGAGGGGGAGGGGTTTGGGGGGGCGATTCGGAGCTTGTTAGAGGTTGGGGGAGGGACCTGAAAGTTGTGTCAGTTCGAATTTTCCGACTTTAGACTCGCAATTTTGAAAACTTGCCGACTGCAGCTTTAAGGTAAGAATGAACTGCACAGATAAGAGCTGCATTTGCTCACTTGAAAACAAATGAGTGTTATTCATTGTGTTTAATTGTAAATCATAAAATATGCAGGATTACACTTAAGAAAAACCTGTTAAGAGTTTCTCAACTTATATGACAAAATATACTCAAGATATATAGTCATATAACAACCAATAAGTATCCTCACAATCCAATAAAGTTGTTCAAAGATCCAGTCTTGGTGTAGCGCACAACTATAGGATTAATGTCATGTTTTGCAACAAGCATTGTTCAGCGATTAAAACCCTGGTTTTGTCCAGCTCGGATTCGTGCCTACTCTTGGGAGAATAGTAAAACTTCTGAAACAAACTGGTGTCGCCTTTAAAATGGAAAGCTTGACCCGCTGTGTCAGTATGGTTTAACTGAGCAGCATTTGTGTTGGGAAAACGAGTGTAACTGCTGTGACTAAAAGGACTTTTTGTTCTGTGCCAACCCCCAGGTGGCCAGGCAAGCCTACAGGCCACTCTGCCGGCAAACATGTCAAACCAGCACAAGTGAGTCGGCAACACCCTGAAACCGCTGAGGGGAGGAGAAAGACTGCGACCGAAGGGAGGAAGACATGTTCAAGTTAAAACAAGCAGCATGTGCAAGAAGAAATACTCTGCAAACAGGCACCCGACCAGCAATGTCAGTGATAATATTAGACAGTGACCTTCTATTTAACTGTACAATCACATTTATACACTGCTACTTAACATGATGCCAGTGTCATGTGAGTCAGGTTTGGTCAAATATAGCTGCGACGTGAGAGGAGAAGGAGCTGAGTCAACCTTTGTTACAAGAGCAAAGGCTACAGAGATTTATCTCCTGAATTTGTACTGCTAACATCTTACCTAGTAGGAGCTGAAAGGCATAAAAGACAATCCCATAGACACTGTTGGGTTGGTTCAGTGCACTCTCATTTCCAAAAATTGAGCCCAAGAGTCCAAATCCTCGACCCCACCTATACCAGAAAAAGAACATCAGCAAATAAAACAGTTACAGATTTAAAGAAAAGCGGCACGATGAAACACATCAGATTACTGTCAATAAACAAACTCAGCAAGTCGGACTCAAAAAGCGGAGATAGGATTTAAAAAAAAGCAACATCAGCACACAAGTCAGGCTAAGGTCAAATTATGATTTAGACAGAATTGTTGGATGCCTCTGCCAACCAGACGTGTTGCAGTTTAAACTCGTGTTTCCATTGTGGCGAAATTTGTTGCCCTTTTAAAATGAGGGCTGTAAGGATATGCAGAAAATAAATGATTAATAATACATGAATTTGTTAACCCTTTTTCTTGATCTGAAAAACTTTGCTTCCGTTTGTTGACATGTTTGTTCAGTAAAGTAAATTCTGACTGAACACAAAGTTTTTGCCCCGACAGCTCATCTGTTCAACCTGTACAGTGAGCACAGCTTCTACATGAGCGCCCACGATTATTCTTTACAGCGACATATCACCCAAAGGGCCATGTGTGCCAAAATCAAAGGAAATTCCTTTAAGGTTTTCCCAAGAGGTCGTACTCAGAGGAAAGAGATCGTACACATGAAGCTTCTGGCCGCAGTCATCATTGGAACAGATTATTAAGTTTTCTTGTTGTCTTTTTATCTGATCTACAGCACAAAAGCCGTAGACATTTATTCTCTAAAAATGATACAAAAACAGAGAAAAAGCAACAAAATATTTGACTTGGAAAAGTTTTATAAAAATAGTTTCCTTTACGTCGGTGAAAAGTGACCACACCACCCGATCAACCGCAATGAGGATCGAGCGGCTCACAGAAGCTTTTAGTTGTCCAAAATTCAGTGACATTTTTCTACATTTAAGAAGCTTCAGGTGCAGAATACACAAAATTTAAGTTTTTTATAAAAGAAAAGCAAAACACCATGAAAAGAAAATGTAAGCATCTCTTTTTCTCAGCATCCTGCTCACAAAGATCTGAGCCACATCGAGTGGAAGCAACCTTCCCGTTTCACAGTTCAATAAACATTTTGCACATTTAATTTCTTGCACCATATAACGAGTGTAATGTGAACGCTGTGGCACTCCCACTGGCCTCAAAAGCAGATGTCAAATCAATGAGTAATCAGCTAATCAATGGGTAAGTTCCAGAGTTCCAGGCTTGAAGACCTACAAACTAATCTAAAGATTTATCACAAAGATGTATTCAGATACTCGTTTACGTACTACTACACGGACAATTCACTCAAATTTAAAGTGAATTTGGCTATTTGTTCTAATGCGTCCCGTTCATTTTAAGCTCTGAAGCGTGGAGATGTAAGTTTGGCTCCAACTGAGCAATTTTAGAATATCATTAAAAAGCACGGGGGTACATATCATCCACCCACCACTTTATCTGAGCTTAGTCCCACATGACGTAAAGTCATGCTTATATGCACAAAAAAAATTGCATTCGACAGGCATAAAAGACGCTACAGCGACCGCTGCAGGGCATTCACTTCATCTTTAGATCCAGTGGAACAAATATTAAAACTAGTATGACTTTTATCTGTTAAGAGATAAGCAACTACAAATTATTATTTAATTTATTAATGAGACTGTGGGAGAGTTCACTCAATTATGCAACAAATATGAAGTACAGACGGTTTGCATGCCTGTAAGGTTGGGAGGATTTGTTCAGGGCTTCTTATGAGTGAGATGTAAAAGGTGGGGTTTGTTTCATTCATTTATAGTTGAATGGCCACATTGAAGGCTGTATGGCAATTTAAGATTGTGTTTTATGCGTTTTATACAAAGTGTGAGCTAAGTATGAAGTCAGATTACAGGTAGCTTTTCGGGTGTGACCCTAAATAAACCAAAAGTATGACTATGGCAGCAGATTTGTCTTTACCAGCGGTAGAAAGCTGAGCAGTCCCCTCCACTGACCTCTGGATCAGTGCTCTGTCCCTGTGGGCAACCAGGGTTTCACTCACATATCCGATAGCTGGGGACATTAGCACCACCGCTAAGGTGGGTCCACATTTAATCAACATTAAGTCAGCCAAACCACGAAAAATCCTAGTTTTGTCAACAGCAAACAACATTCAAAACGATATCGTTAGTCAGCACAAGCCATCAACTTCAGTGCTGAAGTTGGTGTTACTAATATGTTAGCCTTACAGAAACCAGACGGTAGGGTCATTTAATATCAGCAAACATTTATAGTTTGGTTGTTTGACAGTGCTGACGTCTCCCTGTTAACAGCCAGCGCCGCTAATAGAAGAAAGTTAGCTATAATGCTCTTTTTGCTAACGGCTAGCAAAGTTAGCTTCGTTTAGCCAGACAGCTAATGCTGTGCTCATTAAAAGCCAAGCTAACATTCAACTTATTTCAGTATGGTTATCCTTCCACAAACAGCCCTCAGCAGTCCAGCAGCTGTGGTTTGTGGTTAGTCTTTACGCTACAGCACAGCGGTCCAACATTAGCTGGGTGCATTTGACAGTTTAAAGCGCGCAGCCCTTCCCAGTTTGACACAATAGCAGCCAGCTTCATTGAGCGCCACAGAAGGCGCTCTTTGCCGAATTCAAATTACCTTGAGCTGAACACTTTCGAGCAGCTGATGGAGCTGCTGATGTCGCACATGGCCTTATAACTCGCATCCCGTCCCTTTTCCCTCTCGACGTGAAAAGCATATAGAGACAACAGTATGCCTAACAGGCAGACGAGAAGCCGAGCTATTCTTTCCCACCGAGGGGTGGACACTCTCAGGACGGGCGCCGCCATCACTTTCTGGCCTAGCTGGAGACACGCATACACACGCAGCGAGTTTGCCTGTGAGACAGAACTGCTACGTGGAAAAAACGTCAGGACGCGCCACACCGTCAGGGGCGGGTCGAGTTCAGAGGATCAAAACAGTCCAGCAGCACCGGCGGTTAATTCACCTCCAAACCGCGTAGCTTTGAACCTCTGACACGCATAAAAGCAGCTGATGGTATAAGCCACCGTATCAATGAACCATGACGATGCTCCAAACGTTTTAGATAATAGATCAACATAATAAACATAAATAAACAACATGAGACTTTACTACTTTGAACCTTTCACTTTATGCATTTAATAGGAATGTTGTCTTTGTTGGCCACATAAGAAAAGGAACAAATCGCAAATTATGTATTGGGATTTTTTTCCACTGTGTGAATTTGAATTTAAAATGATTTTAGGTCTGGCTGTGGCATGGTTTATAAAACTAATTGATGCTCAATGTTTAAAAAAAAATTGCTTGTAAAGGACAAATAAAAATATCGAATAAATTAGATATTAAAGGACTGAAAGTTCATTTAAGTATTTGTACGGCTGTTTCCTTAATAATAGGTGTAGATCTTGTAGATGTTTGGGTTTCATTCATTTCTTGGAATGAAATATATTTAATATATATTTAAATCCAGATCTATATATAGATCTGGATTTAAATATAATAACACGTGAGAATGTGTAGATTTCTCATTAATTTAGCCTTTATGCCTAAAATAGTTTGGCTAAGACGAACGTGATGTTTATCATTAAGTTGTTTTTTTTTTTTTTTGGTCGTTTCAAGGCAACGCTTAAAAAAGACCTCTTCTAGGTCTACATTTGAGTATTTAGTGGTTTAACTGCGCAGACATTAAATGAAATGTCTCCAGAACAACAAGCGTGTGCGCGTGAAAGTAAATATATGCTCAGTGGTTTACAAAATGTACATTCAGAGGGGTAGAAAATGCTCATGTCGTTTGTTAAATATTTACGCATAACCAGCTCAAAAATCGCTTCCTCAGCCAAAACGAGCGACTGGCGCGGTCACGTGACCACGTGTGGATATAAACACAGGGTGACATCATCTGTTTACTCGCTCCTGAGGTCCGTCTGCAAAGAGCTGCTGCGTCCCGTCTCCAAATGGCGACAGATTTGGAAAGATTTGTTTCTTTCGAGGAAGCCCATTACGATCAATATGACTATTACAACCTGCTCGAATACCCGGGCCATGCGGCAGGAAAAGGGAGGTCCAAGAGGGAGATGGAGCTGAACACGAACCGCCATTCCCCCGCCGGACACGAGAGGAAGATAGCAGAGAAATTTCACAACAGCGAAGTGAAACGCAGGAGAACCAAGAGCTCGTCTTCGTGACGCTTTTCCATCACCGTTCACAGGTAGGCCTGGGAGGATTTTGCAGGTCGATCGAGCAGTTTAAACCCAAACCAGCGGTGGGCAACAGCAGGAAACATTCGTGTTTACTTTGTTCCTACCTCGTCAGCCACAGATCAGCAGATATTACATGGATGATTTTCTCGTGTAACACGTTTTTATTCATGTTTTCACTTCCATCCCAACCAGATTAAATATATGTGCGGCTTGGGGATTAGTCGTCAGTGGATTTAAACATTGAAGATATGCAAAGTTGGTGGGTTTTGGGGAGAAAATATTTCCCCGTTGTCTCATTTCATAGGACAAAAGGTTCCTATAGAAGTATGTCTGCAGTGTATGTATTCATTCACGTTGTCAATTTACCACTGATGATTTTTTTTTAATTATCATTTCATTCTCATTTCTGCACAGATCCGGATTTACGTTGTTGGACTTCTGATGTTGATCATGGCCAAGCGTTTCTGTTGTTCCAGATTCATTAAGTGGAGTGTTGTGACACAGGATCACGCCTGTTTACAAGTCATGAGACAGCCCTCCATTCCTACACTGTAACAAGAGCCGAGCCTCTCAAGTTACAGCTGTGCAAGAATAGTTTGTGTTGAGCTATGTGGGTCAGTGGTGTGCTCTTGGTGTGCGTTTGTGTATAAAGCTGTACGTATATGGCCACGTGTCTGAGTGCAGAAGATATTATGATGTATTTTATCAATGTTGTATCAATAAAACATTCTTGATTTAAGTCGGCATGAGTTGTTTCGTCCATAACTCACTAAATTACAGTTTCTTTTAGACAAAATATTCTTAACTTCTTCATCCAAGAGGAAAATAAAAAAAGCTCAAACATAGCCAAAAACTTACAAAATATATTATTTATAATGAAACTTTTTACTTCCCTATTCAACTTGAGAGACCCAAATGTAGCATAAGTTACCCAAACTTCCTTGGAAAGAAAGCAGTAATTTAGTAAAACATGCTTCATATAAAGTCTAACATGGTCAATTATTGGTTTATCTTTTAGGGGAAACACGAGCCAGGATTGATCTGTTTTTTGTTTTGTTTTTTTGGCAGCAAGTTGTCTTGTTTTGGGGTCTTTTTTTATAAGGCTCAGAGTCCTACTCATCTCCGCCAGGCAACTTTCAGTCACGTGATCTCACTGAGTTGTCACATGATTTAAGAGCGGCATTTCTCAAGCTGCCTTCATTACACTGCACGAAGATTAATAAACAGATATTTTTAAACAACATCATTATTTAGCGTGAATATATTACTAGAGAAATACTCTTGTATTTATTTTTTTAGTACTATTGCTCCGTTAAACGTTACCCCCAACAGTGTTCACAGATAACAGCTAGCATATTTTATTATTCTCCTAAAAAACTATATAAAAGTCCTCGTACATCGTGGTGTCACTGGAAAATAGTGTTATTGAAAGAAAAATGTTAAAAACATAAGCTTATTCATAAAATGTGATAAAAACCCTACCTGCTTTATTTAGCTTTAGTACTTTGTAATTTACACAAGATGGCGCCAGACACTGACACTTCAACGAGAACGGCAGACACGTAATGAGGCGCCGCTTCGCTGAAAATGTTCGTGACAAATGATCAAATGCGCCCCAAATCTCCACATTTCTTTCTCATATCTCTCTCTACACTTCCACAGCGGAATAAATGCCGTGAGCTTTTTATTTTCATAAGAAGAAGCCTTTCAAATAATTGTTTGAACGAATATAAAATGGTTAGCAATACAGAAGAAAAAATAATATTATGACTATCCCAGACTTCCCAGTAAAAGACTGGTTGAATGAATTATGAGTGTATTACTGGCGCCATTCCTGCACATTGTGAGTGTTTTTAACGTATTTTTGTGCAGATCTCTGAGTCTGAGTTGCAGATTTTGATCTCAGTCTAAAACTGATGTACAATTTTTGACACATTGTTATGTACAGCAGGGGAGGAAGACACCTCTCAATTCAAGTGTTTTCTCTGTCGTGACTGTTAAAAATCTAGACTTGCTCTCTTTAACTAGATATTTTCACTGATGCCTTGTTCAAAATACCTATTCTTGAATTTATAGATATCTGTGGCAAAAATTCTGATCTTTCAAAACACATTAAGATTATTCCCACATCCATGCATGAAATTTGATGTTCTAAACTAAAAATCTCTAACTATATTTACTTTATTCATGTGAGACTAGATCACCGTGTTTTTTAATCCTTGCAGATTGTTGTGAAGCTCCAGTGGTTCTAACATGCCACACAGGATGACAAATGGCTCGACTCTCTGACGTCATCTGCAACCTGTTCAGATCATCCTCTTCGTTCCACACCACCACACAGGGAGCGGTGTTTCTGCGTACCTCCAGGCCCCTGCTCTCACTTTGCAGCAATGATATGTAACAAATATCTACACAGCTTTAAATTATTGCCAAAAAACCGACAAGTCCTCACAAAATGTAAAGTATTTTGTCCAGAATTTTGTTAGAGGAGTAAACACCCATCACCACACACAAACTACATGATGGACTGCTTTCTCATCCTTGTTTAGCATCTTTGCAGCCTTTGGAGACTGAGCCATAGAGCCAAGTCAGAGCTGTTGGCAAACATGTCAGCGTGTCGCTCCTAAAAGTCTCCACAATTTCTGCTATACTTGCTAGTGTTTATGATTATTTTTATTATGCTTTTGCTTCTGTACAGCACTTTGGTCGACTGAGGTTGTTTTAAATGTGCTCTATAGATAAACTATGATGATGATGATGATACTGTATTATTTCTGATGTCTGTGACTGATGAATTAATATCAACACAGACTGGTGTTTAATTCAGAGATATTTGAATCTAGATCAGATCAAAGTCTTTAGTCTTCATTTTTGTAATTATCAAAATTCAATGTATTTTCTCTGCTGTTGCAGCTACTGACACATAGTTCATGATCAGTTCACATCTGCCCATCTATCCCTCTCATTTACAAGCTTTCATAGTTGAGCTGCTGCTATACTTCTTCCGAGTTTCAGGAATCAGTTTGTTAGTCTGCAGAAAATGAAAGCAGTCACCAGTAAAAATAGTTTTGAAAGGGTTTTCATTCTTGCATTATTGATGAGTAAACAAAGGGAATTGCGAAGTGTACCAGGCAATAACAAAGACTAAAGGAAGACGAGATTTCCAAAAGTTGGAAAGCTTGCTGTTATTTACTGCCCTGCTTTGGCCCTGTTTCCACACATTAAACTTTCTCAGACTGGTGAATTAAACAAGCCTTTTCCCCCCACATACACATAGGCCTCCAAGTTATTTGAAAATCATAACATAGAGAGTCCAGCAGGCTGCTGGCAACCCGTACTGTACATTCTGTGTGGGAGATCTCATGTTCGTCAGCACATCTCACAATCTGTGTTTTGTTTAGACAAAGTTAATGATGGGACATTTTTTTCCTTTGATAACATCCAAGAAATCAGAAGCAGCTTATTTCTGGTCTTATATTTGAATGTCCCTTATAGAAAAAAATCAGGTCATTACAAAAAAATGGGGTGTAAAAATGAATGGAAGGATATTTTATTGACTTAATTAAACTTTTCACATTACAATAATCATCTGACAAATTACTCACACAACAACATTGTTATATCAGCTCTCAAGTGATGTCTAAAGCCCTATTCGGACGGGACTAGTTCAATGGGGGGACGTATGGTAATGTTGGTTAACCAGACGACGCCAGGGAGAAGAAATGACCAATTCGGACGGGACAAGAAATCCCTGTAATATTCATCTAACATGGGAGGAGTTTTCTTGAATATAAAGCATTCTGCTCCAAAATTATTGTATACAAACGCAGAAGACTTTTTTGTTTGTTTACCTGAATGATAAGTATTACTAAAACGTATTGTACAGTATAACAGAACAGAAGATTTATTCATTTTTTACCTTAATGTAAAGTACTGTTCACCAAAAGTTTTGCTCAGGATACTTATTTTACCTGAATGTAAAGTATAGTTTAAAAAAAGGATTGCACAACGAAACTTAAGTGTCATTTTCTATTTTACACCTAATTGTTTCTCTCTTTAAAAGGATGTGACGATATATTCCGTACTTATTACCGAAGGTCGCATTCGCACGGGATTAGTATTACCTATGGTAGATACTCCGGACCGTTTCACAGGAGGTAGAATTCTCGGCAAAGTTTACCGACATACTCCGCTATCTTTACTGACATGGCGCGTTCGGACGGGACTAGATTTCCCGGTTATTATTACTTTACCCCAGGTCCCCCCATTAAACTAGTCCCGTCCGAATAGGGCTTAAGACCGGCAGTCTGGGTTGTTTTCCAATGTGAGTCCAGTCTGATTTGAACTGAAGGTTCATGCTTGTGTTCTAAGTCATTGTTCCCCAGAGTGGACCAGCGCCCTGGGATCTTCAGCTGAAAAAATAAATCAATGATCTCCCTCTGCTTGTGTTGAATCATCAAAGCCCAAGATCACAGATCAACAATCACATCCTTCAACTTGTCTTGATGATACAACTATCAAAGTTTTATTTAGCACATATTTCAAAGCTTGTGACACTCAGCTTCCTCTTCCTGCCTCCAAGGAGACTGAATGAGAGAGAGTGGCTGTGAGGAGTTCACCTGACAGTCTCGCCGTGCACTGAAAGAAAATCCAAACTGCTCACTCTTTGACCGCTGGCTTTGAAATGGAGCTTGTTTTATGACTCAGTTGTGCTATTTATATCTCCGTGCCGTTCACATGCTCCGTTAAGAACAACACATCACATGCCAGGTTATGGGGCTGACACCCGTACTCAGAGTGTAAACAATTGGCAACTCACTCTGGGATTAACAGAGAATAAGTTTATCTGACATTGGTCAAGGTGGAAGTGTGATATGTGTGTTGGTGTTTAGATTGAAGGCATAAAAAATTACAAGATAACAAAGGGGTCTTGGTGTAGAGGTTGGATGAATCACTTGGAGAGCCTGGAAACCTGCTTTATGGCACATTCATAACGCTGAAATAAGACTTAGTGCTTCACTAGGCATGCATGAATGCTGATCGAACCCTTACAGCACCTTTCACAAAGCCTTCCTCGAAACACCTTTGTTTTTTGTCTCAAGGAGGAACAGCAGGTGTGTGATCCCTGCACTTCGGCGTGGATCCCGGCACCGCATGAGCGGTACACATTCCGGCCGTTGAGGGGCTGGACGGGCCTGAAGTTATCCACCATCGGCTTGCAAAAACGGAACTGGAGCTCAGAGAATGCTTTGAGCTGGAACAGCAGAAGATCAACACAAACGTTAGGCTCCAGGTTCTGGACAGACGTTAATAATGTGTAAACTTGTGCAGGAATAAACTATTGCATCATTTTTTCTTACCAAAGTGTATCTCAATAATTCTTCCAGAAATATCTGGAATATTTTGTTATGGCTGTACTTCTGTCAGAAAATCATTTAAAAAGGCAGAAACTAAATCATCCGGTTTGTTGTTCTAACCTGCTCCAAGCTCAGAGGGATGGGGTTCTCAAACACAGTCCAAATCACAGCCTCAGTGCACCCTGGGGTGGTGAGAGAACCCTTGTAACGGTAGTAGGAGGTCATGTTCTGCTCAGATGGGATCAACTGTGCCAGTGAGATGGAGGGCAGAGTCGTCTTGCTGTCTGAAAGCAGAAAAGCCTCAAAGTTAGCACCAAAGACCTGCAGCCATGTTTGAAGTGGTTATGTGGAGCTAAAATACCTACTTGGTGCTTTTATGCTTTGCAGTGAAGTGATGATGGCGTCGTACTTTCGGTTTGCACTGTTGGACCTCTAAAAATAGAAACACACACGTGAGAACTGGTTCCTTTCACGCTTAGACTGCTGGTACTTTGATAAAGGGTTTAAAGGGTTACCTCAAAGAAAAATCCAAGAACTGCGACCCCCTCTTTATCTCTCAGTGCTGTTGTGAGAGACTTGAATTTGGTCTTCATGTGAACGATGTGCAGCTGGGGAGAAAATGTTAAGTTTAATGCTTTTTAACAAAGTCACACTTTATGCACTCCACGAAGAACCTGAACAGGACAAACAAGAATATGACAACAGCTTAAAGGAACTGTGATATTTGTAGATGTTTTATGATCCAGCGGTACGTTAGCTTTGCTCTTATTGTCAAAAAACATATCTTAAAGGACTTAAAGGGTTAGTTCGCCATTTTGCACATTAAGCCCTGTTTTTAGGTAGTCTGGGGTGAATTATAGATGTTCTGATCACAATTTGGACATTTGGTGCTGAACGGAGCATTTAGGTATCCACTGCTGCAGCCCCCCCACCTTTGCATTGAGTCAATGACCACTCAAGCAAACAATCATAAAACGGCATTAAACTTTCGTTTGAAAAGACATGGAACTCACAGTGTGGTCAGTGGTGGACAGCGATAAATTGACCCGAAAATCGCAGCGAAATGTGCCTTCTAACAGTTGTTATAGCATTTGGTGGACCTATTTTTCCAGACACCGTTGAATAGCAGCAGCAAGACATCCAGCCACTAGGTGGCGATAGTGTGTTGTTTGTGTAGACCTCATGGAGAGAGGTAGAACGACTGTCCTCCAATGCAAATGTCTCAGTATCCATTTTTCAGCATACTATTTATATTCCACGACTGGTAGCTGTTGCTTAGTGCTGCAAGGGACCGCAACTGGCTAGAAACTACAGGTTGCATACAAACACACCCCTTTCCGTTTCCGGTCGCGCGGAGTAATACTAGTCAAACCAATACAAATCAATGAAGACGGACAATAATGGTAATATAACTTCTCTGGAAGCATATTTCGCGGTGATTTTCGAGCCAATATATCGCTGTCCACCACAGACCACACGGTGAATTTCATGTCTCTGCAAACGAAAGTTTAATGCCGTTTTATGATTGTTTGCTTGAGTGGTCATTGACTCAATGCAAAGGTGGGGGGGCTGCAGCAGTGGATACCTAAATGCTCCGTTCAGCACCAAATGTCCAAATTGTGATCAGAACATCTCTAACTCATCCCAGAATACCCCCAAGGCTTAATGTGCAAAATGGCGAACTAACACTTTAACTGATAATGACAGTGTTGATCAAATTTATTTATTTAAAAAAACAGCCTGTTGTGAAGGACTAGGGACTGTGCACATGATCAGGTAGTCTCCTGCTGGCCATCCATGCGTTCTGTGCGTGCAACCCTTATGGCTACACTTGTGTAGTTAATTGGAGTGTCAGTCTGAGGGTTCCACACACAGACGCCAGTGGATGGAGAGGCAGAGATCAGAAAATAATCCCTTGTCTTCCGTGGACTGTTTATGCTGTTGGGCGTTGTTGTGTGTTCAGAAACTGTAAGTCTTTGACATTTCCCGTTTGTGTGTGACCTGTTTAATGGTAGAATGTTATGATTAATGTCTTTATATTTCGCCGACGTTTAGTTTATAGCGTGTAATGCGATTACCGCGCTAGCCGCGTGTAAGTTAACTTAGAAGTGATAACTATTCCTGCCGTGTGAAACGGAGATGATGTTTCTAATTTGGTAGTTTGTTGACTATTACAGTGTAGCGTGTCAGTATAATAACGTATATGTGTAGATTTAGGTATCTATTTGGTAATGTCAGGTAGTAGTGTCTGGTTATTTCACATGTGTGTTAGTGCATGATTAGCCATTAATGCTGTAGTCACTATGCATACGTTTCTAAGGGGCACTTTGGATTTTGTTTACTTTATAGAAACCACAATTACAACCTCCATCATCACAATAACAATAACAAATGTGAAGAACATAGGACCATAACTTCCCAACTGTGAACTCCACAAACTACAAAAAATATTCTGGATCTGTACATCATGTCTGCATTTTAATCAGATGCCCCACGGTGATTTCTACACATTTAACTAACTAGGAGCAATCAAAACACAGCCACTGGGGGACTTCCGGTGGCGCTGAACCTAATGGCTGCCTGAAAATCTTGCTCCCACCCGGTGTGATTTAATCCCCTTAGAAAAGCCTTACTGATAAAAACAACGTACTGATATTAACTATGGAAGGGGAGAAGCAAAAAAAGACTAAACTTAAACCAAGCTCAAAACGTGATAAAACGGCGACATCCGACGAAACATATGAAGATGAAGACGGCAATGAGGACAATGGCGGCGCTGATAAAGAAGTAGCTAACCCGAACATGCAGGCCATCTACAACGAGATTTGGGCACTCAGGTCAGATCTAAAAAGTGAAATGAGTGAATTCCGACGCTCTTTTCGCAACGACATGAAGAAGGAACTGAACGAGTTTAAAGGAGAAATCAACCAGAAACTTGAAGAAGCTACGAGCGAGCTACAGGCTACTGTAGCCAGAGTTGCGGAGGCAGAACAACGTATATCTGATATTGAAGAAAGGGATGAAGCTGCGAGGGAGGCTCTCATCCAGGCATTAGAGACCCAAGAGGCTTTACAGGCTAAATTAACTGAATTAGAAGCACGCTCACGCCGAAACAACCTTCGTATACACGGAATACCGGAGGAGTCTGAAGGCTGATTCATACTCGGCGCAAACGCGCAACTGTTCTGGCTCGAGAACCATTAATGACGTCATTGAAAGCGCCAGCCCCTTCACAGTTCCTTCAGCTCATAAGCGCAGTTTGCGCCGAGTATGCGTCACATTTGCAGTTCTCTCCAGACCAGGGAGCGTCACTGTTGAGGAAACAAGCTGAAAAGCATACGAAGAAAGCATACACAATGCCACCTGTGGTGTCACGTCAGCAGAGGCTGGCACATCTGATGAGGAATGAATTTACTCTGGGTGTAGAACTGTGTATCTCAGAGCTAAGCGGCTGCGGCAAAAACAGAAGAGAAGGTGGAATGTTCGTCCTTTGCAACAAGACGAACTTTGTCAAACGTTGTCCCAGTGTAACTTCATAGACGTGTCGTACAAATGTTTGTAGAGGCGCATCCTCTCGGTCACCGCGGTCTCTGCAGTGTTCATTTTTTCTTTTTCTTGGTCAGCTGTTTCCGGTTGAGCGCGCGCGAAGTCAGAAAAAAAGTTGTGTGCGCGCCCTTGCGCCGCGCGAGGATTTTCTAGCTTGCGAAGGGGGGCGTGGCGGAATTTTGGGACACGTGACCGTTTGCGCCATTTGCGACCAGCTAGTATGAGCGAGGTTGCGCCGAGTATGAATCAGCCTTGAGGGGCCCGATCTGTTAGCGTTCGTGTCCAAGCTAATAAAATCAGTCGGCATGCCGGTAGCGGACATGGACCTCGGCATACAGCGCTGCCACCGGGCACTGGCTCCAAAACCTCCCCAAGGCGCACCGCCAAGATCACTGGTGATTTGCTTCCTCGAGTTCAGAGTGAAAGAGCAGGTGCTGCACACAGCATGGAAGAAAAAAGTCGTTCAATATGAGGGGAAAAGGATCTACTTCGACCAAGATTACCCCCCCGAGATCTTGAAAAAGAGAAAGGCGTATGCGGGAATGCTGAGAGTGCTCAAAGCCAAGGGTATCCGCTTCCAAGCGCCACATCCAGCTAAGTTGAAGGTGTTTTTTGACAGCGGCACCCGGATCTACGAGAGCGCGGCGGAGACTGCGAAGGACCTAAAGAAGAGAGGAATAACTCTGGAAAATGAGACGGAGCCAGACCCTACCGTGGAGAAACAACAGAGATTATCAACGTGGGAGAAGGTGGGTGTAAAACGGTCCGGACGGGTGGTGGATCGCGGACGGATAAAGGAGAAACTACGGAGCTTTCAGCGCGCCTCTCCGGGAACATCTGACGCTGCAGAGTGAAGCGTCTGTGGGTGAGCTACTAAGACACTGACTATCGTTTCTCGAAGAGCTGGACAGGTTAGAACTTTTTACCGATTATTGGGAGCGGGTTTAAATGTTACCAGTGCAGAGTACCATCTCGGACACAGAGAGGCCCTCGATGGACGCGAGGATTTCCTCTCATTTTGAAGCTTTATTTGAACTTCGGACTTGGAAGTCTTTGGTTTCTGTTTTTATAGTTCATTGTTCACTGTTTGTTGTTCTTGTTGTCATGGGTAATGTCACACAAGTTTACACAGTTTGGAAAAAGATATGCATCGCCAGGAGTATAAAGTAGTCACACTAAACGTCAATGGGCTGCATAATCCGATAAAAAGGAGTAAAATTATTGCAAAAATGAAGCGAGAAAAGCCGCAGATAATATACTGGCAGGAGACACATCTCTCTTCTTCTGAACATGAAAAATTAAAAAAGCTTGGGTTCCAAAATACCTATTATTCATTTCATAAATCAGGCCGGAGGAGAGGTGTGGCCATACTGATCCCCAATACAGTAAATTTTGAGTTCATTTCTCAGGTGAAAGATAATGAAGGGAGATTTGTCTTAGTAAAAGGCAAATTAGATAATGAAGCAGTAACTTTATTTAATGTGTATGCCCCCCCCGGGGAGTAACAAATCCTTTTTTAAGAAAATATTCGAATTGATGGTAAAGGAAACACAGGGAATCCTGATTCTTGGTGGTGACTTTAACATCCAACTTCAACCAAAATTAGATACATCTAACCAACGCCAAAAGAAAAGCCCAAACGCCACCTTGGTTCAGTGAACGCTTACAGAACTGGGCCTTATTGATGTGTGGAGAGAGTCCCATCCCATAGAAAAACAATTTACATATTACTCCCCTTGTCACTCTGTTTACTCGCGGATTGATTACTTATTTATGTGTAACGGGGTCCTCGCCAGCAGGCAGCGCTGCCTCCTCACCTGGGGAGGCTATTTAGGTGCGCCGGTAGCAGGATTCGTCCTTTCTCTTCCTCTGCCGGGTCATTGGGAACTCAGCCAGTGTGAGGGGACGCCTGGCTTCCGTGCTCAGTCGCCACTGAATAGACGAATCCGTTGCTGTACAGGTACACGCGCTTTCGATATTGCAGTTTATAATTAATCCCTGTTCATGCGCACATTGTGTGGCATTGTGCGTCCTGTTGTTTACCGTTCTGATTTCCTCAGCGTTCCACGATTGCAGCGCTAACGCAGGGGCACTGATCACTAACACAAGGCGTGTATATGTGAGTATTATATACTGATGCATGAGGGTTTATACAAATGGAATGAATGTTGAGTGGAATATGTTTTCTATGCAATTAGTTTCGGCTGATTGGCGGACGGGGATTACCCAGGCTCCGCCCTCGCAGTGACGCAACACCTTTGGCTCTGCTACACTTACTCAGGCCAACTGCTCATTCAGGTGGATTCGAGTTCCCGAAAAAATGGGAACTCCACCCACTTTGTCGGGAAGCAATCAACTTTGAGCAGCGCCAACCAAGGCGGGTTCAAGGTAGTGACGTGGTTGAACTGCCACTCAACCCATGGATTGTACACGGAAGCGCTTCATTCAATATCAACATGGAGCAGCGTCAAGCTTTTGACACTGCTGTAGATGCTGTAATGAAAGTGTTCGACGGGAGATTCTCGTTAAAAATCGAGCAAAGAACAGCCCTTGAATCGTTTCTTGACAGGAAAGACGTTTTCGCCTGGCTTGCTCCCTACTGGCTTTGGTAAGAGTTTAATCTACCAGTTAGCCCCGCTGGTAGCTAAATCATACGTCAGAGGAAAGAGTGGTGTGATTGTCTTAAGCTTAGGCACAGCCTTTTCTGGCCACAACCAGTAGCAACCCGAGGGAGGCGGGTTGACCAGGCCATTTCGAATCGTATTCGTTATGGTCTTGGTCAGACCAGAATCTCGAAGAGATTTGAAAGTCTATGTTAATCAGGCTAGGACGGGGATACGCGGCTCGTCGGGCGTCCTCAGACTGATAAAGGGACTGTCGCTGTTTTTTTCTCCCCATAAAAGGAGTTTGTTAGGACGGGCTTTTGTTTTATTTTATTTCTTTATTTGTTTATTTGTTTTAAAACCTTAGTATCGTTAGAGGGCATCTTTCATTCTTTTATTTGATATTGAGCAACTTATTCTTCAGACTGCCATTTTAGACTAATTGTACATTTTGGGGCGCTTTTGTTTTGCTGTGATTTGAACTGTTTTAAGCACCTTATCTGTGTGTAGTGTGAGACGTGTATTGGTGCCATATTTTAACTAGTGTTTTGGGTCCTAAATGCATAAAACTGATATCTAGGATTGGCGGCCTGAGGAGTTACTGCCTGCATTGCTCCGATACTATTTTGATCCTATCTGTGTCCAAATCATTTCTAATAAAAATTGTAATTTGTTGATAGACGCATCTCTCTGTTGTCCTGTTTATTCTGGACACTTACCTGGAGTATAGTGGATTAGGAGGGTTGAACACATTTATTCCACCTTCGACACTTTACCATACTACATATGTATAAATCAGACTGGCATAGGGTCAGAGATTGTGAGATAGGGATTAGAGACTTATCTGATCATTCAGGCGTATATTTGACCTTATATCTAAACAACCAACGGAAAAATACACTTTGGAGGCTCAATACAAGCATTTTAAATGACAAAGCAGTACGGAAACAGATCCAGCAGGAATTTGAAACATACCTACAGCATAATGATAATGGAGAAGTGTCTCCTAATACTTTGTGGGATGCAGCAAAGGCTGTAATTCGAGGTAAGATAATTGCCCTTACGGCCTCACGTAAAAAAGAAAAACAGAGAAGACTTAACAAATTACAAGAGGAACTTAAGTCACTAGAGATTAGACATACAGAACAAAAAGATCCTCAAATATTAACTAGAATAAATAAAATCAAACAAGATATAAATGGTATATATGATGAAGAAATTGAAAAACAGCTTAAATTTACCAAACAAAAGTACTATGAGACAGGATCGAGGGCTATAAAACTCCTTTCTTGGAGGATACGAAAACAACAGGATAAAAATACAATATAAAAAAATTAGGAACCCTGTGACAAAAAATATGAGCGGCAATCTAGAAGACATCCAACGCTCGTTTGAACTATACTATAAGGACTTGTATACTCAACCAACCAGAGCCGATACCACAATAATAGAGAAGTTTCTAAGTTCGCTGGACATACCATCCATAGGAGAAAAACAGAACAAAGAAATTATGGCTGAGATAAAGCTAGAAGAATTTAATAAAGCCATCTCAAGATTGAAAGCTAATAAAGCTCCTGGGGCAGATGGATTTTCGTCTGAATTATACAAAACATTTAGAACACAAATAACACCCATGCTGCTTAACTGCTTTAACCACATTTTGAGAACAGGAGAAGCCCCGCAGTCATGGAAGGATGCAGTCATTTCTGTCATCCCAAAAGAAGGGAAAGATAAAAATGAATGCAGCTCATATAGACCAATATCAGTCCTCAATGTAGACTATAAACTATTTGCCTCAGTCCTATCTAAAAGGCTGGAAGCTATTATCCCGGAGCTAATAGATTTGGACCAAACAGGCTTTGTACTAAATAGACAGACACGGGATAATTTAAGGAGAACATTACAAGTGATGAGTCATGTTACTTCGACCAAAATTGTTGCAATGTTGGTCAGTCTAGAAGCCGAAAAGGCCTTTGACTCAGTAGGCTGGGAATATTTGTATAGGGTACTTGCAAGATTTGGCTTTAAGGACTGCTTCATTACATGTATTAAATCGTTATACTCCTCTCCAACACCCAGGATTAGGATAAATGGACACCTGTCACAAACTATTCACCTAGAAAGAGGGACACGCCAGGGATGTCCCCTGAGTCCGACCTTGTTTGCCTTATTTGTTGAACCTTTGGCCCAAGCAATTAGAGAGGACCCTGAGATAAAGGGGACAACTATTAGAGGAGAGGAACATAAAATTTGTATGTTTGCAGATGATGTCCTGCTCTTTATCACAACCCCTGACTCGAGCATCCCCAGATTGATGTGTCTATTAAAGACTTACAACTCATACTCTGGATACAAGCTAAATATTCAAAAAACTCAAACCTTACATTTAATTATACTCCCCATCCAGATATAAAAAAGAAGTACAACTTTAAATGGGACTCTCCCACAATAAAATATTTAGGAATAAATCTACCAAAAGATATGTCGAAGCTTTCTGAAATTAATTATGGCCCCATCAACAAAGCGGTAAAATATGACATCTCTAGATGGACGATGCTCCCGCTGGATATGAGCAATAGAATAGAAATAATCAAAATGAATGTGTTGCCACGATTTCTTTATCTCTTCCAGTCCTTACCCCTGGAGATACCACCCAAACAATTTGATGAATGGGACGGGTGGATTTCAAGGTTTATTTGGAACGGTAAATGACCGAGGGTACGGTTGAAGACACTGCAATTGAAGAAGGAGAGGGGAGGAAGAGCTCTACCATGCTTACAGGACTATTATCATGCTGCACAATTGAAACCCTTAGTATACTGGTGTACACCAAATTATGAATCTAAATGGAAGTCTTTGGAAATTACACAGACAGATATTCCAATACAATCAATATTAGGAAACAAAAGCCAAGCAGAAAAGAATTATAACAGCTTGAATCAATGGACCCTATTCTCGGTTAAACTGTGGTTTAAGGTGTTGAGGAAATTGCAGCTAAAGAAACAGGCCAGGGTCTTTAATTGGGTAGCATATGATCCAGAATTTGAACCTGCAAGACTGGACGGGAACTTTAAACAGTGGATTAGGAGAGGCATCACATCCTTTTGTTCACTCACTTCAAACAGTAAATTTCAGAGTTACAAGGCAATTTCTGACTCATTTGGATTGGAAATTTTTTTTTAGATACCTACAAGCCAGAGACTACTTTAATAAAATATCATAAATCAAAACGGGGAAAGAATATAACCTGATCTCTATATTCCATGAAGCATATGAAAAAAACAACATTAAAAAACTGATCTCACGAATATATGAAAGTATGCAAACCTCCAAAAATCACTCTACATTATCCATCAAACAAAAATGGGAAAAGGAGTCTGGGACAGAAATATCAGATGACTCTTGGATGGAGATATGTGAGACACAAGCAACCACTGCAAACTCAAGATCATTAAGAGAGTTTGGTTGGAAGAATGTTGTGAGGTTTTTTATCACTCCTAAAATAACAGCTTTGCAATCAGGCTCTCAGAGTCCGGGGCTTTGTTGGAGGCAATGTGGAGTCGCTATGGCTAATCATTTTCATGTCTTTTGGGCTTGTCAAAGAATTCAACCATATTGGAGGGAATTAACTAATGAAATATGTAAGATGATGGGAATGGAAATAGACTACTCTTTGACTACTTTGTATCTAGGTAAAATACCAGAATATGTCCCTCACAAATGCAAATATCTGCTAAAGATTCTCTTGGCATGTTGTAGAAAGGCTATAACCCGAAAATGGCTCCGGACTGACCCCCCAGCATTGCACCAGTGGAGGGAAATAGTGAAAGAAGTTTATTGTATGGAGAGACTGACTCATATTTTAAGATTGGAATTGGAGAAATGTGTTGAACGTTGGGAAAAATGGATCATGTATGCACTGTACCTGGAATAGTGTGACACTGTACTTCGATGTATTGAGAAGAATGTGACCCTATACTGTTACACCCATGAGTATGCTGTATGTTTGTTTTTGTTTTTTCTCTATTTCTTTCTGTACAAAATTCCAAATCCAAAATAAAAAGTTAAAAAAAAAAAACACAGCCACTGACAGATGGAGAAGTCACTGAGATAGACAAACACATGCTGATTTTGTTCTTTTGATGGCATGAGAAACCTTTTAAAATTGAGCTTAAGGCATTTTATTTGTACCTTTGTTTTTGTTTTATAAATCAAAATCAACATTTTTAACAACTTTATTCAAACGACCGGCCTGTTTTACTCCTAATTTGTTGATGTAATGTGTAAACAATCATAACTTTTTTAAAGCACCATCCAATTATGTAGTAAATGTGCAAAAAGAGGGTTCAATCAAAGCACAGTAAGTGTGGTATGACTCTAAAGTTAAGCCTGACTTTATTTAACCGTGTTACAAACCAGATGTAGCTTGGAAAGGCTCCAACCCCCCTCCGCCCCCAAGCTGGTTTAAACAGGTATTGAAAATGGATGGATGGATAAACCAGCTGGGAAATGCGAGTTACCTCCATGGGATACTGCTCCCCGTCGATAGTGTGTTCAGAACCGGGCCCTCCTTTGTTGCCCCAGTGCAGGTGGAACTGCACAGCCTTGTAGGTAGCTGGCAGGTCTCCGCCTGAGATGGTTCTGAGATGAGGAATTTCAACCTGAACTGGAAGGAACAACAACCGACCGTAAAGAGCTCACAAAACAGTTTCAAAGCTTTTGAGGCAATTTTCTGTGCGACAGATGGTAAGCTCACCGGTTTGGCCATCGTTTTCGACGGAGCTTATGAAGGTCTGCTGGTAGTTGCTGAACTGTAGAGGAGTTAGATTTTCATTTTTAATCGTCTTTCTGGTGACGATGTTGATGGGCGACTGGTTCGTTCCTGCACACTCCTGGTTGACACGGTCCCACTTTTCTGGTGCTAAAACAACAAAATTACCAGCGCTAATTAAGTCGGATTAACGGTCTTATTGTTGAAGCTTACTGTGATCAAGCATCAGTTAATTTCTCGAACTATACTGATGGAACACCACAGGGATAAGTGAATGGTCCTGTAATATTTCCCATCTATGATTGACTTTAGGTCAAATATTTCAAAGCCATAAATATAACTATTAGACCTACTTCATTACAAGTGGGCAAACTGCAGGTCAGAGATTAAAAACTCATTAAGAAAATCAGAAATAATTGTCATGGCTTGAGATCCAGTCAGTCAAAGTTTCCCACATTTCTTTCTGAACTTTCACTCACTTATAGATTAAGACTAACACTTGACTGTAAGCTTAAATATCAATCACTAAGGAAACTCAACAAGACTGCATCTGCTTTTTCAGAACATTTCCAAAACACGCTCTTTTTCATCTGGAAACCAATTAATCTTCATATTGTTTCTGATTCTGCTGCAGTCAGAATCCAGTGAAAACTGGTTCAGCATGCAGGCAGATACCTCACAAGGTCCAAACGAACATTTAATATTACCCAAATCTGAACATATCTACACATCTTCATAGGTTTGTTTTAAGACATAAGCAGAGCATATATCAGATATGATTAGGTTCTGACTTCATCTTTCTGATCCTCTGTTAGTGTCCAAAGTTAATTCTATAGTTGAGGTTGAAAACCGGACGGGGTTCAACCTTTAGACAACAGAGATCTTTAAATTCAACAGTGACATTTTTCTTTATTCTTTCATTGAAAGTGCGAGATAAATTAATATCAAACAGGGAACTTACCATTGCACTGGTGACTGCATGTAAACTCGGACTGATAACACCAATCTGAAACTGAAACAATTATATATTTAGAGTATTTACTGAAAAAGTATTTGCATCTATTTATTTTGAGATTCAGGGTCAATCACACAGTTTGTCATTGTTAACCTCTGAGTGACACCAGGATGCCTCAAATTTTCTTGTCAGAGCAGAATGGGATATTTTCTGTTCCCATATATTCTGGCGAGAGTCCAGCCAGATTTTATACACATTTACAAACCTGCTCTCATCTCGTATCAGTAGTTTATATCTCTTTCCTCACTGCAAGTGAGTGTTGAGTACTTTTTATAGAGCCTTTTAGTAGCAGCCCAAGAAAACTGCTCCCATAAGAGGTCTGATATCAGACAAATAATGTTAAAATACTCATAAACAGGAAGTAGAACTGTGTTTTCTTTGTACTTGTGATGATGTCTGACTTGGTGCCCTTCGGTGTGTTAAACAGTTGAATGAATGGCCCATTGGAAAAGGGATCTCCGTAGCCTGTCTGTCCTGCGTAAGAGGGCACGGAGTCTATGGCTGTGAACACAAATTAAACAGCAATATTAAAAATAAAAAATAAAAAACCCCACAATAAGTAACCCAACTGTCTGTACAATCAGTGTCACTGTTTGTTATATTTATAGGTCCGACTGGCCCGTAACAAGACGCATTTATTTGGTCGGTTTGTGCACTTGGAACTTCAAGAGGGTAACATGTTGAACGGTAAAAGGTATGGTGGAACATTATCATGCAAACACTCACACACACAAAACTTAACTGGAAAGAAACCAATGTGGAGGGACAAGAAGGACCTACTTGTGCATCACAATGCATCCAGGAAGGACACAAGATCCCGCACCCAGCATGGAATACCAAAGTGAGAAAGACTGTTAATATTGTAAATATAAATAAATTTTTTTTTTCTGGTTCAGTTCCTTCAGCATTATGAACTACATGTACACAGAAACACAGGCTATATTGTTAGTTTAGTCATTGGTAATTTTACATGTTTTCTGATGGGCATTGAATTAATTTGAAGCTGAATAAAACATGATAGTCAAGCTGGAACATCTCCTGGATAATGGTAAGTTCAGTGTGGCTACTCCTTATAGAATAGTTAGGCCCGTTAACAGGAACAGATGGATATGAAAAAGAAATCAAGTTTGTCCAATACCACATAAAAACTAGATACAGCTTAATTTGATGGGGGGTGCATCATTGAAATGTATGGAGCAACTGCTCCAGATTCCTTAAGGTGAACCCCGTTTTCGTTTAGGCTCGCTCCGTGCTCTCCGAACTACATGCCCGTTCGCTGATAAAAATGACCAAGTTATTTTGCACTTCTAAAAAAAGTTACGCGTCACAGAATCCTGTACTTTTTTTAAACAGAGACGTTTTCTGAAGAAATATTTTCCTCGGCTGAATGACGATTTTGACGTCACAAGACACCACGTGACCGCGCTAGACCAATCACGTTGCCGATTCACGACAACAAACTGGAAAAATGACAACCTGCCTGGTGCTGTCAAATCTAACCTACAGAAAGGAATCTCGCAAAATATCATTTTAAAGTGAACGTAAAATAATAATTATCAACGATAATGCTCATTCATGTATTTCTGAATTGAGCCAAATAAATTCTAAATAGTGCTTTATTTACAGCACGAAGCACAATTATGCAAGTGACCTTTCATGTTGTCATTTTGATCAATTAATGGAATTCCAATAATTATTGATAACCACCCACGTGTTTGTAACGTGGGCTAAATTAATTCCAAACAGTGTTTTATTTATAGTACAAACAACTATTGTGCAAGTGGATGATAAGGTTACCTTTTCATGTTGTCATTTTTTATTAATGAATGGAAATAATTCTAATTATCAATGATAAGGACCATTCAGGTATTCATTTATTGATTTATTCACTAATAACTATGCAACACATAAAAAAGTCGAAACAAGTAGGGCATACACATCAACTGGCATTTATATCAACCGGCATAAACTTATATACATATATACACAACCATAATAAAAGGAATGATACAAATGGAATAGAATAGAGGTAAAAAAAAAAAGCACACACACACTATTCCTCACTGTCAGTGCTAGATTTCTTGTTATCCATGTCACTTGAAGATTTCCATCTTCCAGATGCCAACCATGTCCAGCGGGAGATGGAGTGCCAATCTTTTGCTTTACACATGACCTCATTATTTTAGCCTGATAATTTGCCCTTTTGCAGTGCTGGTGGAGGGCATCACTTGTTGGGGGGATAGATAATTCTGGCAAGGCTGATGATGCCATACAGAAAGCTTTGTACCTAGCCTCATTGATGTTTTCTGCGGTTGGCTGATCGTACAAATGGCACACATATTTGCAAAGTAATGCAAATGTAGAGTGGTCCAAGTTAAATTCAGTCCCCAGATTTCTGAAAGCCTTCAGGTAGACATCTTTCTCGTATGCCACAGCAAATGTCTTCTTTTTGCCTTGTGGTGTCACACCCAGTGAATGTATGGATCCCAATCAAGGCTGAACACACACTGGCTCCGAGAGCTGATGACACCTTGGTAATGTCCATTATGCGTGTTCTGTTGCCCGTCCCTGTGAAAAAGTACAAGCTGCATGGCAAATCTTTCTGCACTCACAGCAATGACTGCTACATCAGTGTCAGGGCTCTTAATAATGACAGTCTTATGTTCCTGTGCAGCATGTTGTGCATGCAAAAACACCAGTGTCACATTCTTCGTGGTCACACTGCAGGTCTTCCACAGCATGAACAGACTGCACACCTTCCAGTACAGTCACGGTGACATTGGTGTTGATGTGCTATGTACAAGCTGAGGTTTCTTCCCACTGCTGTAAGATCAGCATGTGGCCACGCATCGTATAAGAACTCAGCAAGTGCTTCTTTATTTGTTCCTTCTGATTCCTTCCATTCCACCTTGTGCAGGTGAAATTCTGTGTTTCCTCATGCTTAACAGAAGATATGTGCATGTAACAAATCTTTCGGTCGAAATTTCGTCTTCTTCGGTACTGCTGGATGATCGCGCTGCTAATGCGGTGCTGTTTTTGTTTACCAGCTCAGCTGACATACCAGCTATCCGATTCGTCCATTCTGATGACGTCTCAACCGTGGCACCTCTCGCGAACCAAACTGTTATTACGCCTGCCGAATATGTACATACGCCTTGCCAGGCACTAGTTATTCCTTTAAAAGTTGCGAACTAAAAAAGTACTGCGTTCTGAGCGGCGAAACTTTTTTTAAACCTCAACATAACTCAATCTTTTTATGAGCTGAAGCGTGTTTGGTACGGAGAGCGTGGAACAAGCCTGGTGTTCTGAAGGAGTTTTCGAGGTTCACCTTACGGCCTAATAACAGTAACTTACATTTTAGCGAGAGTTCATTGAAGTTTATAGAGCCACTGCTCCTGATTGATTACAGATAACATAACTCATGTAAGCAAGAGTTCACACGGGATTCGAAGGTGCTATTTTAAGAGGCATGTTGAAACATGGTCGCTGGCCTTCGGCCAAGGGATAGCCTAAAGAAAAAAAAACTTAAGAAACGGGCTTGGTTAGAGACAAGAGAGAGTATGAGGGGAAAACTTGAAATTACCACTGCTGGATTCGAACCTGCACTGACGCAAGAGATTTACATGCTAGGCAGTCACTCTAACCACAGTACCACAACTTTGATGTTTTGAGAGGAACTACTCCAAGGACCAACTCTAACGCACAAAAGGAAGAAGCCTCATGTATGAAATGTGGATGTTTCTCAAGAGGGAAACACAGCCCATGTTAGGAAAGTGAACTGGTAAAAAGGAATTATCTCAAAAAACCTAGATCAATGAAAACATACGAGGCTGGTAGGAAAGTGAATTGGTAAAAAGGAATTATCTCAATGAAAACACACGACGCTGGTAGGAAAGTGAACTGGTAAAAAGGAATTATCTAAAAAAAACTGCATTAATGAAAACACACGAGGCTTTTTCCTCATCTACAACAGTCAATTATTGAATTTTTGTGGCCTTTATCTGGCTCCACAGCTTTGTCGCCAAAGCTCCACGGAGCGCGCTCCCGATTTTAGTTTTCAAATGAAAACGGCCATTTTGGCCCTGTGTAGCCGAAATAGCTCAGACTGAAGATCTGAAGGTCCATGGTTCAATCCCGGGTTACGGCAAAGACTACTATGAATTGTGCATGTAGCCGAAATAGCTCAGTTGGGAGAGCATCAGACTGAAGATCTGAAGGTCCCAGGTTCAATCCTGGGTTTCAGAGAAGACTACTATGAAATGTGGATGTTTGTCAAGAGGGAACAACAGCCCATGTTAGGAAAGTGAACTGGTAAAAAGGAATTATCTAAAAAAAGCTGCATTAATGAAAACACACAAGGCTTCTTCCTCATCTACAACAGTCAATTATTGAATTTTTGTGGCCTTTATCTGGCTCCACAGCTTTGTCGCCAAAGCTCCACGGAGCGAGCTCCCGATTTTAGTTTTCAAATGAAAACGGCCATTTTGGCCCTGTGTAGCCGAAATATTTCAGACTGAAGATCTGAAGGTCCCTGGTTCAATCCCGGGTTTCGGCAAAGACTACTATGAAATGTGGATGTAGCCGACATAGCTCAGTTGGGAGAGCATCAGACTGAAGATCTGAAGGTCCATGGTTCAATCCCGGGTTACGGCAAAGACTACTATGAATTGTGCATGTAGCCGACATAGCTCAGTTGGGAGAGCATCAGACTGAAGATCTGAAGGTCCCTGGTTCAATCCCGGGTTTCGGCGAAGACTACTATGAAATGTGGATATTTGTCAAGAGGGAACAACAGCCCATGTTAGGAAAGTGAACTGGTAAAAAGGAATTATCTCAATGAAAACACACGACGCTGGTAGGAAAGTGAACTGGTTAAAAGGAATTATCTCAAAAAACCTGCATTAATGAAAACACACGAGGCCTTTTCCTCATCTACAACAGTCAATTATTTTATTTTTGTGGCCTTTATCTGGCTCCAAAGCTTTGTCGCCTAAGCTCCACGGAGCGAGCTCCCGGTTTTAGTTTCCAAATGAAACGGCCGTTTTGGCCCTGTGTAGCCGAAATAGCTCAGACTGAAGATCTGAATGTCCCTGGTTCAATTCTGGGTTACGGCAAAGACTATTATGGATTGTGCATGTAGCCGAAATAGCTCAGTTGGGAGAGCATCAGACTGAAGATCTGAAGGTCCCTGGTTCAATCCCGGGTTTCGGCAAAGACTACTATAAATTGTGGATGTTTGTCAAGAGGGAACAACAGCCCATGTTAGGAAAGTGAACTGGTAAAAAGGAATTATCTAAAAAAAACTGCATTAATGAAAACACACAAGGCTTCTTCCTCATCTACAACAGTCAATTATTGAATTTTTGTGGCCTTTATCTGGCTCCACAGCTTTGTCGCCAAAGCTCCACGGAGCGAGCTCCCGATTTTAGTTTTCAAATGAAAACGGCCATTTTGGCCCTGTGTAGCCGAAATAGCTCAGACTAAAGATCTGAAGGTCCCTGGTTCAATCCCGGGTTTCGGCAAAGACTACTATAAATTGTGGATGTTTGTCAAGAGGGAACAACAGCCCATGTTAGGAAAGTGAACTGGTAAAAAGGAATTATCTCAATGAAAACACACGACGCTGGTAGGAAAGTGAACTGGTAAAAAGGAATTATCTCAAAAAACCTAGATCAATGAAAACATACGAGGCTGGTAGGAAAGTGAATTGGTAAAAAGGAATTATCTCAATGAAAACACATGACGCTGGTAGAAAAGTGAACTGGTAAAAAGGAATTATCTAAAAAAAACTGCATTAATGAAAACACACGAGGCTTCTTCCTCATCTACAACAGTCAATTATTTTATTTTTGTGGCCTTTATCTGGCTCCACAGCTTTGTCGCCAAAGCTCCAAGGAGCGCGCTCCAGATTTTAGTTTTCAAATGAAAACGGCCATTTTGGCCCTGTGTAGCCGAAATAGCTCAGACTGAAGATCTGAAGGTCCATGGTTCAATCCCGGGTTACGGCAAAGACTACTATGAATTGTGCATGTAGCCGAAATAGCTCAGTTGGGAGAGCATCAGACTGAAGATCTGAAGGTCCCAGGTTCAATCCTGGGTTTCGGAGAAGACTACTATGAAATGTGGATGTTTGTCAAGAGGGAACAACAGCCCATGTTAGGAAAGTGAACTGGTAAAAAGGAATTATCTAAAAAAAGCTGCATTAATGAAAACACACGAGGCTTCTTCCTCATCTACAACAGTCAATTATTGAATTTTTGTGGCCTTTATCTGGCTCCACAGCTTTGTCGCCAAAGCTCCACGGAGCGAGCTCCCGATTTTAGTTTTCAAATGAAAACGGCCATTTTGGCCCTGTGTAGCCGAAATATTTCAGACTGAAGATCTGAAGGTCCCTGGTTCAATCCCGGGTTTCGGCAAAGACTACTATAAATTGTGGATGTTTGTCAAGAGGGAACAACAGCCCATGTTAGGAAAGTGAACTGGTAAAAAGGAATTATCTCAATGAAAACACACGACGCTGGTAGGAAAGTGAACTGGTTAAAAGGAATTATCTCAAAAAACCTGCATTAATGAAAACACACGAGGCCTTTTCCTCATCTACAACAGTCAATTATTTTATTTTTGTGGCCTTTATCTGGCTCCAAAGCTTTGTCGCCTAAGCTCCACGGAGCGAGCTCCCGGTTTTAGTTTCCAAATGAAACGGCCATTTTGGCCCTGTGTAGCCGAAAAAGCTCAGACTGAAGATCTGAAGGTCCCTGGTTCAATTCTGGGTTACGGCAAAGACTTTTATGGATTGGGCATGTAGCCGAAATAGCTCAGTTGGGAGAACATCAGACTGAAGATCTGAAGGTCCCTGGTTCAATCCCGGGTTTCGGCAAAGACTACTATAAATTGTGGATGTTTGTCAAGAGGGAACAACAGCCCATGTTAGGAAAGTGAACTGGTAAAAAGGAATTATCTCAATGAAAACACATGACGCTGGTAGGAAAGTGAACTGGTAAAAAGGAATTATCTCAAAAAACCTAGATCAATGAAAACATACGAGGCTGGTAGGAAAGTGAATTGGTAAAAAGGAATTATCTCAATGAAAACACATGACGCTGGTAGGAAAGTGAACTGGTAAAAAGGAATTATCTAAAAAAAGCTGCATTAATGAAAATACACAAGGCTTCTTCCTCATCTACAACAGTCAATTATTGAATTTTTGTGGCCTTTATCTGGCTCCACAGCTTTGTCGCCAAAGCTCCACGGAGCGCGCTCCCGATTTTAGTTTTCAAATGAAAACGGCCATTTTGGCCCTGTGTAGCCGAAATAGCTCAGACTGAAGATCTGAAGGTCCCTGGTTCAATCCCGGGTTACGGCAAAGACTACTATGAATTGCGCATGTAGCCGAAATAGCTCAGTTGGGAGAGCATCAGACTGAAGATCTGAAGGTCCTTGGTTCAATCCTGGGTTTCGGCAAAGACTACTATGAAATGTGGATGTTTGTCAAGAGGGAACAACAGCCCATGTTAGGAAAGTGAACTGGTAAAAAGGAATTATCTCAAAAAACCTGCATTAATGAAAACACACGAGGCTTTTTCCTCATCTACAACAGTCAATTATTTTATTTTTGTGGCCTTTATCTGGCTCCAAAGCTTTGTCGCCTAAGCTCCAAGGATCGAGCTCCCGGTTTTAGTTTCCAAATGAAACGGCCATTTTGTTCCTGTGTAGCCGAAATAGCTCAGACTGAAGATCTGAAGGTCCCTGGTTCAATCCCGGGTTTCGGCAAAGACTACTATAAATTGTGGATGTTTGTCAAGAGGGAACAACAGCCCATGTTAGGAAAGTGAACTGGTAAAAAGGAATTATCTCAATGAAAACACACGACGCTGGTAGGAAAGTGAACTGGTAAAAAGGAATTATCTAAAAAAAACCGCATTTATGAAAACACACGAGGCTTCTTCCTCATCTACAACAGTCAATTATTGAATTTGTGTGGCCTTTATCTGGCTCCATGCTTTGTCGCTAAAGTTCCACGGAGCGAGCTCCCGATTTTAGTTTTCAAATGAAAACGGCCATTTTGGCCCTGTGTAGCCGAAATAGCTCAGACTGAAGATCTGAATGTCCCTGGTTCAATTCTGGGTTTCGGCAAAGCCTTCTATGAAATGTGGATGTTTGTCAAGAGGGAACAACAGCCCATGTTAGGAAAGTGAACTGGTAAAAAGGAATTATCTAAAAAAAGCTGCATTAATGAAAACACACGAGGCTTCTTCCTCATCTACAACAGTCAATTATTGAATTTTTGTGGCCTTTATCTGCCTCCACAGCTTTGTCGCCTAAGTTCCAAGGAGCGAGCTCCCGATTTTAGTTTTCAAATGAAAACGGCCATTTTGGCCCTGTGTAGCCGAAATAGCTCAGACTGAAGATCTGAAGGTCCCTGGTTCAATCCCGGGTTTCGGCAAAGACTACTATGAAATGTGGATGTAGCCGACATAGCTCAGTTGGGAGAGCATCAGACTGAAGATCTGAAGGTCCCAGGTTCAATCCTGGGTTTCGGAGAAGACTACTATGAAATGTGGATGTTTGTCAAGAGGGAACAACAGCCCATGTTAGGAAAGTGAACTGGTAAAAAGGAATTATCTCAATGAAAAGACACGACGCTGGTAGGAAAGTGAACTGGTAAAAAGGAATTATCTCAAAAAACCTGCATTAATGAAAACACACAAGGCTTTTTCCTCATCTACAACAGTCAATTATTTTATTTTTGTGGCCTTTATCTGGCTCCAAAGCTTTGTTGCCTAAGCTCCAAGGAGCGAGCTCCCGGTTTTAGTTTCCAAATGAAAAAGGCCATTTTGGCCCTGTGTAGCCGAAATATTTCAGACTGAAGATCTGAATGTCCCTGGTTCAATCCCGGGTTTCGGCAAAGCCTTCTATTAAATGTGGATGTTTGTCAAGAGGGAACAACAGCCCATGTTAGGAAAGTGAACTGGTAAAAAGGAATTATCTCAATGAAAACACACGACGCTGGTAGGAAAGTGAACTGGTAAAAAGGAATTATCCTTGGAACTTAGGCGACAAAGCTTTGGAGCCAGATAAAGGCCACAAAAATAAAATATGGCCCTGTGTAGCCGAAATAGCTCAGACTGAAGATCTGAAGGTCCCTCGTTCAATCCCGGGTTTCGGCAAAGACTACTATAAATTGTGGATGTTTATCAAGAGGGAACAACAGCCCATGTTAGGAAAGTGAACTGGTAAAAAGGAATTATCTAAAAAAAGCTGCATTAATGAAAACACACAAGGCTTCTTCCTCATCTACAACAGTCAATTATTGAATTTTTGTGGCCTTTATCTGGCTCCACAGCTTTGTCGCCAAAGCTCCACGGAGCGAGCTCCCGATTTTAGTTTTCAAATGAAAACGGCCATTTTGGCCCTGTGTAGCCGAAATAGCTCAGACTAAAGATCTGAAGGTCCCTGGTTCAATCCCGGGTTTCGGCAAAGACTACTATAAATTGTGGATGTTTGTCAAGAGGGAACAACAGCCCATGTTAGGAAAGTGAACTGGTAAAAAGGAATTATCTCAATGAAAACACACGACGCTGGTAGGAAAGTGAACTGGTAAAAAGGAATTATCTCAAAAAACCTAGATCAATGAAAACATACGAGGCTGGTAGGAAAGTGAATTGGTAAAAAGGAATTATCTCAATGAAAACACATGACGCTGGTAGAAAAGTGAACTGGTAAAAAGGAATTATCTAAAAAAACTGCATTAATGAAAACACACGAGGCTTCTTCCTCATCTACAACAGTCAATTATTTTATTTTTGTGGCCTTTATCTGGCTCCACAGCTTTGTCGCCAAAGCTCCAAGGAGCGCGCTCCAGATTTTAGTTTTCAAATGAAAACGGCCATTTTGGCCCTGTGTAGCCGAAATAGCTCAGACTGAAGATCTGAAGGTCCATGGTTCAATCCCGGGTTACGGCAAAGACTACTATGAATTGTGCATGTAGCCGAAATAGCTCAGTTGGGAGAGCATCAGACTGAAGATCTGAAGGTCCCAGGTTCAATCCTGGGTTTCGGAGAAGACTACTATGAAATGTGGATGTTTGTCAAGAGGGAACAACAGCCCATGTTAGTAAAGTGAACTGGTAAAAAGGAATTATCTAAAAAAAGCTGCATTAATGAAAACACACGAGGCTTCTTCCTCATCTACAACAGTCAATTATTGAATTTTTGTGGCCTTTATCTGGCTCCACAGCTTTGTCGCCAAAGCTCCACGGAGCGAGCTCCCGATTTTAGTTTTCAAATGAAAACGGCCATTTTGGCCCTGTGTAGCCGAAATATTTCAGACTGAAGATCTGAAGGTCCCTGGTTCAATCCCGGGTTTCGGCAAAGACTACTATAAATTGTGGATGTTTGTCAAGAGGGAACAACAGCCCATGTTAGGAAAGTGAACTGGTAAAAAGGAATTATCTCAATGAAAACACACGACGCTGGTAGGAAAGTGAACTGGTTAAAAGGAATTATCTCAAAAAACCTGCATTAATGAAAACACACGAGGCCTTTTCCTCATCTACAACAGTCAATTATTTTATTTTTGTGGCCTTTATCTGGCTCCAAAGCTTTGTCGCCTAAGCTCCACGGAGCGAGCTCCCGGTTTTAGTTTCCAAATGAAACGGCCATTTTGGCCCTGTGTAGCCGAAATAGCTCAGACTGAAGATCTGAAGGTCCCTGGTTCAATTCTGGGTTACGGCAAAGACTATTATGGATTGGGCATGTAGCCGAAATAGCTCAGTTGGGAGAGCATCAGACTGAAGATCTGAAGGTCCCTGGTTCAATCCCGGGTTTCGGCAAAGACTACTATAAATTGTGGATGTTTGTCAAGAGGGAACAACAGCCCATGTTAGGAAAGTGAACTGGTAAAAAGGAACTAGAAAGAGCTGTTCCTGCGAAACAGCTGTGAGAATGCATGAGCTGAATTACCTTGCTAAAAAAATCTTAAGAAGCTAAAAGATTTGAACATTTTAAAATTTGAATGGTGTCTCTAGCTGAAAGTATGCTAAAGTAGTTAAGATTTGAAAGGATTTGAAGGATTTGAAAGGATTTGAAGATAAACTTAAGCTAGAAACAGTTGAAATGGCTGCAAGTATGCTTAAATAGTTATAAAAAAAAAATTAAAAAATTTTGATCTGACATATTGGGGATTGAACCCAGGCCACCTGCACGAAAAACTGATAGTGTTACCATTAGACCACGTCGTTTCGTGAAAATGGAAGTGCATATGACCTATTTAAAGACTACACAGACAGACACAGAGCACAGCTGCTGCAGCCGCGGGACAAGTCTGAGGCGCAGACTGTCTTCTAACACGTCTTGTGACAAAAGTTGAACAACTAGAAAAATAATTTTAACACCATTAGAAGCAGAAGGCTTAGAGGAACTTAGCAAAGTAGTTTTACATCTGTGGAGTCAACTATATTTAAATCGAAGCAGTTTCAACACACACAACATATATGGAGAGATGAGACGGCCGCCCGCCGATCGCGGGAGAGAAATGATGCCGAACACTGACTTCAAATACGTTTTGTGAGAAAAGTTGAGCAGCTAGAAAAATAATTTCAACATCGTTAGAAGCAGAAGGCTTAGAAGAAGTTAGCAAAGTAGTTTTACATCTGTGGAGTGAACTATATTTAAATGGAAGCAGTTTGAAACACTTGAAGCTGATTCAAAAATGGCAGATTTCGTCAGAATTTGAGAAGTTGTTCAAGCTTAAAGGCTCATAGTTCAAAATCTGTTCATGTGAGTTACATTGGCTGAAAGAGGACAAGTTTACCTACATTTTAAGGTATAATTTGTTTCTCTCAGTTAAACTGTATGAAAGTTATAGTAATTTGTTTGAAAAGTTGAAACTTATCAGCACTGCTGAATGTCTCACTCTAAAATCCAAGAAGGAACTTCATTTTCATATTTTTTAAACTGTCATATTTCAAAATTGGCTAAATATTTTTAAAAGATGAAACATTTTGTAATAGCTGAATGTCTTATGAACATTTTAAAATTTGAATGGTGTCTCTAGCTGAAAGTATGCTGAACTAGTTACGATTTGAAAGGATTTGAAGGATTTGAAAGGATTTGAAGATAAGGATTTGAAGAACTTAATTTTCATATTTTTGAAACTGTCATATTTAAAAATTGGCCGAATATTTTTAAAAGATGAAACATTTTGTAATAGCTGAATGTCTTATGAACATTTTAAAATTTGAATGGTGTCTCTAGCTGAAAGTATGCTGAACTAGTTAAGATTTGAAGGATTTGAAAGGATTTGAAAGGATTTGAAGATTTACCATTACTTTTAATGGGGAAAAAAGTTGAACAAAAAGCTTAATATCTTAAAAAGTTGAAAAGTTAGAAACACCAAAAAATATTTCCCATCGAGAGCTGAAAGAGCTGAACATTTTGATACCAAATTTGTTGAAATAGCTGAAAGTATGCTGAAGTATTTGAATGCCGAAAAACGGCGGAAGAATATGGAATACGGAATAATAATAAAGAGAAACAGGAACTTAATAGTGAGAATGCTTAATGCATTCTCACAATTATCTCAATGAAAACACATGACGCTGGTAGGAAAGTGAACTGGTAAAAAGGAATTATCTCAAAAAACCTAGATCAATGAAAACATACGAGGCTGGTAGGAAAGTGAATTGGTAAAAAGGAATTATCTCAATGAAAACACATGACGCTGGTAGGAAAGTGAACTGGTAAAAAGGAATTATCTAAAAAAAACTGCATTAATGAAAACACACGAGGCTTCTTCCTCATCTACAACAGTCAATTATTTTATTTTTGTGGCCTTTATCTGGCTCCACAGCTTTGTCGCCAAAGCTCCAAGGAGCGCGCTCCAGATTTTAGTTTTCAAATGAAAACGGCCATTTTGGCCCTGTGTAGCCGAAATAGCTCAGACTGAAGATCTGAAGGTCCATGGTTCAATCCCGGGTTACGGCAAAGACTACTATGAATTGTGCATGTAGCCGAAATAGCTCAGTTGGGAGAGCATCAGACTGAAGATCTGAAGGTCCCAGGTTCAATCCTGGGTTTCGGAGAAGACTACTATGAAATGTGGATGTTTGTCAAGAGGGAACAACAGCCCATGTTAGGAAAGTGAACTGGTAAAAAGGAATTATCTAAAAAAAGCTGCATTAATGAAAACACACGAGGCTTCTTCCTCATCTACAACAGTCAATTATTGAATTTTTGTGGCCTTTATCTGGCTCCACAGCTTTGTCGCCAAAGCTCCACGGAGCGAGCTCCCGATTTTAGTTTTCAAATGAAAACGGCCATTTTGGCCCTGTGTAGCCGAAATATTTCAGACTGAAGATCTGAAGGTCCCTGGTTCAATCCCGGGTTTCGGCAAAGACTACTATAAATTGTGGATGTTTGTCAAGAGGGAACAACAGCCCATGTTAGGAAAGTGAACTGGTAAAAAGGAATTATCTCAATGAAAACACACGACGCTGGTAGGAAAGTGAACTGGTTAAAAGGAATTATCTCAAAAAACCTGCATTAATGAAAACACACGAGGCCTTTTCCTCATCTACAACAGTCAATTATTTTATTTTTGTGGCCTTTATCTGGCTCCAAAGCTTTGTCGCCTAAGCTCCACGGAGCGAGCTCCCGGTTTTAGTTTCCAAATGAAACGGCCATTTTGGCCCTGTGTAGCCGAAAAAGCTCAGACTGAAGATCTGAAGGTCCCTGGTTCAATTCTGGGTTACGGCAAAGACTTTTATGGATTGGGCATGTAGCCGAAATAGCTCAGTTGGGAGAACATCAGACTGAAGATCTGAAGGTCCCTGGTTCAATCCCGGGTTTCGGCAAAGACTACTATAAATTGTGGATGTTTGTCAAGAGGGAACAACAGCCCATGTTAGGAAAGTGAACTGGTAAAAAGGAATTATCTCAATGAAAACACATGACGCTGGTAGGAAAGTGAACTGGTAAAAAGGAATTATCTCAAAAAACCTAGATCAATGAAAACATACGAGGCTGGTAGGAAAGTGAATTGGTAAAAAGGAATTATCTCAATGAAAACACATGACGCTGGTAGGAAAGTGAACTGGTAAAAAGGAATTATCTAAAAAAAGCTGCATTAATGAAAATACACAAGGCTTCTTCCTCATCTACAACAGTCAATTATTGAATTTTTGTGGCCTTTATCTGGCTCCACAGCTTTGTCGCCAAAGCTCCACGGAGCGCGCTCCCGATTTTAGTTTTCAAATGAAAACGGCCATTTTGGCCCTGTGTAGCCGAAATAGCTCAGACTGAAGATCTGAAGGTCCCTGGTTCAATCCCGGGTTACGGCAAAGACTACTATGAATTGCGCATGTAGCCGAAATAGCTCAGTTGGGAGAGCATCAGACTGAAGATCTGAAGGTCCTTGGTTCAATCCTGGGTTTCGGCAAAGACTACTATGAAATGTGGATGTTTGTCAAGAGGGAACAACAGCCCATGTTAGGAAAGTGAACTGGTAAAAAGGAATTATCTCAAAAAACCTGCATTAATGAAAACACACGAGGCTTTTTCCTCATCTACAACAGTCAATTATTTTATTTTTGTGGCCTTTATCTGGCTCCAAAGCTTTGTCGCCTAAGCTCCAAGGATCGAGCTCCCGGTTTTAGTTTCCAAATGAAACGGCCATTTTGTTCCTGTGTAGCCGAAATAGCTCAGACTGAAGATCTGAAGGTCCCTGGTTCAATCCCGGGTTTCGGCAAAGACTACTATAAATTGTGGATGTTTGTCAAGAGGGAACAACAGCCCATGTTAGGAAAGTGAACTGGTAAAAAGGAATTATCTCAATGAAAACACACGACGCTGGTAGGAAAGTGAACTGGTAAAAAGGAATTATCTAAAAAAAACCGCATTTATGAAAACACACGAGGCTTCTTCCTCATCTACAACAGTCAATTATTGAATTTGTGTGGCCTTTATCTGGCTCCATGCTTTGTCGCTAAAGTTCCACGGAGCGAGCTCCCGATTTTAGTTTTCAAATGAAAACGGCCATTTTGGCCCTGTGTAGCCGAAATAGCTCAGACTGAAGATCTGAATGTCCCTGGTTCAATTCTGGGTTTCGGCAAAGCCTTCTATGAAATGTGGATGTTTGTCAAGAGGGAACAACAGCCCATGTTAGGAAAGTGAACTGGTAAAAAGGAATTATCTAAAAAAAGCTGCATTAATGAAAACACACGAGGCTTCTTCCTCATCTACAACAGTCAATTATTGAATTTTTGTGGCCTTTATCTGCCTCCACAGCTTTGTCGCCTAAGTTCCAAGGAGCGAGCTCCCGATTTTAGTTTTCAAATGAAAACGGCCATTTTGGCCCTGTGTAGCCGAAATAGCTCAGACTGAAGATCTGAAGGTCCCTGGTTCAATCCCGGGTTTCGGCAAAGACTACTATGAAATGTGGATGTAGCCGACATAGCTCAGTTGGGAGAGCATCAGACTGAAGATCTGAAGGTCCCAGGTTCAATCCTGGGTTTCGGAGAAGACTACTATGAAATGTGGATGTTTGTCAAGAGGGAACAACAGCCCATGTTAGGAAAGTGAACTGGTAAAAAGGAATTATCTCAATGAAAAGACACGACGCTGGTAGGAAAGTGAACTGGTAAAAAGGAATTATCTCAAAAAACCTGCATTAATGAAAACACACAAGGCTTTTTCCTCATCTACAACAGTCAATTATTTTATTTTTGTGGCCTTTATCTGGCTCCAAAGCTTTGTTGCCTAAGCTCCAAGGAGCGAGCTCCCGGTTTTAGTTTCCAAATGAAAAAGGCCATTTTGGCCCTGTGTAGCCGAAATATTTCAGACTGAAGATCTGAATGTCCCTGGTTCAATCCCGGGTTTCGGCAAAGCCTTCTATTAAATGTGGATGTTTGTCAAGAGGGAACAACAGCCCATGTTAGGAAAGTGAACTGGTAAAAAGGAATTATCTCAATGAAAACACACGACGCTGGTAGGAAAGTGAACTGGTAAAAAGGAATTATCCTTGGAACTTAGGCGACAAAGCTTTGGAGCCAGATAAAGGCCACAAAAATAAAATATGGCCCTGTGTAGCCGAAATAGCTCAGACTGAAGATCTGAAGGTCCCTCGTTCAATCCCGGGTTTCGGCAAAGACTACTATAAATTGTGGATGTTTATCAAGAGGGAACAACAGCCCATGTTAGGAAAGTGAACTGGTAAAAAGGAATTATCTAAAAAAAGCTGCATTAATGAAAACACACAAGGCTTCTTCCTCATCTACAACAGTCAATTATTGAATTTTTGTGGCCTTTATCTGGCTCCACAGCTTTGTCGCCAAAGCTCCACGGAGCGAGCTCCCGATTTTAGTTTTCAAATGAAAACGGCCATTTTGGCCCTGTGTAGCCGAAATAGCTCAGACTAAAGATCTGAAGGTCCCTGGTTCAATCCCGGGTTTCGGCAAAGACTACTATAAATTGTGGATGTTTGTCAAGAGGGAACAACAGCCCATGTTAGGAAAGTGAACTGGTAAAAAGGAATTATCTCAATGAAAACACACGACGCTGGTAGGAAAGTGAACTGGTAAAAAGGAATTATCTCAAAAAACCTAGATCAATGAAAACATACGAGGCTGGTAGGAAAGTGAATTGGTAAAAAGGAATTATCTCAATGAAAACACATGACGCTGGTAGAAAAGTGAACTGGTAAAAAGGAATTATCTAAAAAAACTGCATTAATGAAAACACACGAGGCTTCTTCCTCATCTACAACAGTCAATTATTTTATTTTTGTGGCCTTTATCTGGCTCCACAGCTTTGTCGCCAAAGCTCCAAGGAGCGCGCTCCAGATTTTAGTTTTCAAATGAAAACGGCCATTTTGGCCCTGTGTAGCCGAAATAGCTCAGACTGAAGATCTGAAGGTCCATGGTTCAATCCCGGGTTACGGCAAAGACTACTATGAATTGTGCATGTAGCCGAAATAGCTCAGTTGGGAGAGCATCAGACTGAAGATCTGAAGGTCCCAGGTTCAATCCTGGGTTTCGGAGAAGACTACTATGAAATGTGGATGTTTGTCAAGAGGGAACAACAGCCCATGTTAGTAAAGTGAACTGGTAAAAAGGAATTATCTAAAAAAAGCTGCATTAATGAAAACACACGAGGCTTCTTCCTCATCTACAACAGTCAATTATTGAATTTTTGTGGCCTTTATCTGGCTCCACAGCTTTGTCGCCAAAGCTCCACGGAGCGAGCTCCCGATTTTAGTTTTCAAATGAAAACGGCCATTTTGGCCCTGTGTAGCCGAAATATTTCAGACTGAAGATCTGAAGGTCCCTGGTTCAATCCCGGGTTTCGGCAAAGACTACTATAAATTGTGGATGTTTGTCAAGAGGGAACAACAGCCCATGTTAGGAAAGTGAACTGGTAAAAAGGAATTATCTCAATGAAAACACACGACGCTGGTAGGAAAGTGAACTGGTTAAAAGGAATTATCTCAAAAAACCTGCATTAATGAAAACACACGAGGCCTTTTCCTCATCTACAACAGTCAATTATTTTATTTTTGTGGCCTTTATCTGGCTCCAAAGCTTTGTCGCCTAAGCTCCACGGAGCGAGCTCCCGGTTTTAGTTTCCAAATGAAACGGCCATTTTGGCCCTGTGTAGCCGAAATAGCTCAGACTGAAGATCTGAAGGTCCCTGGTTCAATTCTGGGTTACGGCAAAGACTATTATGGATTGGGCATGTAGCCGAAATAGCTCAGTTGGGAGAGCATCAGACTGAAGATCTGAAGGTCCCTGGTTCAATCCCGGGTTTCGGCAAAGACTACTATAAATTGTGGATGTTTGTCAAGAGGGAACAACAGCCCATGTTAGGAAAGTGAACTGGTAAAAAGGAACTAGAAAGAGCTGTTCCTGCGAAACAGCTGTGAGAATGCATGAGCTGAATTACCTTGCTAAAAAAATCTTAAGAAGCTAAAAGATTTGAACATTTTAAAATTTGAATGGTGTCTCTAGCTGAAAGTATGCTAAAGTAGTTAAGATTTGAAAGGATTTGAAGGATTTGAAAGGATTTGAAGATAAACTTAAGCTAGAAACAGTTGAAATGGCTGCAAGTATGCTTAAATAGTTATAAAAAAAAAATTAAAAAATTTTGATCTGACATATTGGGGATTGAACCCAGGCCACCTGCACGAAAAACTGATAGTGTTACCATTAGACCACGTCGTTTCGTGAAAATGGAAGTGCATATGACCTATTTAAAGACTACACAGACAGACACAGAGCACAGCTGCTGCAGCCGCGGGACAAGTCTGAGGCGCAGACTGTCTTCTAACACGTCTTGTGACAAAAGTTGAACAACTAGAAAAATAATTTTAACACCATTAGAAGCAGAAGGCTTAGAGGAACTTAGCAAAGTAGTTTTACATCTGTGGAGTCAACTATATTTAAATCGAAGCAGTTTCAACACACACAACATATATGGAGAGATGAGACGGCCGCCCGCCGATCGCGGGAGAGAAATGATGCCGAACACTGACTTCAAATACGTTTTGTGAGAAAAGTTGAGCAGCTAGAAAAATAATTTCAACATCGTTAGAAGCAGAAGGCTTAGAAGAAGTTAGCAAAGTAGTTTTACATCTGTGGAGTGAACTATATTTAAATGGAAGCAGTTTGAAACACTTGAAGCTGATTCAAAAATGGCAGATTTCGTCAGAATTTGAGAAGTTGTTCAAGCTTAAAGGCTCATAGTTCAAAATCTGTTCATGTGAGTTACATTGGCTGAAAGAGGACAAGTTTACCTACATTTTAAGGTATAATTTGTTTCTCTCAGTTAAACTGTATGAAAGTTATAGTAATTTGTTTGAAAAGTTGAAACTTATCAGCACTGCTGAATGTCTCACTCTAAAATCCAAGAAGGAACTTCATTTTCATATTTTTTAAACTGTCATATTTCAAAATTGGCTAAATATTTTTAAAAGATGAAACATTTTGTAATAGCTGAATGTCTTATGAACATTTTAAAATTTGAATGGTGTCTCTAGCTGAAAGTATGCTGAACTAGTTACGATTTGAAAGGATTTGAAGGATTTGAAAGGATTTGAAGATAAGGATTTGAAGAACTTAATTTTCATATTTTTGAAACTGTCATATTTAAAAATTGGCCGAATATTTTTAAAAGATGAAACATTTTGTAATAGCTGAATGTCTTATGAACATTTTAAAATTTGAATGGTGTCTCTAGCTGAAAGTATGCTGAACTAGTTAAGATTTGAAGGATTTGAAAGGATTTGAAAGGATTTGAAGATTTACCATTACTTTTAATGGGGAAAAAAGTTGAACAAAAAGCTTAATATCTTAAAAAGTTGAAAAGTTAGAAACACCAAAAAATATTTCCCATCGAGAGCTGAAAGAGCTGAACATTTTGATACCAAATTTGTTGAAATAGCTGAAAGTATGCTGAAGTATTTGAATGCCGAAAAACGGCGGAAGAATATGGAATACGGAATAATAATAAAGAGAAACAGGAACTTAATAGTGAGAATGCTTAATGCATTCTCACAATTATCTCAATGAAAACACATGACGCTGGTAGGAAAGTGAACTGGTAAAAAGGAATTATCTCAAAAAACCTAGATCAATGAAAACATACGAGGCTGGTAGGAAAGTGAATTGGTAAAAAGGAATTATCTCAATGAAAACACATGACGCTGGTAGGAAAGTGAACTGGTAAAAAGGAATTATCTAAAAAAAGCTGCATTAATGAAAACACACAAGGCTTCTTCCTCATCTACAACAGTCAGTTATTGAATTTTTGTGGCCTTTATCTGGCTCCACAGCTTTGTCGCCAAAGCTCCACGGAGCGCGCTCCCGATTTTAGTTTTCAAATGAAAACGGCCATTTTGGCCCTGTGTAGCCGAAATAGCTCAGACTGAAGATCTGAAGGTCCCTGGTTCAATCCCGGGTTACGGCAAAGACTACTATGAATTGCGCATGTAGCCGAAATAGCTCAGTTGGGAGAGCATCAGACTGAAGATCTGAAGGTCCTTGGTTCAATCCTGGGTTTCGGCAAAGACTACTATGAAATGTGGATGTTTGTCAAGAGGGAACAACAGCCCATGTTAGGAAAGTGAACTGGTAAAAAGGAATTATCTCAAAAAACCTGCATTAATGAAAACACACGAGGCTTTTTCCTCATCTACAACAGTCAATTATTTTATTTTTGTGGCCTTTATCTGGCTCCAAAGCTTTGTCGCCTAAGCTCCAAGGATCGAGCTCCCGGTTTTAGTTTCCAAATGAAACGGCCATTTTGTTCCTGTGTAGCCGAAATAGCTCAGACTGAAGATCTGAAGGTCCCTGGTTCAATCCCGGGTTTCGGCAAAGACTACTATAAATTGTGGATGTTTGTCAAGAGGGAACAACAGCCCATGTTAGGAAAGTGAACTGGTAAAAAGGAATTATCTCAATAAAAACACACGACGCTGGTAGGAAAGTGAACTGGTAAAAAGGAATTATCTAAAAAAAACCGCATTTATGAAAACACACGAGGCTTCTTCCTCATCTACAACAGTCAATTATTGAATTTGTGTGGCCTTTATCTGGCTCCATGCTTTGTCGCTAAAGTTCCACGGAGCGAGCTCCCGATTTTAGTTTTCAAATGAAAACAGCCATTTTGGCCCTGTGTAGCCGAAATAGCTCAGACTGAAGATCTGAATGTCCCTGGTTCAATTCTGGGTTTCGGCAAAGCCTTCTATGAAATGTGGATGTTTGTCAAGAGGGAACAACAGCCCATGTTAGGAAAGTGAACTGGTAAAAAGGAATTATCTAAAAAAAGCTGCATTAATGAAAACACACGAGGCTTCTTCCTCATCTACAACAGTCAATTATTGAATTTTTGTGGCCTTTATCTGCCTCCACAGCTTTGTCGCCTAAGTTCCAAGGAGCGAGCTCCCGATTTTAGTTTTCAAATGAAAACGGCCATTTTGGCCCTGTGTAGCCGAAATAGCTCAGACTGAAGATCTGAAGGTCCCTGGTTCAATCCCGGGTTTCGGCAAAGACTACTATGAAATGTGGATGTAGCCGACATAGCTCAGTTGGAAGAGCATCAGACTGAAGATCTGAAGGTCCCAGGTTCAATCCTGGGTTTCGGAGAAGACTACTATGAAATGTGGATGTTTGTCAAGAGGGAACAACAGCCCATGTTTGGAAAGAGAACTGGTAAAAAGGAATTATCTCAATGAAAAGACACGACGCTGGTAGGAAAGTGAACTGGTAAAAAGGAATTATCTCAAAAAACCTGCATTAATGAAAACACACAAGGCTTTTTCCTCATCTACAACAGTCAATTATTTTATTTTTGTGGCCTTTATCTGGCTCCAAAGCTTTGTTGCCTAAGCTCCAAGGAGCGAGCTCCCGGTTTTAGTTTCCAAATGAAAAAGGCCATTTTGGCCCTGTGTAGCCGAAATATTTCAGACTGAAGATCTGAATGTCCCTGGTTCAATCCCGGGTTTCGGCAAAGCCTTCTATTAAATGTGGATGTTTGTCAAGAGGGAACAACAGCCCATGTTAGGAAAGTGAACTGGTAAAAAGGAATTATCTCAATGAAAACACACGACGCTGGTAGGAAAGTGAACTGGTAAAAAGGAATTATCCTTGGAACTTAGGCGACAAAGCTTTGGAGCCAGATAAAGGCCACAAAAATAAAATATGGCCCTGTGTAGCCGAAATAGCTCAGACTGAAGATCTGAAGGTCCCTCGTTCAATCCCGGGTTTCGGCAAAGACTACGATAAATTGTGGATGTTTGTCAAGAGGGAACAACAGCCCACGTTAGGAAAGTGAACTGGTAAAAAGGAATTATCTCAAAAAACCTGCATTAATGAAAACACACGAGGCTTTTTCCTCATCTACAACAGTCAATTATTTTATTTTTGTGGCCTTTATCTGGCTCCAAAGATTTGTCGCCTAAGCTCCAAGGAGCGAGCTCCCGGTTTTAGTTTCCAAATGAAAACGGCCATTTTGGCCCTGTGCAGCCGAAATAGCTCAGACTGAAGATCTGAAGGTCCATGGTTCAATCCCGGGTTACGGCAAAGACTACTATGAATTGTGCATGTAGCCGAAATAGCTCAGTTGGGAGAGCATCAGACTGAAGATCTGAAGGTCCATGGTTCAATCCCGGGTTACGGCAAAGACTACTATGAATTGTGCATATGTAGCCGACATAGCTCAGTTGGGAGAGCGTCAGACTGAAGATCTGAAGGTCACTGGTTCAATCCTGGGTTTCGGCGAAGACTACTATGAAATGTGGATGTTTGTCAAGAGGGAACAACAGCCCATGTTAGGAAAGTGAACTGGTAAAAAGGAATTATCTCAATGAAAACACACGACGCTGGTAGGAAAGTGAACTGGTAAAAAGGAATTATCTAAAAAAAACTGCATTAATGAAAACACACGAGGCTTCTTCCTCATCTACAACAGTCAATTATTGAATTTTTGTGGCCTTTATCTGGCTCCACAGCTTTGTCGCCAAAGCTCCACGGAGCGAGCTCCCGATTTTACTTTTCAAATGAAAACGGCCATTTTGGCCCTGTGTAGCCGAAATAGCTCAGACTGAAGATCTGAAGGTCCCTGGTTCAATTCTGGGTTACGGCAAAGACTATTATGGATTGGGCATGTAGCCGAAATAGCTCAGTTGGGAGAGCATCAGACTGAAGATCTGAATGTCCCTGGTTCAATCCCGGGTTTCGGCAAAGACTACTATAAATTGTGGATGTTTGTCAAGAGGGAACAACAGCCCATGTTAGGAAAGTGAACTGGTAAAAAGGAATTATCTAAAAAAAACTGCATTAATGAAAACACACAAGGCTTCTTCCTCATCTACAACAGTCAATTATTGAATTTTTGTGGCCTTTATCTGGCTCCACAGCTTTGTCGCCAAAGCTCCACGGAGCGAGCTCCCGATTTTAGTTTTCAAATGAAAACGGCCATTTTGGCCCTGTGTAGCCGAAATAGCTCAGACTAAAGATCTGAAGGTCCCTGGTTCAATCCCGGGTTTCGGCAAAGACTACTATAAATTGTGGATGTTTGTCAAGAGGGAACAACAGCCCATGTTAGGAAAGTGAACTGGTAAAAAGGAATTATCTCAATGAAAACACACGACGCTGGTAGGAAAGTGAACTGGTAAAAAGGAATTATCTCAAAAAACCTAGATCAATGAAAACATACGAGGCTGGTAGGAAAGTGAATTGGTAAAAAGGAATTATCTCAATGAAAACACATGACGCTGGTAGGAAAGTGAACTGGTAAAAAGGAATTATCTAAAAAAAACTGCATTAATGAAAACACACGAGGCTTCTTCCTCATCTACAACAGTCAATTATTGAATTTTTGTGGCCTTTATCTGGCTCCACAGCTTTGTCGCCAAAGCTCCAAGGAGCGCGCTCCAGATTTTAGTTTTCAAATGAAAACGGCCATTTTGGCCCTGTGTAGCCGAAATAGCTCAGACTGAAGATCTGAAGGTCCATGGTTCAATCCCGGGTTACGGCAAAGACTACTATGAATTGAGCATGTAGCCGAAATAGCTCAGTTGGGAGAGCATCAGACTGAAGATCTGAAGGTCCCAGGTTCAATCCTGGGTTTCGGAGAAGACTACTATGAAATGTGGATGTTTGTCAAGAGGGAACAACAGCCCATGTTAGGAAAGTGAACTGGTAAAAAGGAATTATCTAAAAAAAGCTGCATTAATGAAAACACACGAGGCTTTTTCCTCATCTACAACAGTCAATTATTTTATTTTTGTGGCCTTTATCTGGCTCCAAAGCTTTGTCGCCTAAGCTCCAAGGATCGAGCTCCCGGTTTTAGTTTCCAAATGAAACGGCCATTTTGTTCCTGTGTAGCCGAAATAGCTCAGACTGAAGATCTGAATGTCCCTGGTTCAATTCTGGGTTTCGGCAAAGCCTTCTATGAAATGTGGATGTTTGTCAAGAGGGAACAACAGCCCATGTTAGGAAAGTGAACTGGTAAAAAGGAATTATCTAAAAAAAGCTGCATTAATGAAAACACACGAGGCTTTTTCCTCATCTACAACAGTCAATTATTTTATTTTTGTGGCCTTTATCTGGCTCCAAAGCTTTGTCGCCTAAGTTCCAAGGAGCGAGCTCCCGATTTTAGTTTTCAAATGAAAACGGCCATTTTGGCCCTGTGTAGCCGAAATAGCTCAGACTGAAGATCTGAAGGTCCCAGGTTCAATCCTGGGTTTCGGCAAAGACTACTATGAAATGTGGATGTTTGTCAAGAGGGAACAACAGCCCATGTTAGGAAAGTGAACTGGTAAAAAGGAATTATCTCAATGAAAAGACACGACGCTGGTAGGAAAGTGAACTGGTAAAAAGGAATTATCTCAAAAAACCTGCATTAATGAAAACACACAAGGCTTTTTCCTCATCTACAACAGTCAATTATTTTATTTTTGTGGCCTTTATCTGGCTCCAAAGCTTTGTTGCCTAAGCTCCAAGGAGCGAGCTCCCGGTTTTAGTTTCCAAATGAAAAAGGCCATTTTGGCCCTGTGTAGCCGAAATATTTCAGACTGAAGATCTGAATGTCCCTGGTTCAATCCCGGGTTTCGGCAAAGCCTTCTATTAAATGTGGATGTTTGTCAAGAGGGAACAACAGCCCATGTTAGGAAAGTGAACTGGTAAAAAGGAATTATCTCAATGAAAACACACGACGCTGGTAGGAAAGTGAACTGGTAAAAAGGAATTATCCTTGGAACTTAGGCGACAAAGCTTTGGAGCCAGATAAAGGCCACAAAAATAAAATATGGCCCTGTGTAGCCGAAATAGCTCAGACTGAAGATCTGAAGGTCCCTCGTTCAATCCCGGGTTTCGGCAAAGACTACTATGAATTGTGGATGTTTATCAAGAGGGAACAACAGCCCATGTTAGGAAAGTGAACTGGTAAAAAGGAATTATCTAAAAAAAGCTGCATTAATGAAAACACACGAGGCTTCTTCCTCATCTACAACAGTCAATTATTGAATTTTTGTGGCCTTTATCTGGCTCCACAGCTTTGTCGCCCAAGTTCCAAGGAGCGAGCTCCCGATTTTAGTTTTCAAATGAAAACGGCCATTTTGGTCCTGTGTAGCCGAAATATTTCAGACTGAAGATCTGTATGTCCCTGGTTCAATCCCGGGTTACGGCAAAGACTACTATGAATTGTGCATGTACCCGAAATAGCTCAGTTGGGAGAGCATCCGACTGAAGATCTGAAGGTCCCTGGTTCAATCCTGGGTTTCGGCAAAGACTACTATGAAATGTGAATGTTTGTCAAGAGGGAACAACAGCCCATGTTAGGAAAGTGAACTGGTAAAAAGGAATTATCTCAAAAAACCTGCATTAATGAAAACAAACGAGGCTTTTTCCTCATCTACAACAGTCAATTATTTTATTTTTGTGGCCTTTATTTGGCTCCATGCTTTGTCACCAAAGCTCCACGGAGCGAGCTCCCGGTTTTAGTTTCCAAATGAAACGGCCATTTTGTTCCTGTGTAGCCGAAATAGCTCAGACTGAAGATCTGAAGGTCCCTGGTTCAATCCCGGGTTTCGGCAAAGACTACTATAAATTGTGGATGTTTGTCAAGAGGGAACAACAGCCCATGTTAGGAAAGTGAACTGGTAAAAAGGAATTATCTCAATAAAAACACACGACGCTGGTAGGAAAGTGAACTGGTAAAAAGGAATTATCTAAAAAAAACCGCATTTATGAAAACACACGAGGCTTCTTCCTCATCTACAACAGTCAATTATTGAATTTGTGTGGCCTTTATCTGGCTCCATGCTTTGTCGCTAAAGTTCCACGGAGCGAGCTCCCGATTTTAGTTTTCAAATGAAAACAGCCATTTTGGCCCTGTGTAGCCGAAATAGCTCAGACTGAAGATCTGAATGTCCCTGGTTCAATTCTGGGTTTCGGCAAAGCCTTCTATGAAATGTGGATGTTTGTCAAGAGGGAACAACAGCCCATGTTAGGAAAGTGAACTGGTAAAAAGGAATTATCTAAAAAAAGCTGCATTAATGAAAACACACGAGGCTTCTTCCTCATCTACAACAGTCAATTATTGAATTTTTGTGGCCTTTATCTGCCTCCACAGCTTTGTCGCCTAAGTTCCAAGGAGCGAGCTCCCGATTTTAGTTTTCAAATGAAAACGGCCATTTTGGCCCTGTGTAGCCGAAATAGCTCAGACTGAAGATCTGAAGGTCCCTGGTTCAATCCCGGGTTTCGGCAAAGACTACTATGAAATGTGGATGTAGCCGACATAGCTCAGTTGGAAGAGCATCAGACTGAAGATCTGAAGGTCCCAGGTTCAATCCTGGGTTTCGGAGAAGACTACTATGAAATGTGGATGTTTGTCAAGAGGGAACAACAGCCCATGTTTGGAAAGAGAACTGGTAAAAAGGAATTATCTCAATGAAAAGACACGACGCTGGTAGGAAAGTGAACTGGTAAAAAGGAATTATCTCAAAAAACCTGCATTAATGAAAACACACAAGGCTTTTTCCTCATCTACAACAGTCAATTATTTTATTTTTGTGGCCTTTATCTGGCTCCAAAGCTTTGTTGCCTAAGCTCCAAGGAGCGAGCTCCCGGTTTTAGTTTCCAAATGAAAAAGGCCATTTTGGCCCTGTGTAGCCGAAATATTTCAGACTGAAGATCTGAATGTCCCTGGTTCAATCCCGGGTTTCGGCAAAGCCTTCTATTAAATGTGGATGTTTGTCAAGAGGGAACAACAGCCCATGTTAGGAAAGTGAACTGGTAAAAAGGAATTATCTCAATGAAAACACACGACGCTGGTAGGAAAGTGAACTGGTAAAAAGGAATTATCCTTGGAACTTAGGCGACAAAGCTTTGGAGCCAGATAAAGGCCACAAAAATAAAATATGGCCCTGTGTAGCCGAAATAGCTCAGACTGAAGATCTGAAGGTCCCTCGTTCAATCCCGGGTTTCGGCAAAGACTACGATAAATTGTGGATGTTTGTCAAGAGGGAACAACAGCCCACGTTAGGAAAGTGAACTGGTAAAAAGGAATTATCTCAAAAAACCTGCATTAATGAAAACACACGAGGCTTTTTCCTCATCTACAACAGTCAATTATTTTATTTTTGTGGCCTTTATCTGGCTCCAAAGATTTGTCGCCTAAGCTCCAAGGAGCGAGCTCCCGGTTTTAGTTTCCAAATGAAACGGCCATTTTGTTCCTGTGTAGCCGAAATAGCTCAGACTGAAGATCTGAAGGTCCCTGGTTCAATCCCGGGTTTCGGCAAAGACTACTATAAATTGTGGATGTTTGTCAAGAGGGAACAACAGCCCATGTTAGGAAAGTGAACTGGTAAAAAGGAATTATCTCAATAAAAACACACGACGCTGGTAGGAAAGTGAACTGGTAAAAAGGAATTATCTAAAAAAAACCGCATTTATGAAAACACACGAGGCTTCTTCCTCATCTACAACAGTCAATTATTGAATTTGTGTGGCCTTTATCTGGCTCCATGCTTTGTCGCTAAAGTTCCACGGAGCGAGCTCCCGATTTTAGTTTTCAAATGAAAACAGCCATTTTGGCCCTGTGTAGCCGAAATAGCTCAGACTGAAGATCTGAATGTCCCTGGTTCAATTCTGGGTTTCGGCAAAGCCTTCTATGAAATGTGGATGTTTGTCAAGAGGGAACAACAGCCCATGTTAGGAAAGTGAACTGGTAAAAAGGAATTATCTAAAAAAAGCTGCATTAATGAAAACACACGAGGCTTCTTCCTCATCTACAACAGTCAATTATTGAATTTTTGTGGCCTTTATCTGCCTCCACAGCTTTGTCGCCTAAGTTCCAAGGAGCGAGCTCCCGATTTTAGTTTTCAAATGAAAACGGCCATTTTGGCCCTGTGTAGCCGAAATAGCTCAGACTGAAGATCTGAAGGTCCCTGGTTCAATCCCGGGTTTCGGCAAAGACTACTATGAAATGTGGATGTAGCCGACATAGCTCAGTTGGAAGAGCATCAGACTGAAGATCTGAAGGTCCCAGGTTCAATCCTGGGTTTCGGAGAAGACTACTATGAAATGTGGATGTTTGTCAAGAGGGAACAACAGCCCATGTTTGGAAAGAGAACTGGTAAAAAGGAATTATCTCAATGAAAAGACACGACGCTGGTAGGAAAGTGAACTGGTAAAAAGGAATTATCTCAAAAAACCTGCATTAATGAAAACACACAAGGCTTTTTCCTCATCTACAACAGTCAATTATTTTATTTTTGTGGCCTTTATCTGGCTCCAAAGCTTTGTTGCCTAAGCTCCAAGGAGCGAGCTCCCGGTTTTAGTTTCCAAATGAAAAAGGCCATTTTGGCCCTGTGTAGCCGAAATATTTCAGACTGAAGATCTGAATGTCCCTGGTTCAATCCCGGGTTTCGGCAAAGCCTTCTATTAAATGTGGATGTTTGTCAAGAGGGAACAACAGCCCATGTTAGGAAAGTGAACTGGTAAAAAGGAATTATCTCAATGAAAACACACGACGCTGGTAGGAAAGTGAACTGGTAAAAAGGAATTATCCTTGGAACTTAGGCGACAAAGCTTTGGAGCCAGATAAAGGCCACAAAAATAAAATATGGCCCTGTGTAGCCGAAATAGCTCAGACTGAAGATCTGAAGGTCCCTCGTTCAATCCCGGGTTTCGGCAAAGACTACGATAAATTGTGGATGTTTGTCAAGAGGGAACAACAGCCCACGTTAGGAAAGTGAACTGGTAAAAAGGAATTATCTCAAAAAACCTGCATTAATGAAAACACACGAGGCTTTTTCCTCATCTACAACAGTCAATTATTTTATTTTTGTGGCCTTTATCTGGCTCCAAAGATTTGTCGCCTAAGCTCCAAGGAGCGAGCTCCCGGTTTTAGTTTCCAAATGAAAACGGCCATTTTGGCCCTGTGCAGCCGAAATAGCTCAGACTGAAGATCTGAAGGTCCATGGTTCAATCCCGGGTTACGGCAAAGACTACTATGAATTGTGCATGTAGCCGAAATAGCTCAGTTGGGAGAGCATCAGACTGAAGATCTGAAGGTCCATGGTTCAATCCCGGGTTACGGCAAAGACTACTATGAATTGTGCATATGTAGCCGACATAGCTCAGTTGGGAGAGCGTCAGACTGAAGATCTGAAGGTCACTGGTTCAATCCTGGGTTTCGGCGAAGACTACTATGAAATGTGGATGTTTGTCAAGAGGGAACAACAGCCCATGTTAGGAAAGTGAACTGGTAAAAAGGAATTATCTCAATGAAAACACACGACGCTGGTAGGAAAGTGAACTGGTAAAAAGGAATTATCTAAAAAAAACTGCATTAATGAAAACACACGAGGCTTCTTCCTCATCTACAACAGTCAATTATTGAATTTTTGTGGCCTTTATCTGGCTCCACAGCTTTGTCGCCAAAGCTCCACGGAGCGAGCTCCCGATTTTACTTTTCAAATGAAAACGGCCATTTTGGCCCTGTGTAGCCGAAATAGCTCAGACTGAAGATCTGAAGGTCCCTGGTTCAATTCTGGGTTACGGCAAAGACTATTATGGATTGGGCATGTAGCCGAAATAGCTCAGTTGGGAGAGCATCAGACTGAAGATCTGAATGTCCCTGGTTCAATCCCGGGTTTCGGCAAAGACTACTATAAATTGTGGATGTTTGTCAAGAGGGAACAACAGCCCATGTTAGGAAAGTGAACTGGTAAAAAGGAATTATCTAAAAAAAACTGCATTAATGAAAACACACAAGGCTTCTTCCTCATCTACAACAGTCAATTATTGAATTTTTGTGGCCTTTATCTGGCTCCACAGCTTTGTCGCCAAAGCTCCACGGAGCGAGCTCCCGATTTTAGTTTTCAAATGAAAACGGCCATTTTGGCCCTGTGTAGCCGAAATAGCTCAGACTAAAGATCTGAAGGTCCCTGGTTCAATCCCGGGTTTCGGCAAAGACTACTATAAATTGTGGATGTTTGTCAAGAGGGAACAACAGCCCATGTTAGGAAAGTGAACTGGTAAAAAGGAATTATCTCAATGAAAACACACGACGCTGGTAGGAAAGTGAACTGGTAAAAAGGAATTATCTCAAAAAACCTAGATCAATGAAAACATACGAGGCTGGTAGGAAAGTGAATTGGTAAAAAGGAATTATCTCAATGAAAACACATGACGCTGGTAGGAAAGTGAACTGGTAAAAAGGAATTATCTAAAAAAAACTGCATTAATGAAAACACACGAGGCTTCTTCCTCATCTACAACAGTCAATTATTGAATTTTTGTGGCCTTTATCTGGCTCCACAGCTTTGTCGCCAAAGCTCCAAGGAGCGCGCTCCAGATTTTAGTTTTCAAATGAAAACGGCCATTTTGGCCCTGTGTAGCCGAAATAGCTCAGACTGAAGATCTGAAGGTCCATGGTTCAATCCCGGGTTACGGCAAAGACTACTATGAATTGTGCATGTAGCCGAAATAGCTCAGTTGGGAGAGCATCAGACTGAAGATCTGAAGGTCCCAGGTTCAATCCTGGGTTTCGGAGAAGACTACTATGAAATGTGGATGTTTGTCAAGAGGGAACAACAGCCCATGTTAGGAAAGTGAACTGGTAAAAAGGAATTATCTAAAAAAAGCTGCATTAATGAAAACACACGAGGCTTTTTCCTCATCTACAACAGTCAATTATTTTATTTTTGTGGCCTTTATCTGGCTCCAAAGCTTTGTCGCCTAAGTTCCAAGGAGCGAGCTCCCGATTTTAGTTTTCAAATGAAAACGGCCATTTTGGCCCTGTGTAGCCGAAATAGCTCAGACTGAAGATCTGAAGGTCCCAGGTTCAATCCTGGGTTTCGGCAAAGACTACTATGAAATGTGGATGTTTGTCAAGAGGGAACAACAGCCCATGTTAGGAAAGTGAACTGGTAAAAAGGAATTATCTCAATGAAAAGACACGACGCTGGTAGGAAAGTGAACTGGTAAAAAGGAATTATCTCAAAAAACCTGCATTAATGAAAACACACAAGGCTTTTTCCTCATCTACAACAGTCAATTATTTTATTTTTGTGGCCTTTATCTGGCTCCAAAGCTTTGTTGCCTAAGCTCCAAGGAGCGAGCTCCCGGTTTTAGTTTCCAAATGAAAAAGGCCATTTTGGCCCTGTGTAGCCGAAATATTTCAGACTGAAGATCTGAATGTCCCTGGTTCAATCCCGGGTTTCGGCAAAGCCTTCTATTAAATGTGGATGTTTGTCAAGAGGGAACAACAGCCCATGTTAGGAAAGTGAACTGGTAAAAAGGAATTATCTCAATGAAAACACACGACGCTGGTAGGAAAGTGAACTGGTAAAAAGGAATTATCCTTGGAACTTAGGCGACAAAGCTTTGGAGCCAGATAAAGGCCACAAAAATAAAATATGGCCCTGTGTAGCCGAAATAGCTCAGACTGAAGATCTGAAGGTCCCTCGTTCAATCCCGGGTTTCGGCAAAGACTACTATGAATTGTGGATGTTTATCAAGAGGGAACAACAGCCCATGTTAGGAAAGTGAACTGGTAAAAAGGAATTATCTAAAAAAAGCTGCATTAATGAAAACACACGAGGCTTCTTCCTCATCTACAACAGTCAATTATTGAATTTTTGTGGCCTTTATCTGGCTCCACAGCTTTGTCGCCCAAGTTCCAAGGAGCGAGCTCCCGATTTTAGTTTTCAAATGAAAACGGCCATTTTGGTCCTGTGTAGCCGAAATATTTCAGACTGAAGATCTGTATGTCCCTGGTTCAATCCCGGGTTACGGCAAAGACTACTATGAATTGTGCATGTACCCGAAATAGCTCAGTTGGGAGAGCATCCGACTGAAGATCTGAAGGTCCCTGGTTCAATCCTGGGTTTCGGCAAAGACTACTATGAAATGTGAATGTTTGTCAAGAGGGAACAACAGCCCATGTTAGGAAAGTGAACTGGTAAAAAGGAATTATCTCAAAAAACCTGCATTAATGAAAACAAACGAGGCTTTTTCCTCATCTACAACAGTCAATTATTTTATTTTTGTGGCCTTTATTTGGCTCCATGCTTTGTCACCAAAGCTCCACGGAGCGAGCTCCCGATTTTAGTTTTCAAATGAAAACGGCCATTTTGGCCCTGTGTAGCCGAAATATTTCAGACTGAAGATCTGAAGGTCCCTTGTTCAATCCCGGGTTTCGGCAAAGACTACGATAAATTGTGGATGTTTGTCAAGAGGGAACAACAGCCCATGTTAGGAAAGTGAACTGGTAAAAAGGAATTATCTCAAAAAACCTGCATTAATGAAAACACACGAGGCTTTTTCCTCATCTACAACAGTCAATTATTTTATTTTTGTGGCCATTATCTGGCTCCAAAGATTTGTCGCCTAAGCTCCAAGGAGCGAGCTCCCGGTTTTAGTTTCCAAATGAAAACGGCCATTTTGGCCCTGTGTAGCCGAAATAGCTCAGACTGAAGATCTGAAGGTCCCTGGTTCAATCCCGGGTTTCGGCAAAGACTACTATAAATTGTGGATGTTTGTCAAGAGGGAACAACAGCCCATGTTAGGAAAGTGAACTGGTAAAAAGGAATTATCTCAATGAAAACACACGACGCTGGTAGGAAAGTGAACTGGTAAAAAGGAATTATCTAAAAAAAACTGCATTAATGAAAACATACGAGGCTTCTTCCTCATCTACAACAGTCAATTATTGAATTTTTGTGGCCTTTATCTGGCTCCACAGCTTTGTCGCCAAAGCTCCACGGAGCGAGCTCCCGATTTTACTTTTCAAATGAAAACGGCCATTTTGGTCCTGTGTAGCCGAAATATTTCAGACTGAAGATCTGTATGTCCCTGGTTCAATCCCGGGTTACGGCAAAGACTACTATGAATTGTGCATGTAGCCGAAATAGCTCAGTTGAGAGAGCATCAGACTGAAGATCTGAAGGTCCCTGGTTCAATCCTGGGTTTCGGCAAAGACTACTATGAAATGTGGATGTTTGTCAAGAGGGAACAACAGCCCATGTTAGGAAAGTGAACTGGTAAAAAGGAATTATCTCAAAAAACCTGCATTAATGAAAACAAACGAGGCTTTTTCCTCATCTACAACAGTCAATTATTTTATTTTTGTGGCCTTTATCTGGCTCCATGCTTTGTCACCAAAGCTCCACGGAGCGAGCTCCCGATTTTAGTTTTCAAATGAAAACGGCCATTTTGGCCCTGTGTAGCCAAAATATTTCAGACTGAAGATCTGAAGGTCCCTGGTTCAATCCCGGGTTACGGCAAAGACTACTATGAATTGTGCATGTAGCCGAAATAGCTCAGTTGGGAGAGAATCAGACTGAAGATCTGAAGGTCCCAGGTTCAATCCTGGGTTTCGGAGAAGACTACTATGAAATGTGGATGTTTGTCAAGAGGGAACAACAGCCCATGTTAGGAAAGTGAACTGGTAAAAAGGAATTATCTCAAAAAACCTGCATTAATGAAAACACACGAGGCTTTTTCCTCATCTACAACAGTCAATTATTTTATTTTTGTGGCCTTTATCTGGCTCCAAAGCTTTGTCGCCTAAGCTCCAAGGATCGAGCTCCCGGTTTTAGTTTCCAAATGAAACGGCCATTTTGTTCCTGTGTAGCCGAAATAGCTCAGACTGAAGATCTGAATGTCCCTGGTTCAATTCTGGGTTTCGGCAAAGCCTTCTATGAAATGTGGATGTTTGTCAAGAGGGAACAACAGCCCATGTTAGGAAAGTGAACTGGTAAAAAGGAATTATCTAAAAAAAGCTGCATTAATGAAAACACACGAGGCTTCTTCCTCATCTACAACAGTCAATTATTTTATTTTTGTGGCCTTTATCTGGCTCCAAAGCTTTGTCGCCTAAGCTCCAAGGATCGAGCTCCCGGTTTTAGTTTCCAAATGAAACGGCCATTTTGTTCCTGTGTAGCCGAAATAGCTCAGACTGAAGATCTGAAGGTCCCAGGTTCAATCCTGGGTTTCGGCAAAGACTACTATGAAATGTGGATGTTTGTCAAGAGGGAACAACAGCCCATGTTAGGAAAGTGAACTGGTAAAAAGGAATTATCTCAATGAAAAGACACGACGCTGGTAGGAAAGTGAACTGGTAAAAAGGAATTATCTCAAAAAACCTGCATTAATGAAAACACACGAGGCTTCTTCCTCATCTACAACAGTCAATTATTTTATTTTTGTGGCCTTTATCTGGCTCCAAAGCTTTGTTGCCTAAGCTCCAAGGAGCGAGCTCCCGGTTTTAGTTTCCAAATGAAAAAGGCCATTTTGGCCCTGTGTAGCCGAAATATTTCAGACTGAAGATCTGAATGTCCCTGGTTCAATCCCGGGTTTCGGCAAAGCCTTCTATTAAATGTGGATGTTTGTCAAGAGGGAACAACAGCCCATGTTAGGAAAGTGAACTGGTAAAAAGGAATTATCTAAAAAAAGCTGCATTAATGAAAACACACGAGGCTTCTTCCTCATCTACAACAGTCAATTATTGAATTTTTGTGGCCTTTATCTGGCTCCACAGCTTTGTCGCCCAAGTTCCAAGGAGCGAGCTCCCGATTTTAGTTTTCAAATGAAAACGGCCATTTTGGTCCTGTGTAGCCGAAATATTTCAGACTGAAGATCTGTATGTCCCTGGTTCAATCCCGGGTTACGGCAAAGACTACTATGAATTGTGCATGTACCCGAAATAGCTCAGTTGGGAGAGCATCCGACTGAAGATCTGAAGGTCCCTGGTTCAATCCTGGGTTTCGGCAAAGACTACTATGAAATGTGGATGTTTGTCAAGAGGGAACAACAGCCCATGTTAGGAAAGTGAACTGGTAAAAAGGAATTATCTCAAAAAACCTGCATTAATGAAAACAAACGAGGCTTTTTCCTCATCTACAACAGTCAATTATTTTATTTTTGTGGCCTTTATTTGGCTCCATGCTTTGTCACCAAAGCTCCACGGAGCGAGCTCCCGATTTTAGTTTTCAAATGAAAACGGCCATTTTGGCCGTGTGTAGCCGAAATATTTCAGACTGAAGATCTGAAGGTCCCTTGTTCAATCCCGGGTTTCGGCAAAGACTACGATAAATTGTGGATGTTTGTCAAGAGGGAACAACAGCCCATGTTAGGAAAGTGAACTGGTAAAAAGGAATTATCTCAAAAAACCTGCATTAATGAAAACAAACGAGGCTTTTTCCTCATCTACAACAGTCAATTATTTTATTTTTGTGGCCTTTATCTGGCTCCATGCTTTGTCACCAAAGCTCCACGGAGCGAGCTCCCGATTTTAGTTTTCAAATGAAAACGGCCATTTTGGCCCTGTGTAGCCAAAATATTTCAGACTGAAGATCTGAAGGTCCCTGGTTCAATCCCGGGTTTCGGCAAAGACTACTATAAATTGTGCATGTAGCCGAAATAGCTCAGTTGGGAGAGACTCAGACTGAAGATCTGAAGGTCCCAGGTTCAATCCTGGGTTTCGGAGAAGACTACTATGAAATGTGGATGTTTGTCAAGAGGGAACAACAGCCCATGTTAGGAAAGTGAACTGGTAAAAAGGAATTATCTCAATGAAAAGACACGACGCTGGTAGGAAAGTGAACTGGTAAAAAGGAATTATCTCAAAAAACCTGCATTAATGAAAACACACGAGGCTTTTTCCTCATCTACAACAGTCAATTATTTTATTTTTGTGGCCTTTATCTGGCTCCAAAGCTTTGTTGCCTAAGCTCCAAGGAGCGAGCTCCTGGTTTTAGTTTCCAGATGAAAACGGCCATTCTGGACCTGTGTAGCCGAAATAGCTCAGACTGAAGATCTGAATGTCCATGGTTCAATCCTGGGTTACGGCAAAGACTACTATGAAATGTGGATGTTTGTCAAGAGGGAAACACAGCCCATGTTAGGAAAGTGAACTGGTAAAAAGGAATTATCTAAAAAAAACCTGCATTAATGAAAACACACGAGGCTTTTTCCTCATCTACAACAGTCAATTATTTTATTTTTGTGGCCTTTATCTGGCTCCAAAGCTTTGTCGCCTAAGCTCCAAGGAGCGAGCTCCCGGTTTTAGTTTCCAAATGAAAACGGCCATTTTGGCCCTGTGTAGCCGAAATAGCTCAGACTGAAGATCTGAAGGTCCATGGTTCAATCCCGGGTTACGGCAAAGACTACTATGAATTGTGCATGTAGCCGAAATAGCTCAGTTGGGAGAGCATCAGACTGAAGATCTGAAGGTCCCTGGTTCAATCCCGGGTTTCGGCAAAGACTACTATAAATTGTGGATGTTTGTCAAGAGGGAACAACAGCCCATGTTAGGAAAGTGAACTGGTAAAAAGGAATTATCTCAATGAAAAGACACGACGCTGGTAGGAAAGTGAACTGGTAAAAAGGAATTATCTAAAAAAAACTGCATTAATGAAAACACACAAGGCTTTTTCCTCATCTACAACAGTCAATTATTGAATTTTTGTGGCCTTTATCTGGCTCCATGCTTTGTCGCCAAAGCTCCACGGAGCGAGCTCCCGATTTTAGTTTTCAAATGAAAACAGCCATTTTGGCCCTGTGTAGCCGAAATATTTCAGACTGAAGATCTGAAGGTCCCTGGTTCAATCCCGGATTACGGCAAAGACTACTATGAATTGTGCATGTAGCCGAAATAGCTCAATTGGGAGAGCATCAGACTGAAGATCTGAAGGTCCCTGGTTCAATCCTGGGTTTCGGCAAAGACTACTATGAAATGTGGATGTTTGTCAAGAGGGAACAACAGCCCATGTTAGGAAAGTGAACTGGTAAAAAGGAATTATCTCAAAAAACCTGCATTAATGAAAACACACGAGGCTTTTTCCTCATCTACAACAGACAGTTATTGAATTTTTGTGGCCTTTATCTGGCTCCACAGCTTTGTCGCCAAAGCTCCACGGAGCGAGCTCCCGATTTTAGTTTTCAAATGAAAACGGCCATTTTGGCCCTGTGTAGCCGAAATAGCTCAGACTGAAGATCTGAAGGTCCATGGTTCAATCCCGGGTTACGGCAAAGACTACTATGAATTGTGCATGTAGCCGAAATAGCTCAGTTGGGAGAGCATCAGACTGAAGATCTGAAGGTCCCTGGTTCAATCCCGGGTTTCGGCAAAGACTACTATAAATTGTGGATGTTTGTCAAGAGGGAACAACAGCCCATGTTAGGAAAGTGAACTGGTAAAAAGGAATTATCTCAAAAAAACTGTATTAATGAAAACACACGAGGCTTCTTCCTCATCTACAACATTGAATTTTTGTGGCCTTTATCTGGCTCCATGCTTTGTCGCCAAAGTTCCACGGAGCGAGCTCCCGATTTTAGTTTTCAAATGAAAACGGCCATTTTGGCCCTGTGTAGCCGAAATAGCTCAGACTGAAGATCTGAAGGTCCATGGTTCAATCCCGGGTTACGGCAAAGACTACTATGAATTGTGCATGTAGCCGAAATAGCTCAGTTGGGAGAGCATCAGACTGAAGATCTGAAGGTCCCTGGTTCAATCCCGGGTTTCGGCAAAGACTACTATAAATTGTGGATGTTTGTCAAGAGGGAACAACAGCCCATGTTAGGAAAGTGAACTGGTAAAAAGGAATTATCTCAATGAAAAGACATGACGCTGGTAGGAAAGTGAACTGGTAAAAAGGAATTATCTAAAAAAAACTGCATTAATGAAAACACACGAGGCTTTTTCCTCATCTACAACAGTCAATTATTGAATTTTTGTGGCCTTTATCTGGCTCCATGCTTTGTCGCCAAAGCTCCACGGAGCGAGCTCCCGATTTTAGTTTTCAAATGAAAACAGCCATTTTGGCCCTGTGTAGCCGAAATATTTCAGACTGAAGATCTGAAGGTCCCTGGTTCAATCCCGGATTACGGCAAAGACTACTATGAATTGTGCATGTAGCCGAAATAGCTCAATTGGGAGAGCATCAGACTGAAGATCTGAAGGTCCCTGGTTCAATCCTGGGTTTCGGCAAAGACTACTATGAAATGTGGATGTTTGTCAAGAGGGAACAACAGCCCATGTTAGGAAAGTGAACTGGTAAAAAGGAATTATCTCAAAAAACCTGCATTAATGAAAACACACGAGGCTTTTTCCTCATCTACAACAGACAGTTATTGAATTTTTGTGGCCTTTATCTGGCTCCACAGCTTTGTCGCCAAAGCTCCACGGAGCGAGCTCCCGATTTTAGTTTTCAAATGAAAACGGCCATTTTGGCCCTGTGTAGCCGAAATAGCTCAGACTGAAGATCTGAAGGTCCATGGTTCAATCCCGGGTTACGGCAAAGACTACTATGAATTGTGCATGTAGCCGAAATAGCTCAGTTGGGAGAGCATCAGACTGAAGATCTGAAGGTCCCTGGTTCAATCCGGGGTTTCGGCAAAGACTACTATGAAATGTGGATGTTTGTCAAGAGGGAACAACAGCCCATGTTAGGAAAGTGAACTGGTAAAAAGGAATTATCTCAAAAAACCTAGATCAATGAAAACATACGAGGCTGGTAGGAAAGTGAATTGGTAAAAAGGAATTATCTAAAAAAAACTGCATTAATGAAAACACACGAGGCTTCTTCCTCATCTACAACAGTCAATTATTTTATTTTTGTGGCCTTTATCTGGCTCCAAAGCTTTGTTGCCTAAGCTCCAAGGAGCGAGCTCCTGGTTTTAGTTTCCAGATGAAAACGGCCATTCTGGACCTGTGTAGCCGAAATAGCTGAGTTGGGAGAGCATCAGACTGAAGATCTGAAGGTCCCTGGTTCAATCCTTGGTTTCGGCAAAGACTAGTATAAATTGTGGATGTTTGTCAAGAGGGATCAACAGCCCATGTTAGGAAAGTGAACTGGTAAAAATGAATTATCTCAAAAAACCTAGATCAATGAAAACATATGAGGCTGGTAGGAAAGTGAACTGGTAAAAAGGAATTATCTCAAAAAACCTGCATTAATGAAGACACACGAGGCGTCTTCCTCATCTAAAACAGGCAATTATTGAATTTTTGTGGCCTTTATCAGGATCCCCAGCTTTGTCGCCTAAGCTCTACGGAGCGAGCTCCCGATTTTAGTTTTCAAATGAAAACGGCCATTTTGGCCCTGTGTGGCCGAAATAGCTCAGACTGAAGATCTGAAGGTCCCTGGTTCAATCCTGGGTTTCGGCAAAGCCTACTATGAAATGTGGATGTTTGTCAAGAGGGAAACACAGCCCATGTTAGGAAAGTGAACTGGTAAAAAGGAATTATCTAAAAAAACCTGCATTAATGAAAACACACGAGGCTTTTTCCTCATCTACAACAGTCAATTATTTTATTTTTGTGGCCTTTATCTGGCTCCATGCTTTGTCGCCAAAGCTCCACGGAGCGAGCTCCCGATTTTAGTTTCCAAATGAAAACGGCCATTTTGGCCCTGTGTAGCCGAAATATTTCAGACTGAAGATCTGAAGGTCCCTGGTTCAATCCTGGGTTACGGCAAAGGCTACTATGAATTTTGCATGTAGCCTAAATAGCTCAATTGGGAGAGCATCAGACTGAAGATCTGAAGGTCCCTGGTTCAATCGCGGGTTTCGGCAAAGACTTCTATAAATTGTGGATGTTTGTCAAGAGGGAACAACAGCCCATGTTAGGAAAGTGAACTGGTAAAAAGGAATTATCTAAAAAAACCTGCATTAATGAAAACACACGAGGCTTTTTCCTCATCTACAACAGTCAATTATTTTATTTTTGTGGCCTTTATCTGGCTCCAAAGCTTTGTCGCCTAAGCTCCAAGGAGCGACCTCCCGGTTTTAGTTTCCAAATGAAAACGGCCATTCTGGCCCTGTGTAGCCGAAATAGCTCAGTTGGGAGAGCATCAGACTGAAGATCTGAAGGTCCCTGGTTCAATCCTGGGTTTCGGCAAAGACTACTATGAAATGTGGATGTTTGTCAAGAGGGAACAACAGCTCATGTTAGGAAAGTGAACTGGTAAAAAGGAATTATCTCAATGAAAACACACGACGCTGGTAGGAAAGTGAACTGGTAAAAAGGAATTATCTAAAAAAAACTGCATTAATGAAAACACACGAGGCTTTTTCCTCATCTACAACAGTCAATTATTGAATTTTTGTGGCCTTTATCTGGCTCCACAGCTTTGTCGCCAAAGCTCCACGGAGCGAGCTCCCGATCAGACTGAAGATCTGAAGGTCCCTGGTTCAATCCCGGGTTACGGCAAAGACTACTATGAATTGTGCATGTAGCCGAAATAGCTCAGTTGGGAGAGCATCAGACTGAAGATCTGAAGGTCCCCAGTTCAATCCCGGGTTTCTGGAAAGAGTATTATGAATTGTGGATGTTTGTCAAGAGGGAACAACAGCCCATGTTAGGAAAGTGAACTGGTAAAAAGGAATTATCTAAAAAAAACTGCATTAATGAAAACACACGAGGCTTCTTCCTCATCTACAACAGTCAATTATTGAATTTTTGTGGCCTTTATCTGGCTCCATGCTTTATCGCCAAAGCTCCACGGAGCGAGCTCCCGATTTTAGTTTTCAAATGAAAACGGCCATTTTGGCCCTGTGTAGCCGAAATATTTCAGACTGAAGATCTGAAGGTCCCTGTTTCAATCCCTGGTTTCGGCAAAGACTACTATGAATTGTGGATGTTTGTCAAGAGGGAACAACAGCCCATGTTAGGAAAGTGAACTGGTAAAAAGGAATTATCTCAATGAAAAAACACGACGCTGGTAGGAAAGTGAACTGGTAAAAAGGAATTATCTCAAAAAACCTAGATCAATGAAAACATACGAGGCTGGTAGGAAAGTGAACTGGTAAAAAAGAATTATCTAAAAAAAGCTGCATTAATGAAAACACACGAGGCTTTTTCCTCATCTACAACAGTCAGTTATTGAATTTTTGTGGCCTTTATCTGGCTCCACAGCTTTGTCGCCAAAGCTCCACGGAGCGAGCTCCCGATTTTAGTTTTCAAATGAAAACGGCCATTTTGGCCCTGTGTAGCCGAAATAGCTCAGACTGAAGATCTGAAGGTCCATGGTTCAATCCCTGGTTTCGGCAAAGACTACTATAAATTGTGGATGTTTGTCAAGAGGGAACAAAAGCCCATGTTAGGAAAGTGAACTGATAAAAAGGAATTATCTCAATGAAAACACACGACGCTGGTAGGAAAGTTAACTGGTAAAAAGGAATTATCTCAAAAAACCTGCATTAATGTAAACACACGAGGCTTCTTCCTCATCTACAACAGTCAATTATTTTATTTTTGTGGCCTTTATCTGGCTCCACAGCTTTGTTGCCTAAGCTCCAAGGAGCGAGCTCCTGGTTTTAGTTTCCAGATGAAAACGGCCATTCTGGACCTGTGTAGCCGAAATAGCTCAGACTGAAGATCTGAATGTCCATGGTTCAATCCTGGGTTACGGCAAAGACTACTATGAAATGTGGATGTTTGTCAAGAGGGAAACACAGCCCATGTTAGGAAAGTGAACTGGTAAAAAGGAATTATCTAAAAAAAACCTGCATTAATGAAAACACACGAGGCTTTTTCCTCATCTACAACAGTCAATTATTTTATTTTTGTGGCCTTTATCTGGCTCCAAAGCTTTGTTGCCTAAGCTCCAAGGAGCGAGCTCTCGGTTTTAGTTTCCAAATGAAAACGGCCATTCTGGACCTGTGTAGCCGAAATAGCTCAGTTGGGAGAGCATCAGACTGAAGATCTGAAGGTCCCTGGTTCAATCCTGGGTTTCGGCAAAGACTGCTATAAATTGTGGATGTTTGTCAAGAGGGAACAACAGCCCATGTTAGGAAAGTGAACTGGTAAAAAGGAATTATCTAAAAAAACTGCATTAATGAAAACACACGAGGCTTCTTCCTCATCTACAACAGTCAATTATTGAATTTTTGTGGCCTTTATCTGGCTCCACAGCTTTGTCGCCAAAGCTCCAAGGAGCGAGCTCCCGGTTTTTTTTTCCAAATGAAAACGGCCATTTTGGCCCTGTGTAGCCAAAATAGCTCAGACTGAAGATCTGAAGGTCCCTGGTTCAATCCCGGGTTACGGCAAAGACTACTATGAATATTGTATGTAGCTGAAATAGCTCAGTTGGGAGAGCATCAGACTGAAGATCTGAAGGTCCCTGGTTCAATCCTGGGTTTCGGCAAAGACTTCTATGAAATGTGGATGTTTGTCAAGAGGGAACAACAGCCCATGTTAGGAAAGTGAACTGGTAAAAAGGAATTATCTAAAAAAACCTGCATTAATGAAAACACACGACGCTGGTAGGAAAGTGAACTGGTAAAAAGGAATTATCTAAAAAAAAGCTGCATTAATGAAAACACACGAGGCTTCTTCCTCATCTACAACAGTCAATTATTGCATTTTGTGGCCTTTATCTGGCTCCACAGCTTTGTCGCCAAAGTTCCACGGAGCGAGCTCCCGATTTTAGTTTTTAAATGAAAACGGCCATTTTCGCCCTGTGTAGCCGAAATAGCTCAGACTGAAGATCTGAAGGTCCATGGTTCAATCCCGGGTTTCGGCAAAGACTACTATGAATTGTGGATGTTTGTCAAGAGGGAACAACAGCCCATGTTAGGAAAGTGAACTGGTAAAAAGGAATTATCTCAATGAAAACACATGACGCTGGTAGGAAAGTGAACTGGTAAAAAGGAATTATCTAAAAAAAACTGCATTAATGAAGACACACAAGGCTTTTTCCTCATCTACAACAGTCAATTATTTTATTTTTGTGGCCTTTATCTGGCTCCAAAACTTTGTTGCCTAAGCTCCAAGGAGCGAGCTCCCGGTTTTAGTTTCCAAATGAAAACGGCCATTCTGGACCTGTGTAGCCGAAATAGCTCACACTGAAGATCTGAAGGTCCCTGGTTCAATCCTCGGTTTCGGCAAAGACTACTATGAATTGTGGATGTTTGTCAAGAGGGAACAACAGCCCATGTTAGGAAAGTGAACTGGTAAAAAGGAATTATCTAAAAAAACTGCATTAATGAAGACACACGAGGCTTCTTCCTCATCTACAACCGTCAATTATTGCATTTTTGTGGCCTTTATCTGGCTCCACAGCTTTGTCGACAGAGCTCTCGGTTTTAGTTTCCAAATGAAAACGGCCATTTTTGCTCAATAGCTTCCAGGTAATGTGATCAATTGACTCCAAATCAGCTTGGGATCATGTAACTACACTGGCTGCATGAGATACGCCTTTTATTTCTACAATTTAGATCTGTTCATATTTTTTTATTAATTTTTATATGTAAATATTAGCATTTTGCTCAATAGCTTCCAGGTCATGTCATTAATTGACTCCAAATCAGTTTGGGATCATGTAACTACACTGGCTGCATGAGATACGCCTTTTATTTTTTCATTTTAGATCTGTTCATATTTTTAATGAATTTATATATGTAAATACTAGCATTTTTGCTCAATAGCTTCCAGGTCATGTGATCAATTGAATCCAAATCAGCTTGGGATCATGTAACTACACTTGCTACATGAGATATGCCTTTTATTTTTACATTTTAGATCTGTTCATATTTTTTAATTAATTTTTATATGTAAATATTAGCATTTTTGCTCAATAGCTTCCAGGTCTTGTGATCAATTGACTCCAAATCAGCTTGGGGTCATGTAACTACACTGGCTGCATGAGATACGCCTTTTATTTTTACATTTTATATCTGTTCATATTTTTTAATTAATTTTTATATGTAAATATTAGCATTTTTGCTCAATAGCTTCCAGGTCATGTGATCAATTGACTCCAAATCAGCTTGGGATCATGTAACTACACTTGCTACATGAGATATGCCTTTTATTTTTACATTTTAGATCTTTTCATATTTTTTATGAATTTTTATATGTAAATATTAGCATTTTTGCTCAATAGCTTCCAGGTCATGTCATCAATTTACTCCAAATCAGTGTGGGGTTTTGTAACTACACTTGCTACACGAGATACACCTTTTATTTTTACAATTCAGTTCTGTCCATAATTTTCAATAACTTTATACACAGTCGCTCATCTCTGCTTTAAATATAATTTTTTTTTTCCTTTTTATTTTATTTTGAAAACAGGAAGTTGGAACACGCTGCAGTCGTCCTCTCCGTGTGTTTACTGTAAAGTCTGCAATACGGGTGCACTTGAAATGTTGGCGTGGCTTGCTTGCGAATGTCTGTCAAATATCCAACTTAAAACTAACTTCACCTATTATTATCTATTAGGAAAACGCACGTCTTGAATGCACGTATTGTCAGGTCAACACGCGCGTTCCTTACGTGCGTCGTTACCTAGACAATGTGCGGGCGAAAATTCGGGGAAACGGGCGCTTTTAGCGGGTGAATTGCAATCTTAACGTGATACTTAGATGCGCAATATGGCACTTTAGGCTTGCCATAGCACGGCTTTTTTCATGCCATTGTGTTTTACGCAGCGCGGAGAGTCAGGCCATCTGTGTTACGCGTATAGTCGCGTACTTTGACATAAATTTCAAAAGGATCTGTGAGATTTAAAGTGTGCCAAAATGGTTCCTAAGGGGAGATTTTTGCCTCAGTGACATTCATACGCAGTGTCAAGACATCACGTTACAGTTACTTCTGATGAGTATAAACATATGAGCCGCCATCAGGCCGATTAATCCATGAATGCCCCTTTGCTCTGTTCATTATAAGAATCTCAAACTATCAACTGAGAACCCAAACGTTGAGCTTCCAAACACATAAGATCAGATTTACTGAGGGACAGAGGCAGGCCCGCCGCTCCGCATACGCAGAGTACGCAGAGCGCGTAGGGCCCCAAGTACCTGGCGGGGCCCCCAAAATTAAGGTTGTAAAAAAAATGTCATGATAGTTATTATATTATTACATGAAAGAAATTATATAAATTAGTCATGAACAGGCCCAGCGTTTTTCTTAATTCTGTGCCCTATTACTCGATTCGGGCAAATTAGATGTGTTTACCTTATCTATAACACCCCCACCCCCCCCACCCCCTTCCTGAAATGGTACAGTCTTCAAAGTTACCGCATCGGAGGTGGTGGAGCATCCTCCTACCTGACGTTTTCCGAGTTATGTCCGTTAACAGTGAAGAAGATTTAGAATGTCAAGTAAAAGGCCACATGATTCTGGCGCTGACAAAAGAAAGAAAAGAAAAGGGAGAGATGGCGCTCGTGCATCCCTTGCTGGTAAGTTTGTGTTTTTGGTGTAATTGTTTTGCTAACCCAACGTTCAGTGATATTGCTGCCAGCTAACCTCAGCTAACGTCAGCAACCTAGGCTTGGTTAGCGTTTGGAGTTATGAACAAAATCTACTAAATGCTGGCGACCGTGTGTAGAGTTTGTGTAAAGTACAGCACTGTCACACGTTGAGTGGCGTAGCAGGCCGCCAACAGGTGTGACGGGAATGATTGACATCTACCCATCATTCCCCTAAAAAGCGAGAAAAGTTAACAAGACAAACGCCGTAATGGCATCATAAAGAAGTTATATTAGTGGCGCGGAAAAATGGAGGAAGAAAAACGACCTGAGGACAAAGGTAAGGCATGTGTTGGGTGATGTGGGCTGGATAGCTGGAGGTGGGACGTTTTTTGTGTTTATTTGTCCTGCTAACTAGTCTCGGATAAATGTTGTGTAGCTGGCTGGGATTTGTTCGTTATAAACTCGGCTTCAGTGTTTGCCTCATGAAAGTTTGCTTATATAAGATGAGTATGACAGTCAGTCCTGCCACGGGAATGACTGACTGACTCCAGTTTATTCAGATTCTAGCAGGGAGGGAGGCATGTTGTTGTCCTGCTCTGTCATTGCTCAGTGGAAGTTGTCTCTCAGGTATTTGACACGATTTTGGCATTACTTAGGATTAATTTACTAAGTTTGGTGTGTTATTTATAGGCCTCTAATTAGAAGTGTTCTACTGTTAGTTTTTTAAGTGAAATACAAATATTAGGCATCCTGTTGATTATTTTAGAATATTGTGGCAGTGGATCATTATTCTTATTTTTATTACTTTAACTAGTACAATGTGTAGATAAATGCAGAAACTTCTTAAAAGTGACAACTTCCAAAACTCTTTTGTTCCTCTGGCCATCAGGATGTACAACAGCTTTAAGTGATGGCGCTTCTGTATTTCCCTGGTCACTTTATATTTCACTTTGGTCTTATTTCACTGGTCACTTTATATTTCACTTTGGTCTTATTTCACTGGTCACTTTAGATTTTTAAACTGTTTTTTTTAAATAGTTTTTTAAATTCTTAGATTGTTTTTAAAGTGTTTATAATTGTATAAACATTTTTTATTGCTTTATGTCTGCTACTGGATGCTTGAATTTCCTTCGGGATCAATAAAGTATCTATCTACTTTGTAATTGGGTACAATCTTTAAAGGGACGCTGTACATTACAGTTTAATATTTTTAAAAAACTCAAAATATTTGATTTATTGTTTTCTTTGTATTATATATTCTTATTAGTTTAACTTGCCTGAGTGGTTCAACTTAAGATGTTTAATTTAAACTCTAGCCTGTTTTGCTCATGAAGTGTAATAGATCTTAGTGTTCCATCTAAATGGTTAGGAATCTCTTCATTGTAGTTTGACAAACTAGGGGCCCCCAAACAGCATCTTGCTTAGGGCCCCCACAAAGCTAGAAACGGCCCTGGACAGAGGAGCTCAGAGGCTTTAACCTTCATCTCGGTGGTCACGTTTCGCGGCTTTTTTACAGCAGTGGATTCGTGCTGCCAGATCTTGGAGCTTTTCTGTGAAAACAACGCATCGCAATCCACCGCTGAGTATCTGGACGAATTATCGCTGCGCCTGACGCGTCTCCATGCTGCAGCAGGGAGGCGAGCGTCAGTCATTGGTTCCGCGTGGCTCCGAGCAGGTGCACCACAGGAGGGGAGGAGAGGGTGTCCGGAGCTCAGGGGCTCTGTGGGAATCACAGCTCAATCAGACCTGCTCGCTCCTGCCACCAGTCAGCTGGTCCCTCTTTTTTGCTCGGTGCCAGAGAGCGCGTTGGACACGCGGAGGAATGCGCGGAGCCACGTCCGTGTGATGAACACGCCAGGTGGAGCGCGTCGTGCAAGCGTTTCTTTTTCTTTTTCTGGTGTATATATGTGTGTGTGTGTGCTCCTGAATGTAATCTGATGTTGCCGCAGAAGTCTGTCTTTTAAAATAAATCCATCTGCCCTTTCATCTCCGTGGAATTACGCAACAAATCAACTTCACAATTGAATGAAGTGAACGAGATAAGAAAATTGGTGAAGAATATGAAGAAAAGGCAACTTCACCTTTCTAGGTTTCAGCGAGAACTCTGTCTGTTAATTTAGATGTTAATATTAAATCCTTAGATAAATTAAGTGATTATATAATTTAAATTTTGAAAGACAAGCTGGAATTTAGGGAGACAAATATGTCCAGCAAATGTCAGATGATAAATGCCCCAACACTCAGCCAATTGTCCGCATTTTGCCACATTTTCTTCTCTATTTCTTCTTTCATTTTTAAGTCTGATTGAATTAAATATAGAAAGTCAGATATAAATAGTCGTTTGGGACAGACTCACCTCCAGCTCCTGTGCTGACAGTCCAGAAAGATGCCAGGAGGGCGGGCAGAATCAGCAGCTGCTGCATGTTGGAGCGTCTCTGAGTCGATCGGGAGAAGGTACACAATGGCTTGTGTTTTTTCCAATGTAATCGCATTCTTGCGAGGGGTCTTATACTTATCCATCACCATACACCGACGGGAAAGAAAGCGTGGCCCCTCCCTCTTTGGGCATCGCCTCCATTGAAGCTACGGACTGATGAGAGCTCCGGTGTGAAGGGCCTGTCAATGGGGCTCCTGACGCACTGTCATGCTGATTCAAGCGCTGAGTCAAGCGCTCCCTGATTAACTGTTGCAATGGGTGGGGGGCGGATAAAGTGGGCTTTAATCATCAGAAGGTTAATTGTGGAGAAAGAAAGACACATATTCTTATCACAATGCATTTATTCTAATTCTAATTCTCCTCAAAACCTCATGTCAAACCCTTTAACTACAGCTTCATGAGGTTTAAACTGTCAGTCAGCTCCTGGATGGAGATATTCTGGATCATTCAGTCAGCGTTCATTCCTAAATGGCTGATTTAAATAGAAATGCAAAAAAGAACACAAACAAACTCCACAACTCAAAGTAATATTTGCATTTAAAACTCCTCCTCTATGTATTCGTGATCAAATCTTGTGGCACTATCAGGTTATCAGTGATCACTTTACACCAACTGGTGTGAAAAGTGTTCGACAAATAAAGTTGAATTTGATATCACAACTACTTTTTACAGCAAATGTGGGCAGTTTAATTGACAAAAAGCCCCATAATTTATAGATTTATACGTTTTAGCTTGAAAAGTGACCGTTGTTGTTAAACTGATGCAACTGAGTAAAAAGAACTTCATTTTCAAAGATCATTCTGACACATCTGGATACATCATTGGACCAAATGAGATCAGCACACACACTTTCACTTTCATAAAAAGAGGGAAAAAGGGGTTATTTTCAGACCAAGTTCAATATCAGGTCCTCTATTTAAAAAAACAACAACTGTCCAGTCAGTGCAAAGCTTTGCAAAAATCAAAGAAAGTTTCACCCTCACAAACACACTGAATGTAGGAGGTTTGAAGTAATCAAAGATCATCAAGACGATGCTTTTCACTTTTCTATTTATTTATTTTTATGTATTTTTTGGTATTTCTGACTTCCCTACATGTATAAATGAAATGCCTGAAGCAGAAACTTTCACTCTTTAGGAAGCCTCAAATATTCTGTAATATCTCACCATTTGGAAACATGTCCGACTTACTGCCGGCAATGCGGACCAAACTCTGACACCGGTCATACAGAGACCGGACAGCCCATATCAAGGAGTCCGGCACTCCATACTCCCGGAGCACCCCTCACAAGAGTCCCCGAGGGACACGGTCGAATGCCTTCTCGAAGTATTCCCCCCACCGACTCACGACGTCCCTAGTTGAAGTCAGCAGAGCCCCGCCCTCACCATACACGGTGTTGACGGTGCACCGCTTTCCCCCCCTGAGCCGCCGGATGGTGGACCAGAAACTCCTCGAGGCCGTCCAGAAATCATTCTCCATGGCCTCCTCCTCCCAAGCCCGAGTTTTTGCCTCAGCAACCGCTGAGGCCGCGTTCCGCTTGGCCTGTCGGTACCCATCAGCTGCTTCCAGAGTCCCACTGGCCAAAAAGGCCCGATAGGACTCCTTCTTCAGCTTGACGGCTTCCCTCACTACTGGTGTCCACCAGCGGGTTCGGGGGTTGCCGCCACGACAGGCACCGACCACCTTAGGGCCACAGCTCCGGTCGGCCGCTTCAACAATGGAGGCACGGAACATGGCCCATTCGGGCTCAATGTCCCCCACCGCCCCCGGGACATGGCTGAAGCTCTGCCGGAGGTGGGAGTTGAAACTCCTCCTTACAGGGGAATCCGCCAGCCGTTCCCAACAGACCCTCACAATACGTTTGGGCCTGCCAGGTCTGACCGGCTTCCTCCCCCACCAGCGGAGCCAACTCACCACCAGGTGGTGATCAGTTGACAGCTCCGCCCCTCTCTTCACCCGAATGTCCAGGACATACGGCCGCAAGTCCGACGATACAACCACAAAGTCGATCATCGAGCTGCGGCCTAGGGTGTTCTGGTGCCAAGTGCACATGTGGACACCCTTATGCCTGAACATGGTGTTTGTTATGGACAGTCCATGACGAGCACAGAAGTCCAATAACAGAACACCACTCTGATTCAGATCGGGGGAGCCGTTCCTCCCAATCACGCCCCTCCAGGTCTCACTGTCATTGCCCACGTGAGCATTGAAGTCCCCCAGCAGGATGAGGGAGTCCCCGGAGGAGCACTCTCCAGTGCCTCCTGCAGGGACTCCAAAAAGGGTGGGTACTCTGAACTGCTGTGCGGTGCATAAGCGCAAACAACAGTCAGGACCCTTCCCCCCACCCTAAGGCGGAGGGAGGCTACCCTCTCGTCTACCCCAATGTACAGGCGCACAGCCGGGGGGCAATAAGTATGCCCACACCTGCTCTACGCCTCTCACCGCGGGCAACTCCAGAGTGGAAGAGAGTCCAACCCCTCTCGAGGAGGCTGGTTCAGGAGCCCAAGCCGTGCGTCGAGGTGAGTCCGACTATATCTAGCCGGAACCGCTCAGCCTCGCGCACCAGCTCAGGCTCCTTCCCCAGCAGAGAGGTGACGTTCCACGTCCCAAGAGCCAGCTTCAGTAGCCGAGGATCAGACCGCCAAGGTCTCTGCCTTCGGCTGCCACCCAGCTCACAATGCACCTGACCCCCTTGGCCCCTCCCACGGGTGGTGAGCGTGTCAGAAGGGGGACCCGTGTCGTTTCTTCGGGCTGTGCCCGACCGAGCCCCACGGGCACAGACCTGGCCACCAGGTGCTCGCCAGCGGGCCCCACCCCTGGGCCTGGCTCCAGGGGGAGGCCCCGGTAACCCGCGTCCGGGCAAGGGAACACGGTGTCCAATGGTTTTTTCCATCATAGAGGGTCTTGTAAGCTGTTCTTTGTCTGGTCCCTTTTTTGAGTTTTGAGTTATTTTCGACGATGCTGTTATTGCAGCTACCTCCGCGCAGCATGTAGTTAATTCTTAATTAGTTCTGTTAGTGATTACTTTCGATTACTGTGTGAGCTGACGTGGGACACATCACACACATGAGTTCAGTAGGCCTAATGTACAGGCTACCCTTGTTGCCATGAATTTTTAGTGCTTTAATAAAATGCAATATTTTACCAGTTGATGAGGCTGCATACTTTTTTTTGGAATGGTATGGGTGTTCGCGTTGACCATAACGAGGGCGAAAAAGCCGCCACTGACCTAAACTGTGTGTTCAGGACACGATTAAACACAATGTAACAACAGGAACTTAAACAACGTTCTAATATACTTAAACTCGCAACAATGTTGCAAAATATGAGCCCTTTACACACGAGCACGGATAGAGTTCCACAGTCAGATTGCAGGAAAGGCTCCGTTTTTTGCTCATTAAAATATTTCATTGAAGGAGATATATACAGCTATTTATTGTATTTACATAATATTCTACAAGTTTGAGAACCCCCCCCCCCCTTTTTTTTTTCTTTTTTTTTTTTAAACCGCACCCCCTGTTAAAAACTAGCCTACTTCCCACGGCCCTGGTTGAGGGGGTCCGTTTTGGCGATCTCAGAACCGGGTCTCTGCTTTTTGCGGACGATGTGGTTCTGTTGGCGTCGTCGGACCGTAACCTTCAGCTCTCACTGGAGCGGTTCGCAGCCGAGTGTGAAGCGGCTGGGATGAGAATCAGCACCTCCAAATCTGAGACCATGGTCCTTGGCCGGAAAAGGGTGGAATGCCCTCTCCGGGTCGTGAATGAGATCCTTCCCCAAGTGGAGGACTTCAAGTATCTCGGGGTCTTGTTCACGAGTGGGGGACGACTGGAGCAGGAGATTGACAGGCGGATCGGTGCGGCGTCTGCAGTGATGCGGGCTCTGCACCGGCCCGTCGTGGTGAAGAAGGACCTGAGCCAGAAGGCGAAGCTCTCGATTTACCGGTCAATCTACGTTCCTACCCTCACCTATGGTCACGAGCTGTGGGTAGTGACCGAAAGAACGAGAGCGCGAATACAAGCGGCCGAAATGAGTTTCCTCCGCAGGGTTTCTGGGCTCTCCCTTAGAGATAGGGTGAGAAGCTCGGTCATCCGGGAGGGGCTCGGAGTAGAACCGCTGCTCCTCCGCATCGAGAGGAGTCAGATGAGGTGGCTCGGGCATCTGGTGAGAATGCCTCCTGGGCGCCTCCCTGGTGAGGTGTTCCGGGCCCGTCCCACTGGGAGGAGGCCCCGGGGAAGACCCAGGACACGTTGGAGAGACTATAGCCCCTTTCACACTGACGAATAACCCACGTTTAATCCGCGAATTTAGCGTGTCCGCTGTTGCGTTCACACTGACGACCCGGGCTGCCGCGTCAACTCGACTCGCCTTTCAACCCGCGTCGGACCCTAGTCTTTTTGCCGAGCCAAGTTTGGTGTGAACGCAATCGACGCGGGTCGGACGTGGGTGTGGCGTGACGTGAGGAGTTTAAAAGACAGAATGGACAGCTGATTCAGAACAACAGCGACAGGTGAGGACAAGTTTTACTCTGTTTTAGCCTACATCAAGTTCGAGACATTTTTTAATATGGCCAACTGGGGATACAAGGAGGTCCGCGAGCTCCTCAGCCTCTGAGCAGAGGACGTTATTTACCGCTACATTTCGGGGACTATTAGTGCTTTTGTATTCTCCGTATATGTTCTTCGGTGGCATCCCACGTTGCAACCATCCACACCCTGTAAAATAACATCTCCATGAACTGCATTGCAAAAACGAATCCTCAAGGTGTATTTAACCCTACCTCCGACGCATGGCTTGTGCCTACGTCATTGTACACGCCCAGCATTTTATGTGTTTCGTGTGACGCTCTGCCACTAGGCAACGCCCCCTGAATTTGGCTTCAGGCGACATGGGTCACCAACACACCAAGCGTTCACATTGCTCGACGCGGGTCAAAGGTGCAATTTGGACCCGCTAAGGTAGCGGGTCGCAGTGTGAAAGGGGCTTATGTCTCTCGGCTGGCCTGGGAACGCCTCGGGGTCCCCCAAGAAGAGCTGGAGGAAGTGGACAGGGACGTCTGGGTCTCTCTGTTTAAGCTGCTGCCCCCACGACCCGACCCCCGGAGAAGCGGAAGATGATGGATGGATGGATGGATCTCACCATTTGATTGGCTGAAAGCGGGTCTTGTTGAAGTTTCTCTTGATGAAAAAACGCCACCTGGTGGACAAACAGAAGAAACGCGCACGCGGTTCCTCCTTCGAAGAAATTATTTTAGATCAGCTGGTTCCGTTGGCTCAAAAATACTTATTGCTCCCTGTTTGCCTGCTCCAAAGAAAGCTGATTTGAGTTGGTATTAGCCGCTTTCGGACTGTAGGAACCTTTGGCAGTTTTAATAACCTTTTAATCCGCGGGGCCGTTTTCTCCCGTGTTCGGACATACAGGAACTCGGGGCTTTCTCCCTTAGTTCCTATAACTATTTAGCTCCTACTCCAAGGTCGGGTCTTTTCATAGTTCTATAGAACTAATCTAAGGGAGGTGTGTGGTGGTCGGTAGCTACGCCCCATGTCATGCTGCCACGGCTGAAATGTTTACTCATACACGGACACAACCGGCGGGTGTTTAATAAGTTAAACTTAAACTGGTCTCATTTGTCTGCAGCGCTCTGCTCTCCTTTCTTCCTTCATGAAATGAAAAAGTATCTCCTGACTCTCTCTGTGAGCTTTTCCAGCCTCGATATTAGACGCCTGATGTGATTGTCCATGATTAATATCACCATCATGCAGACCATAAACACGGTGGCCTCCCCGCTCTCCATATTAGCTTCTTGGTGGTGTTTTTTCTACTCTCCTTACTTTTACCGTTTTGTTTTGTGTTTGAATGTAGCGCTAAACGGCTAACGGCTAACACGTCACTGAAGCAGACGGCTGCGCGCGGCGCATCAGTCCCTATCAGGTCCCGACTCATGTGCGAATGCAGACTGAAACAGTTCCGCTGGGGAAGGATAGTTATCAGAACGAAATTCGAGGAGGGTAGTTCTGATAACTACTTTCTTAGAACGGTCTGTCCGAAAGCGGCTATTGTTTAGTTTTCAGTTTAATGCATTAATACACTTCAGTATCTCCTTTTTTTATTTGTTTTAATCTGATCACTGATGCACCCTCACAGCTCCAATGTTCATCAGGGAAAAACAAAAGCCTACACAAAACAAACCTAAGTTCCCTCGTTTGTGAACAACAGTATTTGTTCAGTGAAATTAACATGTATTTTAGCTTTTTTTTTTAATTTTCTTATTTTATCCCATAACAAGTAGTATGATCTGTGGCACAGTTGGATCGTTCTTTATTTTCTCCCATTTGTGTTTAGCAGCTCGTTTGTAGCCTTTTAATCTGATTGAATGATTTATTTTGGCTCAAACTACAATTTGTTTTATAAAAAAATGTGGCCATACAATCCATTTTAGTTGGTTTCAGTAAACATCACAACCCCCCCTCCGAGGTAACTAATGACCTTTTAATGGCTGTGGATGATGTAGGACTTTGTCCTGGTTGTTCGGGACCTAGTGTTGCTTAGACTCAGCTGATCACAGCATAATCTTACACAGAGGCGACCATATCAGGTTTCACATAGCAATGGTTCTTATCTTACCTATCAAAAAGAACATTTTGTGTCTCAGTCAACTACTACAGGTCTAGTTTCTCTCCTGTAACTTATAGTGTCAGTTTGGGACTACATGGTTCTTACATGGTTCTTCTAGAACAAATCATCCAGAAGCATGGCGTTTCTTTTCATGCGGTTGGCACACGTTTGAATTTGTCTGGTGACTACCTTCAAAATGTGAGATTATTGTAGCTGATGCAGTGAATGACTGAACAAATGGAAGAACAAGTTGAACCCGTGATAAAGAACCTCAGCAACCCAGACAGCACATCACAGAACATGTTTTTATCAGCTAAGACATATTTCAAAAGCATAATGTATCTTTTAAAGACATTTAAAGAGGCCATTTTATCCCTTCATGCCTTAACTATTGCAACAGCCTTCACCCTAACCCTAAAATCCATTTATCGGCTCCAGACTGCAAAGAACTCAGCTTTCAGACTTTTAACAGGAACTAAGAGGCTGTTTCTCCTGTTGTAGGTCCCTCAAACTGGCTCCAGTTTCTCTTAGAACTGATTTTAAGACATTACCGATGATCGAACGGCCTTTCACCACCATTTCTGACCTGTTAGAACAAAATGAGCCCATTTGTGGACCGAGATTCTCAGGCAGAGGACTTTTACTTGTTCCACAGACACGATTTAAGACCAGAGGTGCCAGAAATGGAAAGAGCTGCCAGAGGAGATCAGGTCTGGAGAGTCAGTCTTCCTTCACATCTCTTCTTCTTCCCGTGTTGCAGGTAAAATGATCCGAACAGCAAACAGATCATTGATATAATCTTTTATTTTAACCCATGGGATTTAACTTTTACAGTGCATTTTTTAACAACAATTATTGATTAAGTGACAGGTTTTAGCCACCACTACTGATCAGATAACTATTTATGTTACATCTCTCAGATACTCATGAAGATTTTGACTTCATCAACACCGTGCATGTAAGATATTCCAAATATTAGATGACGAGTAACCACAAAGGTTTACTAATCATGGTGACATCCCATCGTCCTTGTTATCTAACTCAACCATCTGTTAATTTTTAGTTGTCTCAGTGTTATTAAGCAGCTAAATATCTGCACCATTAAAACATACACAGATGTGGCCAATTAGAAACCTGCTGCTGTCCGTAAGAAAGAAAAAGGCTCCAAAATTAGACAAAACTAAATATGGCACTATTGTCTCAAGGAACAACCAGTAGACATAAACATTTTTTTCCTTTGTTTAAATAAGGGAAGTAGCCAAAACAAAACAAAAATCCCAGCCTTTAGGTTGAGCCGTCTCACACGAGTGTTCTGCACTGCCAGTTCACAATCTGAGGAGTCAGCATCAGTCAGATGGACACCAGGCGTTACACCGAGCCTGTTGGCTGCAGGTTGAGTGTTCTTGCACGGCAGAGGTAAGCACGGGTCTGAGTTATGAGTTGGTGACGTGGTGCTCTCAGCAGTCCTACACAGGCTCTCGGCCTCCAGCGGAGGTGGTGAGAGTGGAAGGTTTGTGATCTGAGGCAAAGCCTGGTGGAGGACAGGAGTGGAAAAGGTAGAGTGCGAGTGTGTGAGTGTGACATCCGTACTGACGGAAACAGGGGGAAGAGGAGGAGAGGGCAGGGGCTGTGTGGTAAGACAAGGCTCCTCCAGTGTGTCTTCAGAGCACTCTGCAGCTGGGTCATCCTCCGGGGTCTTGGCGGGACTGTGGTGAACAGACTGCTCCTCCACCGGAGAGTCAGGGATGAGCTCGTCAGGGCCGTCTCCAGATGTGTCCTCTGTGGCAGGCGAGGCCTCCAAAGCAGGTCGACCATCTTGGCAGTGCTTATTGAGATTAGGGTCACTGGACGTACGTGCCAGGGGAACCTCATTCTCAACAGCTGACAGCAGGTTGTCCAGGGCTCTCAAGTCTCACGCAATGAGCGTGAGACACACGCATTTCAACAAGTTCACACGCTCACACGCCACACATGCCATTTCTCACGCTGAGAAATGATCAACTTCGTCGCACAGAAATTCTAATGGCCGATACTATAAACGAGTCACTGGCAGGTTACTGTGCGCTCCTACAGCTCAGAACTATAGCTCTGGTACAGCTGTCTTGATTTAGCAACCCATCGGCAAATCACAAAATAGAAATTCTCAGCCAATCAGAAAACAGAATTTCTTGTTGCCGGGTGTGAAATAGCTTTCAGCTGCAAGCACGCGTCCCATGAATGCACAGCGGACATAACCTATTATGCTCTGAATGCGTGCAGAAGTTGTAGACGAGCTGGAGGTGGAAGAGAACCGTCAGGATCATCAGCAGGTCATATCTTCATTTATTTGAATCTTTTATTAGTTACTATAGTTTTCCTACTCCTTGTAAAAGACCAATACATGCCGATTAAAGTGTTCGTTGGAGTAGTAGACCTAAATATTCAGCACACACCCTTTGACATGAGCAACTTAATGAAAAATGAAAAATATGTAGGAGTGTAATTAGGCTTCCGTGGTTAATTCTTTTCAAAGGTGACTGGTTTGAGCAGATTCCCAATAAGGCTATCTACAATTGCCAAACTGGTATTAGTTCTGCCACACTGAAATGCTGATGCAGAGAGGGTTTTTTCCATGGTGCTCAATAAAACCAAGACCAAGAACACTTTGTTTCTGAATGGAACTCTGTCATCCATCATGACTGTGAAAATGGCTGACATTGAGCCACAGTGCTTTAAATGGGAGCCCCCAATATCAGTCATCAAGCATCAAAATCTGCCACAAACACTTACAACACTCATAAACAAACACACACAGAGAGGGACTGCTCAAGGGGCCCATTTGGGGTTATGTTTGTTTTTCTTAATTTAATTTGTCTGTTTTTTTTGTTTGTTAAGACTTTGCATACCTAAAACAATTTATTTTAAAATATAGCAGAATTTAGTGTAAAAGTGAAGATTTGTGATTTTGGTATAAATAAAACAATTTATTTGTTCTTTAAGTAGCTAGTTTATGGCGATGGGATACTGCAAGGGACCCCCCCCCAAAAAAAAAAACCCAAAAGAAACCCCCCCACGCACATGGCCCGGCCCCTGCCCCGCCCGAATCTCACTCCAAGCAAACTTGAAAACTTGAGAGCCCTGAGGTTGTCCATTGAGCGAGTCTTTGGAAGTCTGGAAATTAGAGTTACACACAAATTATACAATACCCATTAAGGACTCTAGAGGGCAGTCTAGTTCTGATGTAAATGACTGCCAACAGTAACAGTTAGTACAGATAAGATTAGCATCAAGCTAACATACCTGTCCAGAGAGCGGGAGGTGAGCTCGTCTCCTGTGACGCATGGGGGGAGGTAGAGCTCCACAGATTCATCCACAGCTGTGCAGGGGGAGGAGGTGGGCAGGTAAACAGCTGTCCACAGCTGTAGTGCCCTGGTATGGCAGACTGGCTGCAGCACCTGGCAGACAAACAAGTGACAAGGACAATCCAAGGAGGCCAGTATGAATTGATGATGGTGTTATTTTGTTTGTGCTGCATATAATGATCAGCTCATTCGTTGTAATATAGATTTAAAATAACTATTATTGCTATAATAGTAGCTGCCATACTTTACCTGTGACCAATAGTTTATTGTATTAACTTAGGATTGATCCGGTTTGTTCTTGGGCTTCCAATGAAAGAATTGGGATATTAAAACAAAATAATTTTTGGTCGTTTCAAGCCTACGCTTAAAAAAGACCTCTTCTACGTCTACATTTGAGTATTTAGTGGTTTAACTGCGCAGACATTAAATGAAATGTCTCCAGAACAACAAGTGTGTGCGCGTGAAAGTAAATATATGCTCAGTGGTTTACAAAATGTACATTCAGAGGGGTAGAAAATGCTCATGTCGTTTGTTAAATATTTACGCATAACCAGCTCAAAAATCGCTTCCTCAGCCAAAACGAGCGACTGGCGCGGTCACGTGACCACGTGTGGATATAAACACAGGGTGACATCATCTGTTTACTCGCTCCTGAGGTCCGTCTGCAAAGAGCTGCTGTGTCCCGTTTCCAAATGGCGACAGATTTGGAAAGATTTGTTTCTTTCGAGGAAGCCCATTACGATCAATATGACTATTACAACCTGCTCGAATACCCGGGCCATGCGGCAGGAAAAGGGAGGTCCAAGAGGGAGATGGAGCTGAACACGAACCGCCACTCCCCCGCCGGACACGAGAGGAAGATAGCAGAGAAATTTCACAACAGCGAAGTGAAACGCAGGAGAACCAAGAGCTCGTCTTCGTGACGCTTTTCCATCACCGTTCACAGGTAGGCCTGGGAGGATTTTGCAGGTCGATCGAGCAGTTTAAACCCAAACCAGCGGTGGGCAACAGCAGGAAACATTCGTGTTTACTTTGTTCCTACCTCGTCAGCCACAGATCAGCAGATATTACATGGATGATTTTCTCGTGTAACACGTTTTTATTCATGTTTTCACTTCCATCCCAACCAGATTGAATATATGTGCGGCTTGGGGATTAGTCGTCAGTGGATTTAAACATTGAAGATATGCAATGTTGGGGTTTAGGGGAGAAAATATTTCCCCGTTGTCTCATTTCATAGGACAAAAGGTTCCTATAGAAGTATGTCTGCAGTGTATGTATTCATTCACGTTGTCAATTTACCACTGATGTTTTTTTTAAAATTATCATTTCATTCTCATTTCTGCACAGATCCGGATTTACGTTGTTGGACTTCTGATGTTGATCATGGCCAAGCGTTTCTGTTGTTCCAGATTCATTAAGTGGAGTGTTGTGACACAGGATCACGCCTGTTTACAAGTCATGAGACAGCCCTCCATTCCTACACTGTAACAAGAGCCGAGCCTCTCAAGTTACAGCTGTGCAAGAATAGTTTGTGTTGAGCTATGTGGGTCAGTGGTGTGCTCTTGGTGTGCGTTTGTGTATAAAGCTGTACGTATATGGCCACGTGTCTGAGTGCAGAAGATATTATGATGTATTTTATCAATGTTGTATCAATAAAACATTCTTGATTTATGAACTCACAGGTTTTTTTTTAGGCAACATATTCTGAACTTCTTCATCCAAGAGGCAAAAAAAGCTCAAATATAGCCAAAAAACATACATATATTGTTTTTAATGCAGCACTTTCACTCAGTTGACTCAAACATGCATGATGAAATGTCTTACTTCCCTGTTAAACTTGACCCAAACTTCTGCCAAACTGCCAAACATTGAAGTTGTAATTTAGTAAAAAACGCTTCATTTAAATGGTCAATTACTGGTTTATATTTGAGGGGAAACACGAAAAATAAATAGAACTAGAAAGCAGCAAGCAGCTGCATGCAGGACCGAGATGTGCGTACGTTGGGCATGTGCTGGACGTGGTAGTCGCGCAGCTCTACCCACACAAACGATACCCTCTGCGTACGTATGAGCACATACATAACCCCATTGCGGAGGGGTTTTTGTAAATTTCTAGGGGGAGCCACTGAGCCATTTTGCTCCGCCCACACACGATACCCTTTACATTTGGACGATGTTGTCAGGGTGGACGTGTGTGCCAAGTTTCATGACATTGCCATTCAGAGTTTGGAAAAGTTTTTCAATGATTTTTTCCCCCCATGTCTTAAAGGATAAGACCGGTTTTTTGACATTGGGCCCTTGATTTCACATTATAACATGATGTTCTACTCACCCCTGCTTGTTGTTGAACATTTGGAGCTGTTCCGAAGATATTCGCGAGGCGTCTGGCTGCTCTCTTGAGATATTCGGCCATGAAACGGTTTCCTATGGGCAAGCTTATACAGGCACAAACTATGCTGTTTATAATTTATTAATTACTGTACACTAGCACTGATAACGTGGAGGTGCGTCGCTTACTTAAAAAAATCCGGGTTACTGTAATTTTGATTTTTTTGTCGTAAAGTGGGTGTTACTGACGTCCTCGTCGTGCTACTGCCACAGACAGCCCACAGACCTGCTGCCTATTCATTCATTCGGCTAAAATTCAAAATTAGTAACCCGGATTTTTTTAAGTAAGCGACGCACCTCCACGTTATCAGTGCTAGTGTAGAGTAATTAATAAATTATAAACAGCATAGTTTGTACCTGTATAAGCTTGCCCATAGGAAACCGTTTCATGGCCGAATATCTCAAGAGAGCAGCCAGACGCCTCGCGAATATCTTCGAAACAGCTCCAAATGACCAACAACAAGCAGGGGTGAGTAGAACATCATGTTATAATGTGAAATCAAGGGCCCAATGTCAAAAAACCGGTCTTATCCTTTAAGAGTAACCTGGCCAAGTTTGAAGATTTTAGCATGAACTATGTAGGAGTTCGATCAAATGCGAGGTGTGGAAAAAAAAAGACGTTTCCAACCCCCAGCAGGTGGCGCTATAGGGGGATGTCACTATTTTATATGTACGCCTTCAGGCTGGGTCCAGTATTCATCGTACAATGTTTGGGAAAGATTGGATAATGTATGTGGGAGAGTTATAAGCAACTTCACTTTTGGTGGCGAGTGATGACGAGTCATCAAACTTTGAGGCGTCGCCACGCCCTTTAAGTTTTGAAAAAGTTAACCAATGATTTTTCCCCGCTTGTCTTAAAGGGATATGCCACCCCCAGGCCAAATTAAGTGTATCCCCGCATTCCCGAGACATAAATAAGTGTGTGGGAGCGTTTTCCTGGCGACCCAGGTGTTAAAATTGGCTTTGTTCTTAGACATTATGAATGAAATAGTCTCAGTACTTTTCCATTTGACCTAAAGTGATCCAGGAGTAGAAAGACAAAACAATTGGGAAAGCCTGGGAAAGCAAGGGCAGATTCACACACACACACACTGTTTGGCTGATCCAGAGAATATGACGAAGCATGTTGAACCTACTCATGTCCAATCATACTCGGTCGAATGTGAGTCCAACCTATGACACTATAAATAAACATGATACCCGGAAATCATGGCCAGTCTGACAGACTTCCTACGGGAGCTCTGTTCCACTGAGCCCAGCGCTGATATGCTTTGACGTGTGACTACCAATAAACACTTCATTTTCACTTGAATTACTTCGGTATGTTCTTGAGCCTCCTACTAAAAGAACCGAATCTAACAAAATGGTGCCGTGACCCGAGGTTTGAAGGCTAAAGGACCACCGTTCCGTGCGACCCGACCCGGCCGAGGGAGGACGCCTCGAGGTGATTGGAGAGACAGCTTTTTTCAGACAATCAGGCGCCAAGAAAAAAGGTGAGCAGAACACCAATTAAGGACTATTTGTGTAATTTCTGCATATTGAATAACCTAAATGAAGTTGTCTGAATGAAGTTGTCCTCTGGTCATGATAATTCGAGTGTTAATGTACTGTTTGTCTATTTGCATTGAATGGTGACACGTCCAGTATAAAAACACATACACACAGGGAAAGTAAATAAGTGTCCTGTCAAGTCAATTCGGAAATTAAGACAAGTTAAATTCATTTTATAAATGAATATCCCAGTTGTGGAGCTTGTCTTCAAAAATGTTTTGTCCGTATGCGCTCTTTATAAGTGATACGAAGTAGTTTATAAAAGCCCATCTTGAATGGGTCAACTAATTGGGATTCCGAACCGGAAAGTCTCTCCGTCTGACGAGGGTTAGTATGTGGGATTGAGAATTCCGCGGGTCGAAGAAGTCTGTAAAACCGAAATAGAGTCGGGTTGACAAGAGTCAATTTATACTTGAAGGACACAGGGTCAGATTTTTTAATTTTCATGCAACTGTGGGTTGGGGTTCGCCGCTCGAAGATATTTTACTGCGCCAGCAGATCTCGAGTGGTTTCTGTTCAATATTGGGGTTGGCATAGATCAAAAGGGGGTAGAACAAGTGACTGCGCGTGTCTATACGGGTCACTTTGTTCGGGGAAATTTTTAATTTTCATATAACTGTGGGAGGATTCGCCGCTCGAAGATATTTGACTGCGCCAGCAGATCTCGAGTGGTTTCTGTTCAATATTGGGGGTTGGTATAGATAAAAAGTGGGTAAAACGAGTGACTGCGCGTGTCTATACGGGTCACTTTGTTTGGGGAAATTAGTATTTTTATGGTGTGACCCAAAGTTTTGGAATAAACAAATGCTTTGAAAAGTGGGGTAACCCCGAGAGGTGGAGCGCACAGAACACAGCGTTCTGCGTAGAAGTTTCTTCACTACTTTCAGCATTTGGGCAATTACGTCTCCAAATACTTTGATTAACACGTGTATAACTTTTGAATATGTCACAAAAATTGATTGACGACTGGAAAAAATGCAAATCCGGCTCGCTGGGGTGAGTGCTGATTGACACGTTAGAAAGATGGAAGAAAATGGTCCCGAGGTGAGAAGAAAAACGAGGGACAGATAAATTAGACTGGAGAAGTGCAGAAAAAAGAGTGTGCGAGTTTGCTCCACTGAGGCTGAGTGTGTGTGTTCAAAATGTTTTCAAAACAAACGAGAGAGTAAGAATCAAGCACATGCAGGAGACAGAAGGAAAAAGTTGATATATGGTATATTTGATCCCAAATGTTCTTGACAAAACTTAATAATTTTTTTCCAGCATCAACGCACTAATAAGAGACCTGTAAGAAAAAATCAACAGATTTGGAGGCTTGACCTGAGGCCTGAGGTTTCTAACTAAAGATCAGCTGTGCAGCAGCATTACAGGAATAATGAATAATAAATAATGAAAAGCCTCAAATGCTTTTTGAGCCATTATATACCCAATTTAATTGTATAGTTGTTCTCTTTGTCATAAATGCGCACACCCTAATATTGTCTTTTTTTTCTCATTCAGCCCTGAGAGGGAGAACAATCCAAACAGACGCTGGGTGATCATTGGCCTGAGTTTATAATGATATACTGCTTATAATATAGGTTTAATTTTGTATTAGAGCAAATAGTATTGATTCATCCATCTATTTTAAAATGCATATGATTGGGAAAGACACCAAAGTATGTAGATAAACTGAAAACAGCTTTACAATGAAAAAATCACAGAGATGAGATAAAAAACAATAAATCCAGGAAGAACAGTGTTTCAGACAGTCATACAAATTGTTGCTGAAATAGGATTTAACAGCTTTCTTAAAAAGCGAAAGTCAAATACACAAGCGTTATTTATATAGCATTTCTCATCCAAGAAAATATAGAACAAAGACCTTTCAGATAGAACGAAGCAGTGAAACCCAAGGCCACATACAGACACATGCACACTCAGATATAAAGCCACGCACACACAGACACACATGCCACACATACTGGAAACAGGGACCACAATGTGATCCTCAAAGAAAAATAAATGATGAATTAGCATAAATAAAGAAATAAAATTAACCTAGGCTTTTAATATCTGTATGGAAACATGTTCTGGTATCATGTGATGTTAGAAACAGCTCTGATGTCAGACCGTTAATACCACAGGAGGTGTTTCTGATTAAGTTAGAACCGGAAAAAACTTAATGCTAATCCTGAACTATCTGTGTACGGCTCAGCATCAAAAAACACAGCCACTGGTAAAAATTAAACAACATTAGTACTAACTAACGAGTAATACTAAAGCAGATTATGCTGAAATTTTATTTTTAACGATCTGACCTGAATTCAGAGAGGACAGACAATATTTATCCTAAACAACTTAATCAGTTCGTCATTGGAAAAATGTCTGCTTTCTTGATGCTGTGCTGCTCCCAAGATGAAATCTAACCAAAATATTTTTCTGTCCTGCAGCAAACAACAATCACAGGAGGATAAACTGCAGTGGAGCAGTTCGGCAATTAATTAACAATTAATCATTCAAACTTCTCAAGTTTTCCCAAAAAGTCTGTGTGTGTTTGTATCTTCTTTTGCATTAAGACTTCCCGGACCTGGAAGAGGAAGACATGGATCAAACTCATAATATGAAGACCACTGTTTGTATACTTAGGCCCCAATGAAAACATGAGGGTTGCTTGGGCAAACCCAGAAATGCAATATATGTTTGTCATATGTTTGTCATATGTTTGTCATCTGTTGTCCTAACCTGTGGTGTCTGGTGTTGAGTGTTGTTTGTATGTTGTTATGATCCCAAAACTGTCTGATGATTTTCCACAGCAGAATAAATGGATAATACAGAAGATCTCATGAATGCTGGACAGCAACTTGGTGAGAATTCTGGTGTTGTCCTATAAAGAAGGATTATACCAACTGTGCTGATGTGGATCGTGAGGATGTGTTCCCTAGATAATTTAATTTTTTAAACAGCAAAATAAGGAGATGGTACTGGATTTCTCATTAAAGCTGCACAGCAGGTTGATGACTATTCTAGTTCCTTAAAGCAAGGGTTATACCAACTGGCCAGTTGTTTTGTTTTGGGTTATGTTTATTTTGTTATTTCTTTGATTTTCTTTTGTTTTGTTTATTTTGACTTTGGTTTTGTTTGGGGTCCATATGAAAAATAAATAAATAAAGAATGAATTGGGCATTGAAATTGAACCTATCAAAGAGAGATACCCTAGTATAGAAATACAGTGCAAATGACATTTTGCACTACTGCGCTGCGAGATTTGCTAATATTATTCCACAGATTCAGAACCACTACAGGACGTACGGCCGGAGGACTCATAAGCTTGAGTTCTGGGAGGCCTTGCCCATCATGCCAAGATGATGGTGGAGAACTACACAACGAAATTGTCACAAAAGAAAATTAGTTAGGGAAGGGATGCTGAATATCCCTCAAGGAAGCGATGTACTGGTGACCTCTCCTTCCAAGATTAGTTCTGGATCAGAGTACTGAACATACGTTCAGCCAAGACAAAAACCGAGCACCGACAGGATTGGACCACAGGAGACCACACGACTCGTCATGTGGTCATCTAAGAAAGATATATCATTTAAAAGAAAAGTTAATCATAATTGTTCAAGAGGCTAATATACTCATATAGTCGAGCCTTGGTTAAAATTAAATGTGTTGTATTTCATTTTTAAAGTGTTTAGCTGATTCCTCTTAAAGGCTGATAATGAATCATTTTTAGAATGTCAATTGCCAGTGGGGTGACTCGGCTGTTTGGAGCGGGACCTTAGACTTTGAACGGTAATAAGTTGGTCGGTCGCCAAGTGCAACTAGGGGCCATAGGTGAATTTTTCCCGGTTAAGCCATCGGGTTTTCGCTCCTATTCGCTGCAAACGGTGGACGAGCCTGCTGGTAATGTTAATTGCCTTATGCACTGTTTGAGTGTCAGTAGAATAGAAATGATGTGACATTTGTTGATAAATCAGTGTTGTGTTGTTATGGTACTTATGGGGAAGCAAGGCCTTGCTAACCACATAAGGTTTTAGGCCATAATGAACAAAAAGTCCACACAGAGGATAGGTTCGGGGCCACATACACACAATACATATAGCAAATTATTATTTTCTAAGAAATGTGCTCATTTGCAGAGTTATAATCAGTGACTTATGAAGGTCTTAACCCTCTCGGAAAGAGTTTCTGTTCCGAGTAAAATGATGGAATAGTCCGGATTTGAAGGTGTAGCTTAAGCATTAGAATTATGTTTACTATTTCCATGCCTGTGCAATGAAGATTTGCTTGCTGCTTTAATTGCAATGATGAACAGCTTTCACATAAGCTTACATAATAACACATGAAGTCACATCAAAAGGGGGATGACAGATGTCTCCTAACTGGTTGTGCTACATCTCAAAAGGTAAGTGGCTCTTGCAGTTTGGGGGGTGGCTGCTAAAGTCTTGCTACTGCTAATACAGATGTGCCACAATACAGAAAATGACAGTCCTACCGCAGTTATTTGACTGAATTAGTTGAAATGATAAAATCACTTCAAAAGGGGGATTGTTAAAATTGGCTTTGTTCTTAGACATTATGAATGAAATAGTCTCAGTACTTTTCCATTTGACCTAAAGTGATCCAGGAGTAGAAAGACAAAACAATTGGGAAAGCCTGGGAAAGCAAGGGCAGATTCACACACACACACACTGTTTGGCTGATCCAGAGAATATGACGAAGCATGTTGAACCTACTCATGTCCAATCATACTCGGTCGAATGTGAGTCCAACCTATGACACTATAAATAAACATGATACCCGGAAATCATGGCCAGTCTGACAGACTTCCTACGGGAGCTCTGTTCCACTGAGCCCAGCGCTGATATGCTTTGACGTGTGACTACCAATAAACACTTCATTTTCACTTGAATTACTTCGGTATGTTCTTGAGCCTCCTACTAAAAGAACCGAATCTAACACAGGCATTGTCCAAATCTCACAGCACTGACCACTGCTTGGTAATACCACAGATTCTATAATAGTACAGATACGCCACTCACGGTGCATTTCCGGTTTCCAACGAGGCGATTTTGGTTGCAGTTCCACCCTTTTTCCACGTGGGGCGCTCAATTTTGGAGACCAGAATGAATGGAGTCCTATGGAGCTATACGCCCTTTCGTGCCCTTATCTCAAGATATAATTTTTTCTCTAGTAATTCGAATGTTGTTTTCGAAAGAGGATGTTTAGAAAATACCCATGGCTGAGTTTTAGATTTTTAGAGCCACTCATTAGCTTAAAAAAAGGATTTTAAGTATATATGACGTCATACATAGCTTACGACCGGAGATGCCGCTTTACGGCAACAATCCTGCTTGTTGTTGGTCTCAAAGGCAGCAGCGTTTTCAAGGAAGAGCTGTAGTAAGAGAGAATGTGTGGTAACATCGCAGATTCTTAGGCTGTGGTAACATAAGCGGAAAAAGTCCATCTTAATTCTGTTGTCGCTTGGAATGGAGCCAGCCGTCAAGCGGTGCCTCTGGTCGTAATTCTGGTCGAGCGCTGTCATTAGCACAATGCTAGCGCGTGGTGGACAACAAGAAGCCAACCTGTTAGAAATCAAAGGGATATATGTACTCGTTCAGTAGATTTTTGACTTGAAACCCATGTTGAGCTCTCAGAAACTACATTCAAATCTGAGCGCTCTTGAGGAGACTTAGGTGAAACTGACCATTTGTAGCATCTAGCTCTATTGGGCCCCATTCATTCTGGTCTCCACCGACGCCCCCAGTGGAATTCTGGTGGAACTGCAGCCAAAAAGCCGGTACAATGGGGCTTAATACAGAGTGGCAAGGCTGTTCGTTATAATGGCTGTGGTAATACATACATGCTAGCGTCGCCAGCGTCGCCAATCGAAATATTTCGCCCAACGTGAATTAATTTACTTGATTTATCTTCTAATTACTGTGTGAGTGGTGTACTTTCACATCGAGTGCAAATGACTGAGTAAATCTACACGGGAGGCTTGGTTTGCTCATGTCGGTTTGGGAACTAGTTTCCAGTGCGGAAAACACAGCCGAAGCACACTCCCCGCTACGTCTTTGGGAATCTCCCTCCCCCCCCCCCCCCCCCCCCGACTTCCTCAAACAAACCAGCGTGAAGCAGCCAGGTCAACGAGCGACTCCCAAAAATATAAAGTTTAGATTATTTCATGTCGTCGACTGGCACGTGGCGCTTGCAAAATTTCATGAGTTTTCGATTACCTTTTGCAAAGAATAATAAGAAGAAAGAATAATCCTTACAGATACAATAGGGTCCTTACAGTTTCACTGCTCGGTCCCTAATAAATGAAAAGATGAAACGGTTTTGTTTTGCCTCTCCCGGAAACCAGTGCTTTTATGTTGAAGGACTGTTTACCTAACCGGAAATATTTTATTCACACATGTCCAATCTCGAAACCGGATGATTCGCATTTTCGTCTCTTTTATGCGGCTTTAATTACCAGGATAATGCAGGTATGCAATGTGTGCAGGGAACAGACGCCAAAATACAGATGTCCTGCCTGCAAAATAAGATAGTAAGTAAACGTAAGCTCGCTTCTTACAAACAAGCTAACCGCTAACAAGTTAGCTTCACATTTTTTTTAGCTGTGGTAATTGGAGGTTAAAACTTTTAAGAAAAAGTTAAGGAAAGTAGTCTTGCAATACGTCTTTCTTTTTCTGTTTTGTGTAGGAAATATTCAAAAAGAATACCAAATAGCTCAGCCATATCAGTTAAAGTAACGTAAATTAGAATATATGACGTTTTACGACAGCTTAAAAACCGCCAGTAATTTAAAAGATAAAAAGAATATTTAAATAAATTCAACATTAGAAAGTACTTGCGCGTTAATTAAATCCCTATGTTGTGAGACACAGTGGACATGTGACGATCCCTCGCCCCCACATGGGACGGCATCCCGATTGGGTCAAAACCAATTTTGATTTGACTCTATCCGCCACCGCTGACTTTTCTAAACATATTACACTCTGAATTGTTCAGATCGAACAATTGTTTCATGAAACCAGTTGGGCTTTTTTAGACACTAATTTAAGATGTGATAATTTAATGTTTGACCATTGTGTTGTGACTCTTGCAGTTGTACACTTGGCTGTTACAAGAAGCACAAAGGTGAGCGCGCTGGATTTTTCGTTGTCATGACGATGATTTGTCTGTGGCCTCACTCCGAGGAAATGTTAACGCTTTGACATTTCTTTTATCTCGTCCATAGACTCTTGCTTTCCTGTTGAGAAGCCTTCAACTCTTAATCCTGAATGCACAGATGGTGGCACCTCTGGTATTGTTGCTTTTATTATTTCTGTGGTTTGTTGTGACAAGGTAATGTCCAAAGTCTGTCCTCGAGGGCCGCTGTACTGCAGATTTTTAGATGTTTCCCTGCTTCATATGAAATAATTCTCTTCAAAAGATTGTTAAGTTCTGCACAAGCCTGCTAATGATGTATCTATCTGGGTTGTTCACATTTGGTGCTAACATGCATCCTGGGTTAATAAAAACTCAGGATGGATAGAGGACGCTTTTAGTATTGATCACTTAGGTAACATTCAGAGGTGGTCCAGGACACTTCTGTCTGCTTACTAAAGGTAAAACTAAACACTGTTCACCCAGGGGACGATGCTATTTACTGTAGAGGCAGTGAACAAACCAGCTGTGGGCCCAACTCTAAAACTGTTAAAAGGTGAGAGTCCCCTTTTTTCAGTCAAGAGGGTTGTCTATGTTGTAGTCGAGCTAACTGAACTCAGAAGACAGAAAAAGTGAAAAATCACACACAGCAGCTGGTTTATAGGAAATAATGCAACAGCAATCTGTAGGAACATGTTGAAGAAACCAGTTTTTTTAAGTTGTTTAGAAAACTGCTGACGGCCGATGAGGGGTGAGCTGATTCTGAGCTCTGCAGCATCACCCATCTTTTTCTGCTCCTTCACCTCTCTCATATGTCGTGAACGTATTTGTGATTTTACAGAAGCATCAGTGGACCTGCTGACGTCCTCACTGCAACGTCGGCTACGTGTTCATTTGCATAAGGAGCAGATAGCTGTGATCCAATCATATTCCAATGATTGGATCGTCCAATGCGGGTTAGCTCCAAATGTGAACAGTGCCAGATGATGTTATGAATTGGTGGGAAATGATCCCTCCAGTTGACTCAGTACCACTGACTTTAACACTGAATTGCCGATGCTTTACAGTGTCTGCAGAGCCGTGGAGCGTCGAGGATCTTCTGCACAAAGATGATATAATAGACAAGGTGCCTCTGCAGAGGCTCCAGCTGTTAGGTATTTATCCTACATTACAAACTATAAGTTTTCAAAAGATTGATTACAAAATCCCAACACTTCAGGTAGTTAATCTCTTCTCATTTTTCCTACAGGTCGGTCCAAAGAGCTTAGAGATCTTCTTTGTAACCCCCATCTGAGACGGCTGTTGAGCTCCACCGACCACGCGGAGAACAAGGCTGCCGCGATGAAGGCAGCTATGCGGGAGCCTCTGTTTGTTGAGTTTTCTGATCAGTGTTTGAAAATAGTCGAAAGTGAAACAATAGCATCAACATGCAGCGATGTTTTGTAAAGTTATACCTGCATGTTTTTCCTTTTTTTTTTTTAGTCATTAACCACACATGCCGTGCATGTTATCACAACACAGTTTGTACATAAGGTTCAAATAAATGCTGAAACTTGTTCAAACAGCGTCAAGTCCTGAGTGAAATTTGTGTTTATTTTTTTTTAATTTGTTCATTCAGTTACACAGAACAGTATAAATATGCATCTGCACAGATCAGCCACAACATTAAAAACAGGTTGATAAATAATGTACTGGGACAGCGTCGCACCACAAAAGCTGCAACTGAACGATTCGGGTAACACGAAAAACTTCCCGGATCCCAATCTGAGCGAAGAATCTGCGGGACACATCCCATCTACCAAGGCCACACCCGGCCCAAAGGATCCGCGGCACGACAGCTGCTTTAAATGCTGTGACTGATCTGTGTCATTCAAGTTTCCATACATTGATCCCTCGATACCTGACAAAAACTGATCAAAGAAAACAGCTGGTTGGAGTATAAAGGTTGCAAATTAAACGGCCACAATGACCCCGACATATCCACAAAGCTATGAACAAATTACATATATTGAGTCAAAGCTGTCCCTGATGGTTAATGTCGGATCTAAAACTAAGAGGATAAATGTGATGTTTGTTCAAAGATATACAAGTCATGCTTAAATACTTTTGCTAAAACTGAACGTCATGAAGTTTAATAAAGTCATCTCTGTAAAGAGAAGTTTGTTCTTCATCTCTAACACTGCAGTTAAAAGACTTTGGTATATATGTGTCATACTACGTAAGACCCTTTTTTTCAGAGCAGCAATTCTAATAAACCTGGTTCATCACTTCCCTGTTTAAATTTCATTAAATGTCCTTTTTCTGCATGTAAGCAGATGTGCGTCTTCAACGTGCAAAATGTTCCCTACGTGTGCAATACTTGTTCATTTTAACATTCTTTTAATCAGCAGAAACAACACCCGTAAGTCATCGATGATAATATCTGCAATCAGACTGAGATCTGAATTTAACATCCATAATACACAGAAGATAAATAACCACCTGAATAAATACCTGAGCCGACAGCTCATTTGTTGTTTGAGTGTAGATTTTAAGGCACTTGTCACACAGCCTGATACGGTGATCAGGTGATTCAAAGAGGCAGCAATTTGAGACAAAAACCTGCTGGTCTCTGGCATTTTAAGGTGCTAAGATTGTGCCAAATAGTTTCAGTTCTGCAGACAGAGACAAAGATAAGTTTCTTTAAATGACTGCTTGTCTTGTCCTGCAATGACATAACAATTTCAACATGTTGGGTACATTCTGAAAATGGCCCAAGGGAAAAAAATGTGCCCCATCCTAAATGTACAGAAGATTTTGGATTTGTTAACACTACATTATTGTACCCGACCACCGGTTAAAACTTTATACATAGGTGGGAGTTTTGGCAAATTTCTGGATCCTTGAATAAAAGGGTTAGAATTAGTGTTTTTAAGTGGTAGCACAGAAAACCAGGTTTGTTTCAACTGTGTCAGATTAAAAAAAAACAAAAAAACAGCTACTTTACTGCAAAGCGCCTCTGTGCCAGATGATAACGGTCTCCTTTAGTTTAGAGTTTTCTCCAGAAGGATCGCATTGAACCCTGTCACATCACTCTTCAGGTCAGGCTGCATGTCGGCATACAGAAGTGGGGATCGCTGATAGTGCAGCTTCACAGATCCCTGTGCAGACATTAAAAGAGATAAACAATGACAGAAAACACACAGCTAATAAGAAAATATACTGAACGGGATCTCACCTTGGGTTGAGCCCGTATGGAGGCGAGCCCCTGCTTGTATTGGTTGGTCTTCACCTTGTACTCTCCTTTCCTGGATGGCAGGTTGAGGGAGGTCATCAAAGACATCATCTTCTGGAAGCCTGTGGCTGTCAAAGAAACTGTGATGGATGGGGCAGAGGCCAGAGCCAGGCCCATGGGCCACCCGCGCACGGTGACGGGCTCCGGGATGCTGGAGAGCTGCACTGAGCCTCGTTCCCTGACGACAGGGTTCAACACTGGGACATCCTCCTCCACGAGGTCCTCTGCGTCATCAAGTTCTGCATCAGCCAGGGCTTTCAACAGTGTCTGCCGCAATAAAAAAAACAGTGATTCATGCATTACTCTCCACTCTGAGTAAAGAAAGAACAAGAAATTAGAATATTTGTTTAATAACTCCTTTTGTTATATTGTTTAATATTCTTTCTAAATCTTACCCTCCACTTCTTCCAGGTGTTCTGGATCAGTGCAGCTGCTCTGTTCCATCTCTGGACCTGCTTCCTGACCAGCCAGGACCGCACCACTGCAGGCAGTGAAACACTTTCAAACACTTTAACTCGTTCCCCGATTTTAATAAGCACAAGGTTTGAGTTGTTGTAGAGCGGAATGCTAACGCGCTCCCATTGAAAACAGGCATCAAAAGAACGCGTGTCACCGGCGGTAATTAAATGAACTGTTATCATGTTTGGCAGGCTCCATTTCTGAAGGGATAAACAGATGGACAGTGTGTACAGACACCACCAGCTGGTTCCTGTTGGCCAGACATCAAGTCAAAGCCAGCAGATGCACACCGTGAGATCAAGGCTGCATGGCTTTGCTGATCCTACTCAGCAGCGCCTAGCCAGGTGATTAAAAGTTTACCTGCTTGGATCAAAGTGGCAGACTTCCGGCGGGCGAGGCGTCTGTGTCGCTGGTATCGCAGCCAGCAGCACTGAATGGTGAAGGCACACTGAGACAGGATCTTCTTTCTTTGATCCTCCAGCAAATCTAGCTGCGAGACGAGCCAGGCAGGTCAGCTTATTTACAACATCAACTAAAGGTTGAATAAGATCAAATAGAAAATGTGTATTTTTAGTTAATGACCATCTCTTGGGTGAGAAAAACTTTAGTCCTTCCACAGTGAACCAGTGAATGGCGTTTATCACAGGACAGGTGTTGTAACATCCCACTGAGGAGCTTCTCCACCTCCGGATGAAGAGCGTTGATGTCAGCCTTCAAATCTATGAGAGAGAGGCAGGAATAAGATTATGTGAGGCGCTCGAAACTCAATATATGTCTTAACAGCACTAAAAATGTCACTAATACCACTAATTATTTGACGTGAGGAAAAAATGTAGTGGGTAAAAGGCATGAGAGCAGGAGCTGAGCTGATTACTGTGTTAATTCAGTGCATCTTGCAGATTTGATGATATTCAAGTGCGTACAAAGAAAGAGTAGATGAAAAATGTTATGAATAAACACAAAGCTGCATCAGTGTTTCCCATACATTGAGGAAACTATGGCGGCCCGCCATAGTTTCCTTTTGGCCGCCATAGTTTCCGAATCCCAATTGTTTGAAACACAGCGATTTCCTCGAAAACCACGCAAGTCTGACACATCAAATTTCGTCACTACGTTCAGCCCGCAAGACTAGGCTGACTACGTCATACTCACGATTCTAGTCAGAATGTGGGTCTGATACCGCTCGATAGAGTTTTGAGTATGGGGCGTGTTTCAACCGAACCAGGAGAAAAAATGCCTCTTCGCTCAATTGGATAGACCTACAACCAATCAGGGCAACGTAGTATGTGACGTAGATTAAGCGACACACACTTGTTGTAGGAAGGACGGCAAAAACATCTTTTCTATCGATAAAAGCCTTTATTGTGTTCCTCTGTTCGTCTTTCAAAATTAATGCAATGTGGAGATCCTGTAGAACAGACTCGATGGCAGAATCTACACACCCTAGCTCTCCAGCGGCAGCCATGTTTGTTTCAAACGAAGTCAAACCAAGCGCTCTTTAGTGACGCAGTCGATAATGTCCCTGTTGATCATCTGTCCATCATCGTATAAAGCCCGCCCTGGCAATCTGATTGGGTCGACCAATTCCATGTCGGGCATAATGATTTCCCAACTGAGCAGAGCCAGACCGAACTTCCTGACCAAAATTTTTATGGGCGGGGCTAAGTTCGGCTGGTACCCAGGCTACCGCAAGACTGACCAACCCTGCGAAATCTCGCGTGAAAACGTCATGCCGTTCAAATTTTATCCCCACGAACCTGTTTTTCAATGCGGTAAGTAAAATCTTCCGTGCGGTATTTTTTTTGTAATAAACACTTGTATTTTCTGTTTCATGCAATAATAATATTACTATACAACAGGTGAATTAGTAATTAAACATGTCCTAAAGTGTGCAATGTCAGAGTTTTGAAGTTTAGTGGCAAAAAAGGTTTATGTGTTATTAGTCGCTGTCGGGGCGATTGACACACACGTTATAGATCAGTGGGTGCGCGTGCATAAAGGTCAGCTGTAATCATCGTGATTTCGTTGACAAACATTTTTTTTGACCTATTTATATTATGAGAAATAATGTGAAATTTGAGCAATGACGAGTACACTAGTATGTTGTCCGTCCGGTATGTTGCATAAAAAAAAAAATAGTAAGCTCAATAGTTTCTGTTTAAAATAAGGTGTTTCAACCGTCCCGACTAGGCGGGGCGTTTGAAACAAATGTCAACTTACGTTCAAAGTTAAAAAACAGCTTGATCATCCAACATATGTATTAAATTACACATGTAACTAAGAGAGTACACATGTGAGTTGTTAATCACATGATCAAATTATTTGTATACATAATGTCATCTTTGAAAAAGACGTTTAACTGAAGTGTTTCAAACGACCCGGCGCTCCCCTACGAACGACACCAGCAATGGTTTGACATATTGCTTATTTTGCGCATCTGAGACAGCAAGAGGAGACAACCTTCATAAGCAAACAGTAAAAGAAGACCTACACACAGTTTAACCAAGATCTATACATTAAGGTAAGTGCATTCGAACACAGCTTCTGTATCACATTTATTACTCTGTAAATCCCAGCGCAACAGTTGCGTGAATAACGGTACGGTAGCCTAATCAGCTTGCTCGAGGGTGAGAGCTCGTATTTTCAAGGAACTTGAATTCTTAGTGGTATTTGGCATAAAATCTACTGGCAGGTAGCTTGATAAGCAAGACCCTCTGTAGCCTACTTGGTGGAATAAGTAGAGGGGGTGTGGCTCGTCAGGCTAACCGACAGGGCCGTGGGAATAATTTCTGGACCGACGCTTTTTTTGATAATGTGAAAAAAAATCAAGATATTTTGCGGGATAATACCAAATCGTGAAGACAGTGGGAAATAAGCCAGAAATAGGGAAATAGGGTTGACAGGTATGAATAGACCTAGGCCTACTAACTATACTTTAGTTTTAAAACTGGTCTCTTTTTTTCGTGCAATATAGCCAGTGATGGAGAAAAGGAAACGGCAGGGGAATACTGCGCTGTGCTGTGGACTTCAGTTTTGGCTTGTTCTTAAAACACACACCTTATTTTATTTAAATGTACAATGTACTGCCCACTCTCATGCCTTTACCTCTCAGGACAAGAGCCAAGCTGAGACACTGTCACTCCGAGCCAGTCAGTGTGATGAATGGGGGCAGCTCTACCCCTTACTCAGCCACCTGGCAGCAATTGCCCTTGTTGTGCCTGTTTCAAGCGTCAATTGTGAAAGGGACTTCTCTACAATGAACAGGGTAAGGATCTGCAGGCACATCAGTGATCAGTGAAATACAATTACATTTGCCCATTGTTTTTTATGCTCAAATCCCACCTAAATTGTAAAAGCAAATTTTGCCATTTTAGGTCAAAACAGACCTTCAGAACAGACTCCAAGGAGAGCACCTCTCAGCCTGTCTGAGAATATCCATTAATGGGCCGGAGCCAGAGGATTTGGATTATAAAAGGGCACTAGAGCTCTTTTTTTCAAAGCCACGAAAGATTAGATGCTCTAATTCAGGGTGTCGTCTTTGCAATTAGAGAGTTTTGTGCATGTGATGTTCTCTTTCAAACTTGCTAGTGTTGTGAATAATTTTCAAAATAAATTATGCTAGGTTTTTAAAAGGATAGGTATGTTGAGTCTATTTTCAAATTTGCACTCGCACAAATTTATCCCCCCTTCGGGGGGCTGCCCCCATAGTTTCCAAAAGTTCTGTGGGAAACACTGCTGCATTCAATGTGGATCAGCGATAAGAGTAAGAGCATAAGACATGACAGCAGCCCTGTGAGATTAGAATGACGTTAACCTGCTGATTTAAGCAGGTGTGATGTTTAACACATTCACCATCTAAGGTAAACATGGAGGTTTATTTAAACGAGAAGAACATGCTTGTTTGTGTATTAAAGTTTAGACCAAACCGGTGCCGAGGCATATCGTAAAGCTAAGCTGCCAGTCTGGTTAAAAACAGCCAAACGGTCGGGTTGAAGGGAATATAAGTAAAGAATACAATAACAAAGAATTAGAGGAGACACATGCAAAGCAAGCTCTGAGTGACAGGCATGCGTTCATTTACCTGTAAAGTTCTTAAGATGTTGCAAAATAAGTTAGAAAGTCTTGTTTTTAAGCACCCAACTAAAAAAAGTCCCAAGGAGAGCAGAGAACTGAGGGTCATATTTACTAAGAGGGCTTAATGAAAGGAAAGAGGAATATACCAGCAAACCTAAAGAGAGGAAATAAAATCACTCTTCGCCAACAGTTAACATGCAAAAATTTAACATAAAATGATTAAACAATTTCATGCACTTACCCACACTGTGAATCCCTGATCCTGAATGTTTTGATATCAGTCTATAACGCTGCATGAAGCTCTGGAGAGGAATCCTATGCAACAAAATAACAAGTCAACCAAGAGTTAGGAGAGATCAAACTGTACTGAAACTGAGGTTTAATAAAGGGCAAAGGGCAGCACCTTATTGGAAAGCCAGCAGCACTGATATGAATGGTCTCTACAATCCCACAGGCCTCCAACTGCGCGATAACCTGACAGTGGATGGAAAGCATAGAATAACACATTTTCCTTTTGTGAAAGTAGACAGAGCAGTAAATGTGTGAGCGGAGGACCTACTTCTTCCTTTTTAAAGGTCAACGGCTTAGAGTCGGGGTTAGGTTTGATGCAGCGGGTGTAGTGAGGAGTTGTGGTGTGGAGGATCTTCATCAGGCTCTCAAGCGAGTTCTACGATAAGATGCTTACATCATCAGTACCATAACCTTCTTGGGAGAAACTACACAGGCGCTGACAAGCTGATAAAACTGGTGATAAAGGCTGGAGTTTGCTGCTACCTTGAACTTGGACACCACGGTGACTTTACTGAGCGCCTTGGTGGTTGGGTTCTCCGTTTCCAAGTCAGTAAAGATCTGGTGTAGCAGGGGGTTGTCAGACTTCTGAAGCAGGCTGATGAGCTCTGGTGGTACTGGGTCCTAAAACACAAAACCCAGTAGAAGATAAGCACATGGATGTATAGATAATTTATTCTAACTTGGTTTAAAAGGTTTTCTCACCTTGTTTTTCTCTACCATGCCCTCTATCTGGTAGTTAACTCTGCCAGCATAGTGGGTCACAGTGAAGTGTGGCACCTTGCTGAACTTGTCCCAGCTGATGTTGGTGTTGTCACAAAGTTCCTTCTCCAAACGAACCCTCAACATTTTTGCATCTGAGGCTCGATTAAGACGACTCTCCTTTAGAACAAGAATAGAAAAGGCATCGCAACATCTACTCAATATAATAGTAACCAAGAAAATCACTGCGGCTCTGTTCCACGTGAAAGTAAAAAATGAGCTTTTAAGGAGGATAGAAATTAAAATTAGGATCAGGTTAAACATGATACACTCCTTTGTTTTTACAACAATATTGAAGATTGTTTTGCTTTGTGTTCTAGTGCCTTTTGTATGTGCCCACACACGATAACACTAATATGTGACACGCAGAAGCAAATCCTGTTGTGACGACCAAAGAAAGACTCAATCAGGGAATAAAAATAAGTAAAAGCAAATGGCCAACATACCTCATTAAGAAGAGAAAACACACTGATAGGGGTTCCTTCTATGAGATCCAGACAGCTCTGGTTGTCTTGGTATTTGACAAAGGACCACTTCAACCCCTCTGAAACATATTCCTCCTGAGAGAAGCAGTACTTAACTTTAACATTTAAATATAATATCTATTTCTTATGTCACAAACAAGTTGAGACATTGGTACAATAAGCAGATAAACTGTGGCCCTACTAACATCTCAGTATGAAAGTGGAAAAACGATAGGACGCTACCTGCTGAGCTCTGAGATAATGTGCCACAAAGTGCTGCTGGAGTTTCTCGTTGGCGTAGTTGATGCAAAGCTGCTCCAGGTTATTGATGTTAAAACACTCAAAGCCGTACACATCTAGGACTCCTGCAGGTTTCAGAGGAGAGGAATGTGTGAACTTGTGTAAAGAAACTGAATATTTGTGTTCAGCTGTCAGAGAAAATAATGCCTTCACCTATAAAGTTGCACCATGTGGATTTGTCCGCACGTATGCTGTTGTTGATGAACGTAACCAGCCATTCAAATAATCTGCGTGGAAAAAGTAGCACAGGGTGCGTGTGGGGGTGGGGGGCATGGGAATATGAGAGAATACAATTAACATGATAGCACATACTGCACAGTTAGCATCCACCAAACCACAAAGAGCCTATAATAATGATATGCAGACATGCCATGACCTCTGCTTTGTTTAATATAAACAAAAAAGGTATGATGGTTAACATTTTAAGTGTTCGCTGGAGAGAAGAGTGTGACGCCAACTTAGTCACACAACAAAAACAGGCTCCTGCATCAGCAGCCATTATAACAAAATATAAAACTGTTGTCTTTCTTACTGGGCGTAAATGACCTTGGCCAGGCAGTCTCTCCTCACACTACACTCCGCCTGGGAACAGGGCTTGAGCAGGCTTTGCTTCCCCGCCTTCAGAGTCCTCACTCTTAAACACGTCTGAAGCTCCGCAGCAGGGACAAAAAGAAGCTCTGCAGCTCTCTGCAGGAAGTCTAAAACACAGACAGACAATGTAATTCACGAAATGAGAGCTTCTGCAGAGGATCAGTTGTATTGTTTGTACACGGGCCTCTGTATTCCAAACATACATCTTTCTTAATTTTCAAATAACTCCTTTTGTGTAAAAGACTGTTAAAAGTGTAATAAATATCAAACTCAGTCACATCAAATACCTTCAGACTGTTTATCGAGGTGACATGGCTGCGATTCATCTGTTGAGGAGGAGAAACTCACATTTCCCAACTGAAGAATCCCAGCTAAAATCTGTAATAAATAACAACAACCTAAATATAACTGCTATAATAATAAGTGGTAACAAATTATTATAGGATTATTCATGTTTAGTATTTGTCAACAATCACAACCACTCTTACAAAGATATGTCTTATTCCATTATCAAACATTCATTTATTGCTTTTCAATGGTAAATAAAGAAAAATTAGGTTTCCTTTACCCCAAAAATCTGTCTTTGTCTTTCTGCATTGATTCCAAGATTATTCATTGCCTCAACAGTCCCATGAAGATGATCCTCTGTAAAACATTAAAGGTTGTTATCTGTACAAAACAGACCAAAATGGATACAAATATCCATAAGATATGCAAGACAGAGGCTTAATGCACGTAAAAAGTGAACACCAACCTTCGACTTGTTGTTCAGAATTGGGTAGCCAAACAAAGCTTTGGTCATGTGGCATCTTCCACTCTCTTCTCTGCTCATCTGTGGCCCCTTTTATCATCTGAAACACATTCATCTCAGTTCTGCACATCCACGAATGAGAGAAACCACGAGGCTCAGCACAGCTCTCACCTGGTAGAAGATGTGGAAGTTCCTTTCATTGGCTGGCTGACAGGACACCCTGGTCTTCTCAAGGAGATACGTTTGCACCGACGCCCCGACTAACAGCTGACACCTTCATATAAAAATAAAATGTTTCACAAAATGAGCCGAGGCCATCTGAGATGATTAACTCATTGGCTGCCAGCCATTTTCAGTTCAGAGCCACCCATACTGCCAAGTGTTTTTCAGTATTTTGACTGATTTTCCAAGACCCACAGAAAAGTGTGTCTTATGACTATGTACACACCGAAATTACCAAAAGAAAGACTAGACTCTCTTCTTTGATCAGGAAAAAAAAGTTTGTTTCTACCATTTTCAGTCTTTTAGTAATAGACAGTAGAACATGGGTTGGTTTCACCCAAAACAGCTGTTTGACCCAAAAAATTGAGAAAACGAGCTTTTTTTTTGTGCATAGTGGCACTGCTGCCATCTAGCGGATAATTTTGCCAGTATATTCTCTGTTTAGTGTTTATAAGCCTAAGATTTAGTGACGAACTCCGCTAGATTGTCCCCCAGCCCGCTCCGTTAAAAACGCAATGGACGTCTATTGACGTCTTTGGCAGTGAACGTTTTTTTTTTTTAAATTGACGTCTATAGACGTCAATGGCACCGAAAGAGTTAAGAAAGAAATGCGGTAGTTACCTGTCTAGCTGCAGCTGGATGTACTTCCCAAATCGACTGCTGTTGTTGTTGCGAAGCGTGCAAGCATTGCCTACAAGAAGGGAACGCTGCCGATGAGAGACTGTTCACACTATTAAATTTCATAGTAAGAAAATGTCATTGACTGTCTTACCAAAAGCTTCCATTATAGGATTGGAGTCTAACACTCTTTGCTCTATCCTCTCCACTGTGTCCTGACTCATCAACACTGATGAGGAGGCTGCCACAGTGGCATAGTACTTCATCAGGCAACGCGATGTCCATGTCTATGAGGAAAGGAATCATTGACAGACAAACAACAAGCATTAAATCATTAACAAAAGAAACATTAGTCTAGTAAAGATTGTCCTTTTGTCCCAACTATCGTCCTAAATGATAATGCTGAACTCATGGATCATTTTGAAGACTTATTCACACTATTTATTTGGTTTTAGCCACAGTCCAAAACTCTGATAATCAGGTTACTATAATGTAGGATAAATAAAAGTATTTGACAACATGGACGTGGAACTAAAGTCAGTATTGATTGTTAAAATAGTGATAGCAAACGATTACATAAGAAAGCAGAAACTGAAACCAAACAGATCGATGTGGCAGCTGTAAATGAGAGAAAATGAGTGAGAGAAATCACTTGTTAGAGGATTTCTGTGGATAGTTAAAGGTAGGGTAGGAGATCCTGGATTTTGAGTCCAGCGAAGCTGCATTTTGAAAATACACAGGTCAAAAGTCCCAACCCTTTTCTTCAGACTTTCCCCCCGAAGCCACGCCTCTAGAGTACATTAACGCGCAATGCTTGTTCACGGGCACGAAGGTGCACGAGCGTTGTTCTGACAGCAACCATCGATCGTTGCCGTATTTAGTATTTAGTATTTAGTATATGCTAACGATACGTTTAATAATGCTAGGTGCTAGCCAAGCTGGCTCTAGTTTAGCTTCCTGCCAAGCTTCTGGACGCGTAATTCGTTCACGGAGCAGGGTACGCGCACAGGGGGAAGGAGGGGGAGGGAGGAGCAGATTGCAGTTTGATAGACGCATCAGAATCCAATCATCGTTAACGGTCCGTTCAGTATGATTGGATAGTGTTTTTCCTAGATTGTACGTTCTAGAGGCCACTAAAACTTTTCATTTTTGTGTTGCAATGGGGGTGTGAAGAGTATTTCAAGCAGTATGTGAAAAAATGCTCCAGAAAAAGAACCCCTACCCCACCTTTAAGGGTGTGGCATATATGTTGCATTGAAACAAACAAGAAATATTAGTCGTTTTCAGAGCATGAAACATGAAAGTTTTTAATGTGCTTAGTCCGTATTCTACAAACTATAAACGAACCCAACTATAGTAGTTAACTTTGTGGCAATAAAAGTAGCTACAAAAAAAAAAAATATATATATATATATATATATATATAAATACTAAAGTGACATCTTTTCATGTGATGGGTTTACTTTGTGATAGGTGCTGGTTTACCTTTCCAGCTCCACTCTCACCGCTGACCACCAAGGACTGGTTCACTGGCTCAAGGTAACCCTGAATATTCCTGTACGCCTCTTCAGCCACAATAAAGATATGTGGTTTGAAGTCCTGTTGACAAATTTGCACAGACTTTTAAGGTGAACTCTCCTGTTTATATCACTTCTCAGTGAGAGGATGCTGCGACGCTGTAATTACCTGAGGCTGAAGAGCGCAGTGATACTCCTTCATCACATCAAGGGAGTAAAGATCCGGGATGGACTGGAAGGGGTTCAGAGCCACCAAGGTGCAACCAGCATGAGTGTAAAACACTTTCGCACTGTACCTGGCCTGCAGGCATTTCAGCACTACCAGGGAAATATATCACTCATTAGTTGATTGTCTCATACTAAGAAAAAACAGAGTCAAACAGATAACCTTTAAAACAAGACACATTTGTGACATAACAAAGTAACTGAAAAAAAAACTGAACCAAGGGTCCGTCTTAGCACATATTTCCTGCCTTCTGAACAACGCTCTGGGCCACTGAAATACTAAAAAATATTAACTATCAAAAAAAATCCTGGGGTGGTCGGTGGCATTGTGGGCTGTGCAGGCGCCCCATGTATAGAGGGTACAGTCCTCACTGCAGTCGGTCCGGTTCGAGTCCCGTTTCGGACGGCCATTTACTGCATGTCACTCCCCTTCTCTCTGCCCCCTGCTTCCGGTCTCTCTCTTCAACTATCCTGTCCATTAAAGGCATAAAAAGCCCCCCCAAAAATATTAAAAAATAAATAAATCCTTCATTACATAAAATAACATTATTGATAAACATTCAAATGCAGTTCAATCACAGCAATCCACTATTTGTAGAACTAACTGTTTCCATGCTGTAACTCTGACCTCTGCTGTTAATAAACTGTTATGTTATGTTCTTTCCCTTAAACTGAAACTAACAGCACTTTGAAACTTGACCTAAGGACAAACTCTGATCTAGCTTACACAGTGCTGGTATACCTGTATTTTTATCTCAAAGTAGGTAACTGAGGGTGAATATTAAGTGTCTACCGAGGAGAAAACAATGCCTTTGGTTCTGTCATTTGAGTGGAACTCGTCTCCCATCTTTGTACATATTCATACTTTTTAATCCTTGAAGATTTGATCTTGATGTGGGCAAACACGGGTGTTTATGAACGCGACAGGGTTAATTCACATCAACTAATTCCTGGTGTTGACGCTATCATCTGAACCTCGATGTACACCACACGAGCAGAAGAAGACTAGTTGAAAAAGAAGGATTTCGTCTGCCCGAAAACAAACGCTGATAGATGAACACAACATGGACCAAGAACATCCAAACATAAAGACTTGATTCATGATTTTCAGCTTCTAAACATAGGAGTCATGTTGCCCGTTACAGTTTGGTACAAGCGTCAGAAGCACCGTTGCCCTGCTGCATATTTTCCATTTGAGACTGCAACACAGAACCTCCTGGAGTTATTCACTTATCAAAATATACATCAGAGAAGCTGGTTTTTATCGACTCTCTGCTGGTTCAATATAAAAAGGATCCCAGTTCAAATGGCATGGCAAGCCAGGACTGAACTTTCTGCTATGGTTCTACAAGTGTGAACAAACCTTAATATGCAGCAAAAACCAAGTAATAAAAGATTAAGATTAAGATCAGATTTATTGGTCATGCATACATGCATACACACGAAATTTGTCCTCCGCTTTTAACCCATCCAGGTTGGCACCTGTTTGACACACACATGCACATGCACAGGGTCACACACTCAGAGACAGATGCCAACCTGGAGCAGTGGGCAGCCATGAAGCGCCCGGGGAGCATGGGGGGTACGGTGCCTTGCTCAAGGGCACCTCGGCCGTGACAAGGAGGTGGACTGACACCCCTCCAGCTATCAGTTCCACCAGTCTTTTTTTGAGTGGCGAGAGTGGGAATCGAATCGCCAACCGACAACCAACTCTAACCACTGAGCCACGGCCGCCCACGATGTGGGAAAGATGTTGGTGTGGAAAAGGTTTTGCTACCCTAAACTAAAATTCCAGTTAGGCGAGAACTAGTGTTTATGTTGTCAAACAGTAGAGGAACTCCAATGACATTGTAGCCCTGTTTAATACCTGTTGTTGGGGTCACCGGGTTGACTTTGGTGAGGTCATCATAGGTGTGGAGTTGGTCTTCATCAATGAGGAAGGCTTGAACTTCCCCCTCCAGTGAATCGATGAGGGATGGGTGAGGAGAGGGGACTCTCTGGATGACTCCTTTCCCCTGTGTGGATAAGGAAAAATGAGAAAAAAGTCAAAAAAGATAATCTGTCTGAAGCCAAAGAGATGACAGATGGGATATGTTTTATGCATACTGTATTTATTATTCCCACAACATAAGGGGAATATTTCAATCAGAAACATTGTTTAACTGAAAATAAAAGCCAATTTGTTGTACCCAGTCACCGTATGTCTTCGTGACTTTAATACCCAATCCAAATCTGTCCCCTGGCCCTTGCCTCTGTTTTTCAGAGGTAAGCTTCTCCTTTTCTCTTAGGGATCGAGAAGTAGAGATCATCCAGCCATCCAAATGGCCCCCATAGCCCTGGCTGAGGGGCTAAATGACCATTTCTCCTTGATCCCTGAAAGATCAGGGGTACTATGGCCCCAAGTGTGATTGTATCAGTTTCATTAATGGGTCAAACTTTCCTAAATTGTGAAAAGCCTTTCCAACCATTCTAGTGATTATAATACAGATAATGTTTTATTTTTAGAGACCTTAAACACACACTCCAGCGATTGCTAAATGTTGAAGAATGTCAAAAATAATACATTTGCCAATTCAATTACAATGAGATCAGGCAGTCAAATGCAGGTCTGCTTTATCCTGCCACATGACCTAAACCTGCAGCCCGTCAGCTGTCCATGGCACTGAATTTGTACAGACACATTTAATCCAATAGCAGGTAGCCTACATCCCATCATTCTCTAAGGCCACTTTTAAACCATGGGAATAATCTTAATGCAATTCATGTAATACCTAACATTACATGACTAATAACACAATGTGACACATCGCTAGCACATACAATAAAGCAGTATGTTTGTTATGTTATGGTATTATAAAGCAGTAAATAAAAACCACGTCATCAAAGGGATTTTTCAGATTTTCTTACACCTATTTAAGCTTCAAAGATGTAAATTTGTAACATTAACAGGGACTGATAAGTACTAAATATTGATGTTACGAGCCAACACAACAACAACATAATTTTACATCGAAAAGGGCAAAAAAGGAACATATGTTGCTGTCTTCTTTAAAATTTTGCAAAATAAAATCGCAACTGTGGGGTCTATTTTTTTCATCAGGCGCATTAATATTGCTATTCGGTCACAGGTATGTATACTTTCATAAAACACATTTAAACTCGTATAAATATAAACCAATCATAACAAGAAACAGTCACGGCTTTACAAATGTCATTTAAGTCAAGGTAAACTTATTATTAATGTTTACGTTTTAAAAACAAAACGGGAAAATGTCCAAACAACTGGCTGCAATTGTCAACGGTTCTTCACGTCCAAACTTACGGTTGTTCCTGCATTCCTGTATCTTACTTTACGGTCACGTCGGTGGTCCGCAGAATTCATTGATTTAATCTTCTCCCTTTAATATATGTCGGTCAAAACAATATGACAGTAACTGTGCCTCGCTTACAGTTGTTATTCTACTTAGAAGAGACTAAACTCAACATTTCCATTACAGTCTACAGTCCCGCGAGGACGCTTTCCCTAACTGCTGCCTCCTCCTGACTGACCAACTGCCTCCCAGATTCCCCAAACCACACATTATTCCCGCCCTCTTCCTGATGCTTCAGGGACTCATCTATACCATCGTACAACGTCCAACAGTGCCTTCAACGGCTAAAATTTGCACTATTCCTACAACCATAGATCTCAGTTATTTCTATAGCCAAATGAAGCTTAATCAATTTGATTGCATTTAAATTTAGCTTAAAAATACAGCTATAAATTTACCCCAGTATGTCTACTTTCCCCCTTATGTGCCGGAAAGTATTACAGATCAACGTATGTTATAGCTGCAATTACTGTTTTTACTACAACTATTTTACTTTTATATTAAAAATCTTACTAATCGTGCATCATGCTATTAATAATTTCATACTAACAAGAAACTTGTGCATTACATATTGGATGTATTCAGAATTCCGAGTAGTCGTGAAAGCGCCACGCATGACGTATCTCAATACGGAAATGAAGCCGCTCTCATGTCGTAATAATCATGGATGGGCTAAGCTCGAGATTTTAAGCAATAAAGCAATGCTGTCAAACAGGTTATGCTATTAACCAGAGTCTTCAAGGCAAGCTCGAAAAGTCGTGGTAAGTTGCTGTCAAATGAACACTCAAATACGTTGTAATAATACGTAATAATAAAACGTAATAATAAGTTAACTGTTCTTAGTGACTGCAAGTGAAATACTATCTAGAAAAGGGAAAAAGTAAAAAAAGAAAAATCTTTTAATCTCGTATTAGATAGTTCTTTTCCGGTGCTTGTGTGCAGCTAATCTAAGGTTTGTAAACAGAGGCTGCTTTAACTGGAAATCAGCACGCAAGGATGTTGGCAGATCATCGAAGTAGAAGACATTTTATAGGTCCATAGCAAACTTTAGGCACATACTGTTACCAGATACCATAATGTTCCAGTGTTAGTGATGCATATTAGCTTTAATTAATGTCTAAATACTATCACGTTTTCCACATATAGTTAATAAGGAACTGCAATGTTTGCAGGTCATGGCTCAAAAGGAACTGAAGGAAGCGTTTATCAGCAATCTCAAAGGGACCAGTTTGGGAGAGGTGGCACTGGGATCATTTCTCACCCCAATGTGCCTCATCAACAGAGGGTTCCTCTTAATACTCTACTATCAGACCAAAGGGACTCTTCCACTGCCCTTTCCATTGACTTCTCATCTGTTCCTTGACTTTTCTTTTCTTATTCTGCCCCTCGTCTTGTCCTGTACCATCCTGAGTAGCATTCTTCTCCAGGTTATCATAAGCCTGAGTGTTCTTTCAGCTTGTGTACTTTGCTATGTCTATCGTACCAGCGGCCATTCTTCTGCTTGTCATCCACAGAAGACTGCCAGCAGCTTCCTTCACAGTCACATCCAGTTCAACCAGGTCCCATTTGTGACTCTCTTTAGGGTGTTCGTAAATATTAAAACGGCCATCAGCATACTTGCTGTAGACTTTAGTGTCTTTCCGCGACGATATGCTAAAACAGAAACCTACGGGACAGGAGTTATGGACTTTGGAGTTGGAGCGTTTGTCTTTGCAAACGCTCTTGTGTGTCCGGAGGCACGGAGGAAGAACATCTCAGGGTCCAAGATTAGTCATATTACAAAGCAGATCCTGTCTGTCTGGCCCTTGTTCGCTCTTGGCACGGCAAGGCTAGTGAGCCTCAAAATGACTGGCTATCAAGAGCATGTGACAGAATACGGTGTCCACTGGAATTTCTTCTTCACTCTAGCCATCATCCGAGTTGTGGCCTCCATGCTTCTGGCGGTTTTACCAGCCAGACTGCTGTGGGTCTTTGCCCTTCTGATCAGTGGAGTGTATCAGTTTACGCTGGAGACATCAGAACTAAAGGCTTTCATTATCCACAACAATGACAGAGAGAAAGACTTTCTGCATGCTAACAAGGAGGGCATCTTCTCTATAGTGGGCTATGTAGCCATCTACCTAGCAGGAGTTCAGGTTGGACGCTATGTGATGCAACCAAGATCTCAAGTTAAAGAGTGGCTCAACATGCTTTGTAATCTATTCTTAGGGAGTTTTGTCCTTTATGCTGCTCTGTGCACAATTCAGACCCTTGTGGAGCCAGTGTCTCGACGATCTGCTAATTTACCATTTTTCCTCTGGACTGTTGCTCAGTCCTTGTTTTTTATGTCCTGCCTTGGTGTAGCTGATATCATTGTACTGTTCTCTAAAAGAATATCTGGCTGTTACCTCATACCCTCATCACTGAATGTGTATAAAAAAGAAGCGGACTCTGACAAAGTTGCTGACAAAAAGCGAGGTGAAATGGATAGACTCTGCCTCGTTCAGGCAGTCAGCAGGAATCAGTTGTTGTTTTTCTTGCTAGCAAATGTCATGACAGGATTGACCAACTCTGCTGTGGACACGCTTAGTTGTAGTAGCTCATTTTCCGTGTGTGTTTTGCTGCTGTACATGTTCACGAATTGCTTTGTAATACATGTTTTACACATTTGTGGAATTACAGTAAAATTCTGGTAAAAACAAAACAAAAAAACTACCATTAGCAAAACTAGCATGTTTATTTGTTGATGAAAAAACATTCAGAATATGTAATGTGAGAAAATGTCATCTATATGCCGATAGTACCCACATAATTGTGCTTGTTCATACAAATAAATGCATATCTTCTGTGTTAAAAGTGAGTGTGTGGAATCTAATATTCTGATAGTCAAATGTTGCATTTGCCTGTGTTACTTTTGCTGTTAGCCACTAATTGTGTCACCTGTCTCACCTACTTAGCATTAACTCTTTTGTAGAGCCATTTATAATTTGCACATTCATTGTCTTATCTTAGTCCTCTGTTTAAGTTCCTCATTCTAAGGTCATACCCACATTTCAAAGATTTTTTTTTAAATACTACAATATACTAAACCATTTTAACCCTGCTCTCTGTACATCATCCTTAAACAAACATCCCTCGTGGCCAACATGAAATCAAGACTATATGGAGGAAATCTAATAAAAGCTATAATACCAACGTTTTAAAAAGGGGTTATCATGAAATGAAAGTGGAAAATCAACTGTTATCTATCGAGGAACAGTTTTACCATCACGTGCGCCGCTGGAGCCCGCACGCATATACGTGAGCAGTTACGTACGGAGGGCAAAGGTGAAACTAGTAATGAAGATTCCGCCACCGTAGCAGCTTACTGTCGCACTTGTTTATCTTTTTAGAGGAACTTTCATTCGAAGGTAAGTTAAAATCAAAACTAATTCTTGTCAAGTGCATTTTCATTTTGCCGAAATTGTAGATAATGACCAATATTGTACGATAAACTGACGACAATGGGTGTTGCTAAGGAGCCTCTCACACTGTTTAACTTTATATTAGCCTAGATTAGCTTGCTAATGTTAGCTTTATGGAGCAGCGATGTTAACTAGCAGGTTAACCAAGTTTGCTGGCATCGATAGGGCATAGTTAACTATATATTTGAACGAATACATGTATAATGTTGTAGCAAACTCAAGTGGATGTAAACTGTGCAATAATATTGTAATTTAAAAACGCCTAACTATTTTTCCAGTTTTCTTCAATCGCATTTGTAAGTTAAGTTAGCTAGCAGGCTAACGATTACTGTTCAGTCACCGGTTACTGATTTTTCGTGCTCAGGGTTGGACGTGACCGTGATTAAACCTGTCTTCGTAACTTAAATTATTTTAGTTAAAACACGTGGAAATGCATTTTATGGGTCAAATGATTTAACCTTTCCCTATCAAGCCTTCGCTTCCTGGGATGTTTTGCTAACTTTAGCAGGCTAAATCTGGGTCAAGCTAATTGCTAGGAAGTCACTGCTGAGGTGTGTGGGACGTTAAATTGTAAATTAAATGACATTTTTGATCGTTTGCAACATGTTGTGATGACAGTCTGAAATAAACCTTTAATACTTTTAACAATAGGAGGTTAGGAGTCCTTGGTGACTTGCTGTAGCTCGGGGTAATTTGTCCTCATTTTAGATTTGATCAGTCGGTCTCCTGTCTACACAGGAGGCAAGCTGCCAAACAGCTGCAACTGGAGGAAGTCATGGCACGCCTGGTAGCAGTTTGCAGGGAAGGGGATGAGGATTACCCGTTTTTGGAAAGACAGATTCCTCTATATATTGAGGACACACTCACGGTAAGTCTGTATGATCTTAATGGTTGGGATAATGGTTTCTGCTGTGATATTGACACACGGGTACCATGTTTTGTGTATTATGTACTGCCAGGGCTGTGAAAATGATCAGTTAACCCCAAGTTTGATCATGATGCTGTGATACACATACACTTCGACAGCATGAAAAAGAAAAAAAAAAAAAAGATTGCAAATATGACTCAAACCACATTTGAGGATAGTTTCCAGGAAAGTATAACTATAGGTTTGGGTACTCTTGTCACTGTAATATGGGGTTAGAAAATGGAGGATTTTAGGCGTCTTTCGAGTCATTCCCCACAGGTGACACATCAAATGTAGATACTGATGTCGGTACTATCAGAGAACAACATTGACAACAACCGTCCATGGACAGACTTCAAAATACATTCGTTTCTGCTTCTTTAAGGGGTTTAACTTCTGTAAAGATAAAGATGGAAGGAACCTTCTGTTTAAAAGCAACATTATAAGTCTTTATGTAGCCACTAAACACTTAACACAACAATTTACATGACATTTGAAAAAACAAATTATTGTGTTTCATCCAACCTTCAAAAATGGATGCAAACATGTTAGTCAGACCAAAACTGTATGAAATAAAACATCTAGAACCCAGGCTAACATACCCTGATAATATAGTTGGGCATCGAATCACTCTTGCATGTATCTTTGTGCATCTTTTTTAAAAAACTGAAGTGTCAGTGTATGTTAATATAGCCAAATTCCCAAATAAAGCTGCTCTCATTCACCTATTTCTTTTGTCAGACAGCTAAAGGAACCAGAAATTTTGACTGAAAATCAGCCCATTGAAATTACTTCAGTCAAATTAAAGGGATAGTTCGCCTCTTTTGACATGAAACTGTTTGACATCCCATATTAGCAATATCATTTATGAAATTTGACTTACCCCGTGCTGCGTCCTGTGAGCCGAGTTTTGGCGTTGACGAAAAAAGGTAGTCCGGCTAGTTGGCTGGGGTCGCAAAAATAAAGCGTTTTGCTTCTCAAAACAATATCCGTTCAAACGAGTAATACATTTGCATCACAAAATCGTTTTGCAGGAAAAAGTCAGACCTCACAATCGCTTGGCACTATTTTCTCTCCCTTAAAATCACTGCGTGCTGTGTAGACCGTGCAGACCGAGCAGTCCCCTGCTTCCGAGCAGCAAACACCGTAACAGGTGCGGCTATCGGCAGGTGGCAGCACGCAGTGATACAAGGGAGAGAAAATAGTGCCAAGTGATTGTGAGGTCTGACTTTTTCCTGCACAATGATTTTGTGATGCAAATGTATTACTCTTTTGAACACATATTATTTTGAGAAGCAAAACGCTTTATTTTTGTAACCCCAGCCAACTAGCCGGACGAGCTTCGTCAACGCCAAAACAAGGCCGGAACTCGGCTCACAATGCGCAGCAGGGGGTAAGAAAATGTTCATAAATGATATTGCTAATATGGGATGTCATACAGCTTCATGTCAAAAGAGGCGAACTATCCCTTTAAAGCCTTTTCAAGTTGTTGCTCTGCTCTGATGAAAATCCTGATTTTTCTTTTTTTTTTCTTTTAATAACCGCAGCCTCATCTGACAAAATCAGCATTTAAGAAACTTGAGGATAACATGTGTGCATTGAAATCAGCTGTACTACATGTACAATGTACCCCCACCATGTATGTTAGATGTAGCAGGGTGTCTTGAACGTTTTCTCACGCAGTCCACGTCGTCGGGATATAATTCTGACAATAGTTCAGTAACCCCTCCCGCGTATGTATACTGGGATAAAGACGGTGGTCCAGTTAATTGGCCAAGTCGAGTTCTAATCGAAGCTCGACTCCACTGTGCATGTGACTGTGCTGACTGACATCCATGCGGTTAAACTGATTTGATCACCTGTAAACAACAGCAGAAAGTCTGTACTAAAGATCCCTTTTTTGGAAGCCAAACTCATTCATCTGCAGTTTGAAGAAAGCTTGGAGGAATGTGGGTATAGCTGAAAAAGATTTTCACCATGGATGAAATTAAAGTTTGAGAATCGGGCATTAATCATTGTTTATCATCACATGTGGTCAGATGGTGATGGAGTTTTCCGACAGTCTAAAAGATGTTGACGGCCATGAAATTAACACCTCTCATTGGAAACAATTTTCACAGGTGAGAAATTTCAATTTTCCACACAACTATGAATTTTCCTTGCTCTTACAAACACAGTGCGGTTTAAAAAGTGCATAATTTACTTCAGCGTGATTTGTGAAAACGTGCTGATGCAAATGTAATCGTCTGGGCCTCAGTATTACTCCAAGTTGAAGCAGGAGGACTTGAGTTTTGCCTTGATGGTGACATCCAGAGAGGTGTATGGTGCATTATCTCAGCTGGTGCCATGTGTGGGCTGCAGAAGAAGTGTGGAGCGCCTCTTCTCTCATTTAGTGGAATCAGGAAACCCAGCCCTGGAGCCACTCACAGTGAAACCAACTGGCATGCTGACCGTCACCAAGGCGTGTTTGGCAGACGCGAAGAAGCTTTACACCCTCTTCTATGTCCATGGGTAAGAGATAGGCTAATGTTTTTCATTTTCTCTTAAAAATTGATGAGGCTAAACGTGTGCGCGCTGGGCACGGCAGCCTGGCTGGACGGGAGCAGCAGCGATATAATTAAATGAAAATAGAAAATTGGAAACCTGACTGCCAAAATCCATCAAAGTGTGGTATCTACTATATACTTTATGTGCAATGTTGTCCCCCCCCCCCCCTTTTTTTTTTCTTCTTTTTTAAATGAGGTTCATGCAGCTTTTAGACTTTTCAAAAACTTTTACCGTGTATTTTTTTTGGGATGAAATGGTGAATGAATCTATATTCTTTGTATATGTTTTTTTTCCAGGTCAAAGTTGAATGACATGATTGATGCCATTCCAAAAAGTAAAAAAAACAAACGCTGCCAGTTGCACTCCTTAGACACACATAAACCTAAACCTTTGGGGTGAGTAATGTGCCCGTTTTCATCCATTTTTCTTTCATCAAGTTGTTGTATCAGAAGTTGTTGTAAAAGTATTGTTGAGAGGCTGCAAGCAAGAAAAAATTGTGCTGGTCTTTATCAACCAATAATAAATGGTTTGCAGAGAATAGATATGGATAGAAGAGGTGTTTAAGACAACATTTTGGGAGTTCTCTTCCTGATTCACTATTAATTTGGGTCCTGGGACTCTGTGTCTCGGTTCTTAACGATCAGCAGCCTTTTTTCACGCATGCCTTTTCAAGCCAGGACTGATGCGCCTTCGTTGCGTATCGTGTCGTGTGAAAATGCACACATCAAGCTGGCATCACAGAACACACCACTAGCCAAGGGTGCTGTCGTCAGTCAGCTGATTCCACGGTGTCGGCTTAATGTCTGAACCGCCTCTGTTTGGCATGAGCGAATGATGTGGAGAGACTAATATTTAAATTTGTGCCATTAAGAGCAAAAGGAGAGTTAAGAGGGAAATTTGCATTTAATTTCAATTCTCTAAGTGACCACAAAATGTCCTCTCCAATGTAATGATGTTGCTTTGTGTCTGTTGGGTGAGTAAATATGTTGCTGGTCACGCATTGTTTTAATGTCAGCTCCAAAGATATGTCAGTAGCCGCTTTCGGACTGTAGGAACCTTTGGCAGTTCTAATAACCTTTTAATCCGCGGGGCCGTTTTCTCCCGTGTTCGGACATACAGGAACTCGGGGCTTTCTCCCTTAGTTCCTATAACTATTTAGCTCCTTCTCCGAGGTCGGGTCTTTTCATAGTTCTATAGAACTAATCTGACAGAGGTGTTTGGTGGTCGGTAGCTACGCCCCATGCCATGCTATCACGGCTAAAATGTTTCCCGGCAGGTGTTTAATAAGTTAACTTACACTGGTCTCATTTGTCTGCAGCGCTCTGCTCTCCTTTCTTCCTTCATGAAATAAAAAAGTATCTCCTGACTCTCTCTGTGAGCTCTTCCAGCCTCGATATTAGACGCCTGATGTGATTGTCCATGATTAATATCACCATCATGCAGACCATAAACACAGTGGCCTCCCTGCTCTCCGTATTAGCTTCTTGGTGGTGTTTTTTCTACTCTCCTTACTTTTACCGTTTTATTTTGTGTTTGAATGTAGCGCTAAACGGCTAACGGCTAACACGTCACTGAAGCAGACGGCTGCGCGCGGCGCATCAGTCCCAATCAGGTCCCGACTCATGTGCGAATGCAGACTGAAACAGTTCCGCTGGGGAAGGACAGTTATCAGAACGAAATTCGAGGAGGGTAGTTCTGATAACTACTTTCTTAGAACGGTCTGTCCGAAAGCGGCTAGTGTGATGCACACTGATGCCAAGTGGCCGACAAAAAACCTCTGCAGGTTTGAGAGATGATCATTGTGGTCTGTGATGACTCTGTCCTGATGATTGTTTGTTGCAGTGGAAGCTGGATGGATGTGTGGGAGATGATGTCCCAAGAATGCAGGGATGAGGTGGTCCTCATTGACAGTGCCTTGCTGCTCGAGACACTGGAGACATACTTGCGTAAACACAGGTAACCTGTCGCATTCATACCTTTTCTTCGTTTTCCTCTGGCAGACCATGTTTTATGAAGGTAAATTGAAATCCATTAACTTAGAAATTCTTTTTTTGACAGGTTTTGCACAGACTGTAAGAATAAAGTTCTGAGGGCATATAACATCTTGGTTGGGGACGTGGATTCCAGTAAGGAGAAGGGCTACTGCGCCGCCCTGTATGAGGGACTGTGCTGTTGCCCCCACGAACGGCACATTCATGTATGCTGCGAAACAGACTTCATCGCTCATTTACTCGGCAGGGCAGAGCCTGAATTTGCTGGAGGCTACGAGTGAGTTATGTTTCAGAGTGAAAGTTGCTGCGCTCATATTTCCCATTTGATCATTTTCAATTTGATTAGATATGCTTTGTAGATTGCATTTAGAAATTCTGATCATGATAAATTTCTCTTCTTGTTTGCTTTTCTTTAAGACGCAGAGAGAGACATGCGAAGACCATTGACATCGCACAAGAAGAAGTCCTGACCTGTCTGGGTATTCACCTCTACGAGCGGCTGCACAGAGTCTGGCAGAAACTACGAGCGGAGGAGCAGACCTGGCAGATATTGTTCCACTTGGGAATCGATGCACTACGGAAAAGTTTTGAAGTAGGTTCAGCTTCATAATAAATGTTAATCAGAGCGTGTAATCTCAATAGCTGCGTCAATATATAATTATTTCCATGCCCCTAGATGGCGGTGGAGAAGATGCAGGGGATCAGTCGGCTCGAACAGTTTGTCGAGGAGCTGTCTGAGGAGGAGAGAGCCAAAGAGCTGAAGCTGGAGAAAAAGAGACAAAAGCGAAAAAACCGTCGCAAAAACAAGTGTGGCTTTGATATCTCTGAGCAGGAGGCAGAGCACAAGGAGAAAATCCTAGATGAGGTAACCCTTCTCTGACATTTTAGGGTGAGTTTAAGACATCATTTCCGGTTTGGTGTTAATTTCATGTCCTTTTGATGTGTTGCAGGGTTCCTTTGAGTCTGTTGAGGGCAGCTGTAAAGCCTGTGGTAGCCATGATGAAGAAGAGGAAGAGGCCAACTGTGAAGAGACTGTTGCCACCAACAGGAGCACCTCCTGTAGCTGCCCTGAAAACACCAAGCAAGGTGAAAATACACACACATTACAACAAGCCTCTAGATTAGTAACAGTCCTTTATGTTCTTGAACATAAAAACAAAAGGTACTCTTTAAAATATAAATATTTTCATCTATTACTCCAGATTTGTCCCCTAACAGCAATGGAAGTGACTGCGGCTACTCCTCAAGTATCGAAGGCAGCGAGATGGGATCACGAGAGGGCTCTGAGGTTGCCTGCTCTGAGGGAATCTGCAACCACGATGAAGCAGGTCAGGTTTGAGCCGCTAACAACGGGGAGTTATTGCAGCTTCTTGTACACGTGTGGTGTCTTTCATGTCTCACAGTCCGTTTTTAAATATTCCATCTGAAGGCGATGACCCAAATGTCCACCACTGTTCTGAAGACAAGGAAGAGGATGGAACAGACAGTTGTGTGGACTGCTGGACTCGTTCTGAGGAAAACACTCAGTCCAAGAGTAAAAAGAAGAAGAGGAAGGGCAAGGGTTTCTGCAATGATCAGGTGAGAAAACGAACTGGAAAGCTGCCTGCAGAATCTTCAGCAACGTATACAAAATATATATCTATTTATATAATACGTGCTTATCTTACAGGGAACAAAGGGCGAAGGTTGTATGTCTGATGGGAACACAGTAGGCCACAATCTGACATCAACACACACTTGTCGAACCAAAGAATTATTTTCCTCCCTATATGGTGATAAATTTGCCAGCATTGCACTACGGTTACCATGGACAGGACATCAAAGGAGTCTCAGCTTTCATGTGAGGCCCCCAGAGGCAAATATAAGTCTTGTGGAACTTCTGGTAAGAGAGAAATATGTATGTAATATGTTTAAATCTCTTCTTTCTTTTTTTTTCCCTTTCATAACCAGTTTTACCCTGACAGCTTTGGAGATGAAAAGTAGTAACTAATACTTTCCATGTTTTTCTATTCTACTTTCACATTATGCATGACTTATAGACTATTTTAGGGGTCTTTGCTGTGAACAATATTGACATGTTTTATTCATTTTGAATCGGTATTAACACATTGGCTAGATTCAGGCTCTTACAGACTCTGTACTTGGTTGTGTTTTTTACACAGGATGATTCAGAAGTGACTTCTGATGAAGAGAGCTGTCTGACGCAGGATGAAATCCAGGCATTTTTAGAAAGAAACCAGTCCTTCTACAACAACCGCCACCAGTACCGACAGCTACTGAAGGAGAAGTTCACCAACTACTGCCATGCCACCGAGCGGAGTAAACCAGTCTGCGGAAAATGGTTTGCCACAACCAGCGTCAATTAGCTGCACTAATGACAATTTCCCCTGGAAAAAATTAAAACACTCATGACCACTGCTGCAACAATGTTAGAAAAGCTGCATTTTGGGGGGTACCTTCGGTGTCTTGTTCAGTCATTTCTCCTTTTAAAGTAAACGTGATTCTTACTTTCACCTTTTCATTTTTCTCTCCTTTGCACTTGTACACCAACACAGTTTTTCATCTCCCTTCTTGGCCACTTTCAAACCTGTAGTTGTGCTCTTTGACCAAGCCTAGCTATTTGTTGTTGGTCTTCTGTAGGGTTTTTTGAGGTAAACGCACAGTGGAGTCAGAAATCAGGCTTTGCAAGCTGTGATATTAGGGATGAATTGTAGGAGTCTTATTTTATGATTGTTCTTTGTTATGATTTTGTTTCTATTTTTCTCCTTTGTGACACTTAAATGTAGTGCTAAAGGTTGTACCATTACATGTGTACAGAAATTCTAAATATAAAGATTTTACAGAGAATAAACATCCAATTGTAATAAGGTTTTGGGTGTGATGTTAAGAGCGCAATGTGAAAAATTTACTAAATAAAGAATATTTATTAATATGCAATATAGATTTCTTGTTTTTTGTTTTGTTTTTCCCTGATCTTGAGCATATTCATTTTGTTTTATTCTTAGGATGTATATATGCCAGTTAATTAATTCAAGTCGTTTTGGTTTTTATTTACACAGAACCATTTTAGCCGTGTGATGGTTGGCCTGTCCTTAGGTGATGATGTTTTTAAAGTCTATAGTCCAAGTGTTAAGAACGCTTAACATTTTTATGTAAGTTTAAGGATCCCCATTAGATGGCGGCATGTGTCCACACAGCACTATATGGCTCAAAAGGAAAGTGGGAGGCGATGTGAACCAAACATTTACTCACTCCCGGACGCTTCATATTCCGGCCGGAGGAGCGCATGGATTGGTCTTTACGCGCGCTGGTTGTTGCCGTCCTGGATGCTGCACAGACTGATACAGGAGGCTGGAGCCGGTGCATCCCACATTTAGAATATCGTACATAATAGCGAAATCTTCAAGTTTTAAGAGCTTAACCTGAGGTGCACCACAGGCGCTGTTGATTTGCGTGGCGAGGGTACCTGTGGAGATGGAGCGGTGGAAAGGCAGAGTGGCCCTGGTGACCGGAGCCTCGGTGGGAATTGGAGCGGCTGTAGCCCGGGCACTGGTCCAGCAGGGCATGAGGGTTGTTGGCTGTGCCAGAAATGTCGACAAAATCGAGGTGGGCCATGTAATGAAAATAAATAGTCCAGTAATGCTGTGAAATAGTCCGTCTTGACTCGTAGGAGAAGCTAGTTGTTGCCATATTAGAGCAACAACATACAAGCTAACTAACGGTAACTGCTAGCTAACATTAGCTTGACAGTTGAAGCTGTAGACCTTTAGCCCCTGAGTTAAAGCTAGTTTATACGATCGTTATCCATTTGTGAAATGTGGTTAAGTAGCTGCTGTACTTTTGTCCTTTAAAAATCCATAGATCAGGTATGTTGTGGTAGCCATATAGATTTAAAACAAAACAAAACAAAACAACGTAAATTCTTTAACGTAATTGTTTTGCAACTACAGGAAATTTGATATAGCAGGTATATAATGTCTCACATTCCCATCTAGTTTATATGAGGGATTATTGATATTAGCACCATTCTCTATATACAACCACACCCTTGGTATGTAACAAATTTATCTTGGAGCTCGCACTTTGATTTGGCAGATCCTATCAATTATATACAAGAGGTTACGGTCAACAACAGCCTTGTCAAACGATGCTCAGATAAGAGTAATACCTGCTAAGTACATGTAGACTGTAAATTAAGTGCGAAAGTATCAGGTTTCAGCTTCTCTTCACTGGGAATTATTACCGACGTAATAGTTGGGTGAAATTTGGGTGGAAACATGCACATAATCGTTCGAGGTCAACGCTCAGTTACCACAAAGCTTATATCACATCCAAAATGAGAGTAAAAGTCAGTGGAGTTGCTCAAGTACAGCTCTTCTCATTTCTGTGGAGGAAATGACTCCCTGTAGGGTTTCTATTTGACCTGTATGTGAATTTGTACCCTCCATATTGAACCCTTAAATCCGCAACTTTTAATCAAAGAGTAAACTAAATGTTACTGTGAAGAAGGGTGGCACATTATTTCATGGTAAATTCCAGGCAGAGGCATTTTCAGTATCGGTGTCAGCTTAATGGGCGGAGGACGCCTTCATGGCAGATGCCACTGGCCCTGCCCCACTAACTCTTGCAAAACAGTAAGCCTAAAGGAGCCACACCTTGCTTATCTAGTCGCGCCAGTAATTAAGCCTTGCTTTTGTCACCCTACAGATTCCAGCATTGGGCTGTAGAAAGCCTACAGCGAATACCTTTTAACACCATTTAGAGAGCTATTGTGTGATCTTTTTTCATTTTCATTTTAATATTATAGGTTTCATTCACCAGGATACCATTTAGGTATACCGACACTCTAAACATTTTATCTCCTTCTATTGGTGTTAGCCTTTCTTCATAAATTGTCCTGCCTTTGAAAAACAGTCCAGTTTTAAGTCACTTAATCATTGTGAGCTAAAGTCTACCAAGAGGCACCAGAATTTGATAGAGTGTAGTTCACTCATCTATCATTTTGCCCCGGATTGCTCTACGGTGTGTTTTACAACACCCGTCACACTAGCTTCCGCTTCTTCACTATTTACAGTTTTTGGAAACAGTTTCACAAACCTTGACAAGAGTAATGCAGCAACATCCGTTGCAAAGACTCATGAAGAACATATTAGAACCCATATATAACAAAGCTGTGTTTCTAGTGATTTAAGGAAAGGTCATTTTTCCGCGAGCTCTTGATTTTTTTTTTAGGTGACAAGAGCCCCCCACCACCACCACCCTGACTGCCCGCTCACAAACGCACACCCACAGCAGCATACAGTGAGTGGGAATTGCTCAATAGATGGCCTCCCTCCATTCATACTCCAGTCACATGGCCTCTTCTGTCAATAGTTAACTGCTACAGCCTGTGTCAGCCCATTTGTGACTTCTGTGAGACTAAACAAGGTCACAACATTCAATTTCTACAGCACAGGGTACTTCCATTTATTGTGTATTAGTCAGCGTACAGTTTAATTACAGTCTGAGCAGCTTAAAGTGTTTTCGGATTAAACCATCTAAAGACAAAAATCCAGCTGTATAGTGCATAAAGTTTCTGTCTTTCTAATTCTACATCTGATTTAGTCACTTCTATGAGACCCCAGAGAGAGATGTGGGACAAAGCCACTACTTGAGCACTGCTCATGGAGAATACATGTGTCCATGCATCACCGAGCAATTGTCCCTGACTTCCCTTTTGCTTTTAATTGCTTTCCCTCAGGAAGTAAAGTAGCTTCTAATAAGTATTTTCCAGCAGCATTACCCCCCTCCCAGCCTCCCACCCCGTAGTAGAGCAGCGAAAACAATGAGGGACGGGGAGAAATGCATTCAAACATTACGCGCATCTGTTTTCTGTGTCAACAAAACTCTGAGAAATCGGATTGGAGAGTTTGTGGCAGCGGCATTGTTCTGTTGTCAGTGAGGATACAAAGTAGGCAGTGGGGTAGCAGCCAGCTGGAGGGAGATGTGTGGTCACCATGAACTCTGTGCAGGAATGGAGACGATGGAGCCAAGTAGCAGAAACCCAGCTTCTCCTTTTATTTACTCCCGTGAAATGCTTTGAAAGCAAACGAAGACGCTTTTGTGGATAAGAATAACATCTATTCTGCCATATTAGACAGATTTAAAGGCTTTCTTATATCTCTAAAGCAGTCTGGCCCACATAGCCATGATGTGTGTCGTATGTCTGCTTACATTGTAAAACTGTAGTAAAAACACAGTCATGGGACCATGAACATAGCTGCTGATCTTTCACGACTCAGACAATTGTTTAAGATACAAATACATTGCGTGAATTGAAAGTAACCTTAAACTTCAACAATTCTGCAGTCCCTGTAATGATTTTCCTGCTTTGATTAGTGTCTGTTGCTTGGCTTCAATCTCACAAGGAAAATTCTAGTTGTTTTAACCAAACGTAGGTCATTTTATTTTGTCACCATTTCAAATTCTGCATGCAAATGGGAAAGTCGCTAAGCCCGTAGATACCTCATTTAAATCTAACAAAATTGCTTCTTTTTTTTTTCTCCGAACAAAAGACACACATGTCAAAATTCAAAGCTTTTGGCTGCTGCAGTCGCAGGTCGGACCCGTTTAACACGAGGCTTCTTTGTGGCAAACAGATCTGCGGAGAGTCTTTGTCAGCGAGAGATGAGGAGAATCTGCCTCCCAGAGAGGATAATCTCTTTCAAACTGTTGAGCTTAGTCATAAAGGACAACAGTCAGGGATAAGGATATTGAGAATATAAGGATATCTGGGCTGTCGGTGCATATAGGCTTGGGAGATGATAACAAATGAATGTGCAGTATTACTCCACCTTAATCTTTGTGTCTGTTTATGACAGACAGAGCGCCACCAGCCGTGCACCTCTGCTTTTTTCAGACTTTTGTCTAAGCATCTTTTATTTGGGTGAGCTAATCTTGGTATAAGACTCAAAGCTCTTGGCAGGTGAGGCAGAAGCTTATTTTCGGACTCTGTCTGACCAGGCTTGAGCTGGTGCCCATTCTGAAAGAGGTAAAAGGTGCTCAGTCATGCTTCAAAATGTGAAGTGGCACAGTAAAAGTCAGCTTGAGATTTGCAGACAGAGAGACCCTGTGTCAGACACCTCCTGTGGCTTGTGTCTGGACAGCCTGTCTTGTTGTGTCACGGCGGACACTTTTCACCTCAGAAAGACATTGAAGTGGGTCGGGTCAGACAGCTCTACCCCCTCTTCCCTCACTCTGAATTTGCGTCTACGAGTTTGCGTCAAGGTTCTCCTCCTTGTTGTTCTCGCCGTGTGTTTTTAGTGATACAAATATGTCGTGACATGGTCATCTCAGCATCTCACAGCAAGCCTTCTTTAATATTTTATGACGTTTTAGCACATTAAATGCAGTATCTATACATAGTGCAGTCTTTATGCTTTAAAGCTTTTGCTGTGTCACTACTTATCAACTATGAATATTCACCACCTTCAAAACGACCTTTTTTCTTTATTTTGAGTGTAACTTTTCTTCTGAGCTCATCGTGTTGCCTCGGCTCACGCGTCTTACCTACGCAGAAAGCCTTTCCCACCCAGCTGCGAGCTTATGGCGACGTATACCCGCTGAATATAATACGCCGTCGTGTTTCCATGGATGCAGCCCCCAGGGGAAGCCACATTTGCACCACAACTATTAAAAATCAGGATTTTGCCACATATGAATCCTCACAAAACAGCAGCCCAGATTGAATGTGGAGGCTTAGTCTGGAGGATGACGCTGATTTAGAAAATTGTTTTGATTACATAATTTTGCCGACCGTCTGATTCTCTTATACAATAGTTAAAAGTCTGATTGATCTAGGCAGCTCAGTGACCCCTGTGAGCCGCTCCACCTGCACCACCACTGTGCTGTCCTCTCCGTGCTTATCACATTTAAAGATTTAAGGTTAACAGACACTGACATTACCTCTCTGGGCCCGCAGCGCTTCCTGCCCTGCCTGGTCCTGTTGGAGAAACGCTCAAACCCTCTGCTCTCAGTGTGCACTGTGTGAGATCTCATGTGTATTTGTATGGGGTGTATTGATGTGTGAGGAGGAAAAAATGCTAAGTGCAGCTGTGGCAGCAGGTCAGTGCTTGTAACCGGATGAAAATGTGATGAGAGTCAGATGAGTGCGGATGAAATCTGTGATGTCTGAGAGATTTCTATTACTTACTAACACAAACACCATGAGTTCATTGAGTTCAGTATTTCCAGACTCAGAGGACTACACATAGATTGGTTTTTTTTGTCATTCCCTTCAACAGCAGCCAAATTGGATTTGTTACTCAGTGTTTGTCTGATTAGGCCAGAGGCCAGAGAAAAAGTTTTGGACCGACGCTGTCTCCATGTATAGAAAGAAGCTTGAGAGTAAACTGCAGAGGAACAATATCAGAGATGTGGGGTCAGGAATGAAGAAGATCACAGGCCTCAAACAGAGGGAGGATCGGATGGATGGAAGTCTGGACAGAGCAAATGAGCTGAACACATTCTTCAACAGGTTCAGTTGAGGAACAAGCTCACCATCCTCCCCTCCTGTTCCCAGCCAAAGAGACATCCCACCCTCCTCTGACCCACAGCTTTCCTGTAACATCTCCACCTCCACCTCAGTCATGGATTCTTCTGCTTCCACTAGTTTGTCATCAACCCAATCAGGAGATGCTGCTGTCCCCTTTGCCTCCCCCTCCCACTTTTCTGTTTCTAGAAGTCAGGTGAAGAGGCAGTTGGAGAGACTGAACCGGAACAAGGCTGCAGGTCCAGATGGTGTCAGCCCCCGAGTCCTGAAGGCCTGTGCAGAGCAGCTCTGTGGGATTCTGCAACACCTTTTCAACCTTAGCTTGACCCAAGAGAAGGTACCACTGTTGTGGAAGACATCCTGTCTGGTTCCGGTACCAAAGAAAACTCACCCTTCAGACATCAATGACTACAGACCTGTTGCCCTGACATCCCACATCATGAAGGTCCTGGAGAGACTCCTGTTGACCCACCTGTGTAAGCAAACCAGCACATATCAGGACCCCCTGCAGTTTGCTTATCGCCATGGAGTTGGAGTTGAAGACGCTATCATACACCTGCTTCAACAAACCCACTGTCATCTGGACAAAGCAGGCAGCACTGTGAGGATCGTGTTCTTTGATTTCTCCAGTGCATTTAACACAATCCAGCCTGATCTGCTTCATCTGAAACTCCAGAAGACTCAGGTGGAGGCCTCAACAATCACCTGGATTAATGACTACCTGACAAACAGACCACAGTTTGTCAGACTGAAGAATTGTGTGTCTAACCAGGTGATCAGCAGCACAGAAGCACCACAGGGGACTGTACTCTCACCATTCCTTTTCACTCTGTACACTTCAGACTTCCAGTACAAGTCAGACTCCTGTCATCTACAGAAATATTCAGATGACTCTGCAGTTGTCGGGTGTATCAGAGATGGACAAGAAGCTGAGTACAGAGAGCTGGTGGACCGCTTTGTGGCATGGTGTGGGAACAATCATCTCATCTTGAATGTTAACAAAACAAAGGAGATGATTGTAGATTTCAGGAGAAACAAGGTCAGATCAAACCCTGTTTCCATCATGGGAGAAGAAGTGGAGGTGGTTGAGGAATATAAATACCTTGGTGTTCATCTGGACAACAGACTGGACTGGAGACACAACAGTGAAGCAATCTACAAGAAAGGACAGAGCAGACTGTACTTCTTGAGGAAGCTAAGGTCCTTCAAGGTTTGCAACAAGATGTTGCAGATCTTCTACAAGTCTGTTGTGGAGAGCGTCATTTCCTCTTGCGTCATCTGTTGGGGCAGCAGCATCAGAAGCAGGGACCTAAAAAGACTCAACAACCTGATAAAGAAGGCTGGTTCTGTTCTGGGGACGACTGTGGAACCTCTGGAGACAATAATGCAAAGAAGGATTTGCATAAAATCAAGAGAATTATGGACAACCCTGAACATCTTCTCCATGAGACTGTTATCTGAAAACAGAGTCTCTTCAGTCAAAGGCTTCTTCAGTTTGGATGCAAAATGGACCGCTACAGGAAATCTTTCCTGCCCACAGCCATCAGCATCTATAATAACTCCTTGATTTAATTGAGCTACATCAACATTTAATTTCCCTCTGGGATAAATAAAGTATTTTTGAATTGAATTGAATTGAATTGAATGTAGCTGTCCTGGGTCTTGCTTTTGTTGTCTTCTCTAGGCTTGTGGCGCTAACAGCTCTGCGGTCGCGGCATGCTGCGCAAAGGTGTCGTAACAACGGCATGAATCAGGTGTGTCTCAGAAATGTTGCAGGAATGTGACGCATGCCGGTTCACTTGCACAGAGGTTTCCCCTTCAGCGTGGTTCAGCTACAAACAGGAGAACTGGAGGGTTTTTTCTCTTATTATAAATCACATGATGACCATGTGAATTTACAAATACAGGCTGATCTCTGGAGTTACATAGTATTGATTGAGAGAACTATCACCCGTGGACCATTTTCTGCCTTGTTTGGAACAAAGGTCTGCCCTTGTCTTTAGCTGTTTTTTTTATTACTGTGGCAGAGGAAGTTTAGTCCAACCACACAGGTTCCCCCGGTGTGTTCCACGCTTGGCTGAGTGTGCAGTGTTTAGTCTGTCATAGGCTAGAAAGCCATTTCATATGAGCCAAACACATATTCAAACATAAGTGAGTGTCATTGTTTTTATTCCTCATAGCTCTATGAATATGTTAAAAAGGTATTCATGTATGCTTCTAACATAATACGACCTTATTTCAAAGTCCAGGAAAGCTTTTACGTCGTCCATTCATTGCTTGGAACTCCCCAATCTGTTAATGAGTGTAGTTACTAACAAATCGTGTCATTATTCCCCTTATCTTCTTCTGTTGATTAGACTGTCTTTGAGGGAGGACTGTAAAACCACCCTGTTCAACCTTTAGACCTTTTAGAGGCAGTGTTGCCGTTTGAACAGCAGATAATCACACGACCATCCCTTCTACCCTGCTGCAATCCTGTTATACAGCCGACTGTCACCTTTGACCCCGCTGTGTTCACGGTGTCAAACCGAGTAGAAAGAGGCTTCTATAAGAGATTAAAATAGTAGACTGCTGCTGCCGATCACATAAAGCAAGCTGAGATGTACTAAATGTGCTTTAATATGCTTTAATGCAGTTTGCTTAGTCGTGTGTTTTCTCTTTCTCTGACTCTCCTTCTGTTTCACATTCTGGCTGCCAACCCTCCCTCCCCCCTCGTCCTCCTCCTGCACACGTTTTTTGATCACTGGACAACAGTCTGAATAATGAGGATGAAAATGCATTTTGACAGGCAAAATAATTTTTTGTTACAGGTGCTTAAGAGATGGGACAGGGACGAGGAGGGAGGGGTTACTGGTTAAATTACTGTATGGCAGCTTTACATCTAGTTGTTGTGGTTTTTTTTCCAAAGAATAAGAGGAGGCAGAGCACGCTGGAACACAATCGCTTCTGTATGAGCGAACTCCTGAGCCAAGCTGAGACAAATCTAATTTCTCGGCTTTCTCCGTTCATGGCGGCTGCCTTGTGCTATTGATTTGTATCACTTTTTAAAGCTCTCTGCCTTCAGCACTCTGGCATCTGTATCTTGTATTGTATCCTTGCACTTCTCTGGTGAGTTGTTTTGCTGGTCCATTTACACCAGTCCTACACAGGCGAGTGAATGATTGATGAACACAGTGTAGAACAATGATGTCCCTTGCATAGTAGACCTTATATAACAGCCCCCTGCAGGGATTACAGGCCATGAATGCAGTCATTTGGGCTTTTTCATGTGCTCATATGTGTTTTTTACACATATAATTCTCTTGTAATACCATCTGTCTTAGTTTTAGTAATGTATTTTCTTGTAAAAGTCCATTGCTGAACATGCCTTTGGATTAGGATGACTATATGATGCATTTGCCACCTCTGCTGCTGTTCTATATTGAAGCCCGGCTGCTTATCTGGACGACAGCACTGTAGGTGTGGTCAGTGTGAGGGCTTGTACTGACCATAGCAGTGCAGCTAGTGCCAGAACACACCCACATGCACAAACACACACAGATTCACAGCCTGAGACTTCCTGTAGTTGGACCAGGATCACAAGCCTGTTTGCTCTGCGACTCCCACTTCAACCTCAGTAGCACTACTAATTCCTCCTCTCCCAACAAAAGGCTGGCCTGGCTTCTCCTTACCCTCCTTTTCCTGAATAAAACTGGAGCCTCTCCGCCAGTTTGCCTGCCGGCTCATTCTTGCCTGAGTGCCTGTCCCAACAGGGATTCAGACAAGTGTGAAGAGCTTTTCAACTTCACCTCACAGATAATGAACGCCAGAGGGCACTTCACTTGTCTACAGCACGAGAAATAGATATTGTGTTTTTTTCCTGAAGTGTTTTCATTGTTTTTTAGCCTTTTGACAGCTTTGTTGGGATAATGCTTTCTCTCTGGATAATCTGAGTTAAACAGCTTAGAGGAAGAACGGTGAAATCCGCACACGCTAAGTGTTGGATAGGGTTCACACACAATTACATGACTGCTTAGGAAAGAAAATGACAGTCATCTTTTAATCCATATCGTCTTGATTGTAAATGCAGGCTCTACAGGTTTAGTTTTCAGAATAATAGCAGTAATAATTATTATATAGCACTATTGTTGCTAAGCTTCATTAAGCAGCAGCTGCTGTGTTCATCATGGTCGCACGTAACCGCACTCTACTCTGCATTTATTTAGCTGCGTTGATCCTTTTAGATTCGTTATGAGTTTAAACCTGTGGGGCGTTTTCAATGATTAGCAGCAGCATAAAAAGAGTATAAACATGTTGATCTATGTATCAGCACCTTTTATCTTTACAACATGTGCAGCCTATTCCTGTAAAAGTTCAGGACAAATTTTAATAAGAAATCAAAAGTATGGTAATGTTTTTATTGGCTAATAGTACAGTTCCTCCACAGATAGACACGTGTACCTGATCACTTTGATCTTTGTTGTTTAGATGTTGTGGTAAAACAATCTGTTGAATCTCTGCCGGTGCTTTGATGGGTTATTTAAAATTTCATCATCCAGCCTCCAGCCTTAGAAGTTGTAGCAGGAGGACGTTAAACAAAAGCAAACATAAACATTTGTGATTGAAATGAGCAGAAAATTTGCTCCAATATCAAAGGTCAAGTTATTAATCGAGGTAGAAGAGCCTGTTTGGAACATGATGGGCAGCATCATTGAGCTGCTCACCTCAAAGTAGTGTGTCTACAGTCCGTGCTGATTTACTTATTTATTTGTTTGTTTTTTTTAACATGTAATCCTTTTGGCAAGATAAGCACTCGTACAGGCAGAGCGTTAGAGGGCCGTGCGTCGTCTGTGCGCGCCAACAGCTTCGCCTTCATCGCCCACGCTGCGTCCTGTCTGACTGGCAGACGTCAGGTGACAGGAGCAGCTGTGCCTTGCAGGGGGATCTGCGTCAGTTTGTGTCATAGTCCACAGTGATGGACGGCCAGCTGACCCGGTTGCAGTGCAGAGCTGGCTTCTTCTCATATGGGGTCATTAATGAACAGCAAATGGATTTTTAAATCAGCTTATCAAGACCAGATCTTAATATGTGCAACCATGTTTGGCCAATAAACTTCTGACCCTCAGCTGATGTGTCATTGATTTTATGGCTAACTGTTCACTGCGTTCTCTGTCCCTGAGAGGGTACAGCATTTTATTCATGTTAGAGTTGATCATTGCTAACATTTGCCATTCTCCTTCTCCACTCTGTAGATCAACTGTGTTCTTACAACAAAGACAAATCCATTTAAAGTTTGTGGGCTTTGTGTTTTTCAGAAGCTGGCAGCAGAATGTCAGAGTGCAGGCTACAGCGGCACACTGATCCCTTACAAGTGTGACCTGTCCAACGAAGAGGAGATCCTGTCCATGTTTTCAGCGATCAAGACGCTGCACAAGGGCGTGGACGTGTGCATCAACAACGCAGGGCTGGCTCACAATGAACCCTTGCTCAGCGGAAAGACGGAGGGCTGGAGGAACATGATTGACGTGAGTGAAAGCAGACCCAGTTATATGTTTCAAGGTCCAACCATTTTAGAACCGCTCCCCATCTTTAATTGATTCCTTGAACAAATAGAAAAGCAGGAGCTGAACCAGAAGGAAAGGAAGGTCTTGTGTTTGTATTTGTCCATGAAATAGGAGTTACAGCAGAAACACAGAGGCAGATTTCTTTGACTCTGTTGAGACGCACAGCAGAGCCAAACTAATGAAAGCCAGCACTTTAACATTTTGATTCATTGAGCTCTTGACCACTGAAGACCCCCCCCTGCTCTAGAGTCTCTTGTCTCCAGGGTCCAGCATTTGTAACGCTCACCCATCTGTTGTCATGGCAGCCCACATGAATGTGCACAGCGGTGTATTTTTAGCCCGTGTTTAATCTGTACACTGACCTTGTTTGGTCACCTCCCCCTATGTTGCTACCATGCTGGCGTTAACCTGCTGTCTGTCAATGTCTCCACGAGAGAAGCTTACAGACCACAAGCTTGGACAGGATGAGCAGGTTCATGTGGTTTAACACACTGACCCAGTGAGCATCAGTCAGCTGAACAGGTCATCACTTCATTCGCCAATAAAAGCTATAATAACTTAATTGTTATTTCACTCTTTGGCTTTAGCTACTTTTCTTGTACTTTGAATTAGCTGCATACCTCAGAAACACCTGTGTGCTGTACAGTGTATTTACACAAAAATACTAAGAGAAAGTTGTTCACTTCTCCTGCAGGTGAATGTCTTAGCCTTGTCTATCTGCACCCGTGAGGCCTACAAATCAATGAAGGAGAGGAATGTGGACGATGGCCACATCATCAATATTAATAGGTAAGCTATACAAGCAACCTACAAATCTAAGAACAAATGTACGGTTTGTTCAAGGTGGATTTAATCCAGCAGGCATTAAGTAAGGCCAACAGTGAGCCCTCCTGGCACAAGTTGGACATGAAACTATAAAAAGAACATAACTTATTAATATATGTTGACTTTTTTTATTCAGATTTAAACACTCAAATCAACAAGACCTGTGTGAACTGTAAGAGTAAATCAGAAGATGGATTTTGTTCTTGAAGAAAAGCAAAGCTACAAAATGTGATAACTTGCTCTTTTTCTACCCTTTTAAGTATGAGTGGGCACAGAGTCCTGCCAAGTGCCAATGCGCATTTCTACAGCGCCACTAAATATGCTGTGACAGCTCTGACTGAGGGGATACGGCAGGAGCTCCGAGAAGCAAACACCCACATCAGAGCCACAGTGAGTAAGCAGCCACCACGATGGCGCAAGGGTTGGCAACGTTGGTAGCAACTGGGTTCACTTTCATATAGTCATAACAGATGAAAACCAAATGTGAAAATGAAGTGAACATTGGGCAGTAAATGTCTCACCCATTGTCCGTCCCTGCAGTGTATATCTCCTGGAATAGTAGAAACCGAGTTTGCCTTCCGGCACCACAACAGTGATCCAGAGAAAGCAGCGGCAGTGTATGAGAGTATAAAAGTAAGAGTTTGCATGTTATTAGGCCAATAAATAGATTTCATAATGTGAAGTACTGTTGCAACAATAGCTTTTCTCTATTTTTCAGTGTTTGCAAGCAGAGGACATAGCCAGTGCAGTCACATATGTCCTCAGTGCCCCTCCTCACGTGCAGGTATGGCTTGCTCTTTCACGCTGCATCAGTAGTCAAATGGTGGCTGAGTTCTCTGTTAACCTGCCATTTTATTTATTTACCCTTTAAATCAGATTGGAGATGTGCAGATGAGGCCAGTAGAGCAAGTGTCATAGCAGCGACCGGAAACTGCAGGATGACAGCAGCTATGGTGACTCCTTAGCAACCTCTGCTGGGCATGTGGGTTGGGATAGGGTAGGGTGGGATGGGGTGGGGGTGGGGGGGGGCTAAAAACAAATCAACTACAGTTGTGTTCGGCCTGCAGGGGCGTGACCAAGGAGAGCTGGAGCCTTAAAGAGGGTGTGCAAGGAAAAGACGGGCGTGGACTCTGTAAACCACTACAAAAATACTACTGAATGGAGCAACCTTGTCCATTGTTGGGCTCAGTCCTGAAGTGAGCCGACTGTTAACGGCTGTAGGAACAAATAAAGAGAGTTCCTGTGTGGTCATCCGCACGGCTGTCACTTCAGAGGGAAGAGTATGTGATTGATTGCACATTTTGTTTTTTTTATTTTGTTTTTGTAGGTCACAGAACATATCTTTTTGAAATTTAATGGAAAGAATAATTGCTTGTTATGAGAATGGTAACATTTTCTTCTTTTTTTTTTTTAAATTAATATTTTAACTTTTACTTGCAGATAGCCGTGGTCTTACATTGACTAATCCTAAACAATGCTATGTCACACCCACTGTGAGTTACAATAAAGTCGTCATCATCATCATCATCCTCTGCTCCATTATTCACTGTATGATTTCACAAACATGTTCTTCGGATATATAAACCCTAAATGACGGGTCAGGGAAAGTGTAAAGACACATTTCCTTGTGTGTTAAGCATGTGGGTTTCTACCTTTTTGCCTGTTTAATATCAATTGTTCTGCACTTTGGATTAATTTGTTAGGAGCTACCAGAATAAAAAACAAACATATCCTGTTTAGGCGAGGAAACTAACTCAGTGCACTTGTATTCCCTCAAACATGTACCCTTCTGTTGGACATTTCTCAATTAATGAATAAATAAATACTATTTCCCAGACATTATTCATGCGTTGTGCTATGAATTCCAGTCTTTTTAGGTCAGCCTATCATTGCAGAAATGACACAGAAACTCTGGACTTTGGACATGTTTTTTATCATGGCATACAGTTGCATGACTCATGTACTCATCTGTTATTTACCAGCATAAATCCGTTTTATCAGCAGTGCCCTGTTGCATTTGACCTAATAAACGAGTCAGCAACAATAAATTGGCGTGTTTTTAAGAGAGGTGGAACAATAACAATAAAAAAAAAGGTCAGTACTGCTCTGTAAATATGAAATACTGACGTTAACTGTCTTTTTATTAGGGAAAATTGCTGTATCAAATATATAACTACATCACCTGATCCCAAGTGTGGTCAACAGATGGCACTCTTTGCAAACTAAAGGCCACAAAGGAGGCAGTGAAATACGTTGGAGATGCACAGAATAATCATCAATTCTAAAATGTTTTTCCAAAACGTGTCACTGTGTAAAACAATCAAATAAAGATAGCAGAGTCTTATCAAAATCTCACAAATCAAATTCACAGGCTCACAAAAGTGGCCACTTTAAGTTATCTGCATGGCAGATATGCAGCAGCAGATTTTCACAATCATTTAAAAAATTTCTTGTAACATACTTCTGATTAATTATCCGACTAGAAATGTCTGGGAGATTGACAACTAACATTATTTTGTGATCGACTTGAGTTTAAATGTAATTTGCCACCGTTAGAGGCAAAGTGTGCAAAACACTGCTGTGTCAGAAGTTTGTCTCAAAAGGAGATTTTTCAGGTAGACTCATGTTGGAGCCGATGACAGCGATGGCAGGTTGTCCGTCTTGCCCTCCCCTCTCATAATACGGCATTTTTGATTTCTCATTCAGCGCGTACGGTGTGATGGACAGCCTCAGTTTCTGTAGTGGAAATAAATCCATGTTAAGACACAGCTAAATTTTACATAAGCATAGACAGATGGGCACTTTATTTACTAGTTATGCATCACCTGCATGAGAGAGCCAGGTAGCACCCAGAGTGTGTGAATGGCACCCAGAGGGATCCAAATTACTGAGGCCAATGCAATGACCCAGCCGACTCCCTGAGCCCAGGGGGGGAAGACATAATCCTCATAGCGGGCTGGTTTGAACTGGATGATGGAGAAAATCAGGATGACCTGCCACGAAAAGAAACTTTTATAGTTAAGTTGCGACGCTGCTGGATAGTTCCTAGTTGTTAATCATATTGATATTGATGAGGGAGGGAAAGAATAAAATATTGTCTACTTACAGTGATGAGCACGGGAGCAACTATTAGCCAGCACACTTTGAAGTAGATGTTCGGTCTTCTGCCAGTCATCTCCTTCAAGTTATCTGAAAGTCGATTCACACCTGCACACGGACAAGTAATTTAGATGCAAAAAGAGAAAAACTCTTACAACAGTGTCAGCTGGTGATGAACTAAACATGCTTATCTCACCGTAACACCAACAGATGGCAATGATCTCAAAGAAAGCAAGAAATATGATGGACACAATGGCAGTGTAATGGTCCATCAGCTGGAACACAAAGATTCCCACCTGAAAGGGGACAAACATATCAGGATCTTGGGGATCGTGCAGTTTGGCCATCATTTGGTTAAAGTTTATACGGTAAGTTGCAGCATTTACCTGCATGACACAAGGGATACCAAAAAGGAGGGCCACGCCACAAATTGCTAGAACAAACAGTTCCTTCCGCTTGAAAATGTGAATAATTTGTTGATAGAATCCATCCATGAGACTGGTCACCATCACTTCAACCATTGCAAACTGGCAAGAAAAGAAGAAATTGCTGAGTCACACAGCAGCGTTTTGTAAATATTTCAAATTTTTTTGTTCCTGTGACTAACACCTAAACTTCCATTTTACTACCTCACTGTCCAGTCCGAGACAAAGCAGCATGAAGAAGAACATCACAGCCCAGAGCTGAGACACTGGCATGTTGGCAAAGGCTTGTGGGTAAACAACAAAAACCAATCCTGGACCTAGATATGCACAAACACACAAGATGAAACGCTTTTATCGCTATTTAATGTTTATAATTTAATGATTCCTTATATTTTGACCTGTCTGCAAGGCATTTAAGACATTAGTCTGACATTTCATGGCAACTCAAGCACTTATCCTAGATGAAAGAGTTCAAGAGCAACTTCTTTAAGGTCGTGAAAATATCTAATAGCAATAGATGTTTAAGGCAGCTTTCTTTTCAAGTGACAATTTTCTCCATTCGAAACATCACCACAGCTCACCACTCATATTTCATCAGGCCGAAGTTGTTTTGCTTTGACATAAAATCAGTAAAATCCTGTAATGATAACAGGAGCATTGTCTCACAAAAATACTGATTTATCAACTTAAAAATTCCCACAGAGGTCAAAAATATTATTCACTGCAATAAAGTTAATATGAAACATCAAAAAATGTTTCATTTTCTTACCATCCACTGCCAGTTTGGTGATAGGAATGCCCTGCAGATGAGACATATATCCAAAGGCAGAGAAAATGACGAAACCTGCCAGGATGCTGGTGAGGGAGTTGATAATGGCTATACTCAGTGTGTCCCTGTGGGGAGAGAAGATGATCTTTAGATTGATGTAACCACCTCAGAGATCATTATTACTGCAGAGTGAGAAGAATGAATGGATCAGTATGTGTGGATGATTACTTCAGAACGTTGTTGTTGAAGGAGTTGTAGCTGGACATGGCCAGGAGGGAGCCAAAACCAATCCCAATGGAGTTGAAGATCTGAGCGGCAGCATTCACCCACACCTGCAAAACAGCACCAGTCATCAAATTTCATGCAGCACGACCATTAGCAATGGGCCCGACAGACACAACCAGTAGTGTTTTTCCACTTCCTACGCTGTGTTTTACCTCTACTGAGAGGAGCTTTTCCCATTCTGGCACAATGAAGAATTTTATCCCATCTAATGCACCAGGAAGCTGCACATTATTGATCAGCAGGGCGATCAGAATAACGTACGGGAACGGAGCAGTGAAGTACACCACCTGCACACAGAGAGAAAAAGGTGTGATATTGTTGTGTGTTACTCTGTCTGCTTTCCTCTGCCCTTACACTCACCTTGCCTGTTGATTTCACACCCTTAAAGATGCAGAAGTAGATGAGGATCCAAGCTAGGATGAGGATAAGGAAAAGCTCCCACCGCAGAATTCCTGCTTCCTCTACTCCACTAGTCTGGTCCAGCATCTTATATCTTCAAAGACGCCAAAATGAATATCTTTCTATATCAATCCCCTGTACCTTGAACAAACCACCATAACTATAACAAGCAGGTTGTCTATCCTGTTGTAACGAATTAGTCATTGCAATCAGATTAGAGGAAAGGATAAACATGTGGTGTCTCATATTGATCTTTTAGAGGTTTATTAATATCTCTGAGAGTGGCAGCTAACTGGCAATTGTAGGAACCACAGTCATTTAAATTTAGTTGGTACACAGTACAAAATTAGAATAAAAACAGATTGGAATGATTTCCAAGTCTCATAAACCAATATTTTATTCACAATAGAATTAGAATATCAGATGTTGAAAGTGAGACATTTTACTATTTCATGAAAATGATTCAAAAACTAGTGTAGGAGCCATGTTTTATTTATGAACATTTTCACTGCCAAGCCACAAGGCGGCAGTTTCTCTTCAGTGCACTGACTTTAACCGGATGTTGGCGGGGGGTCAGGCAGGTTTAAATCAGCGTGCTCAGTGTGGCACAGGTGATGCTGATGAGTGGGGAAGCAAACAGTTTTCGACTGTGCTTAAGCGATATCTGTCTATTGTATGGAAAAATGATTGGTATTGTGGCTTTATAAAGAAATTAAAAGCAAAGTATTATTTCAAGCCAAAAGGAAGGATTTTCGTTGGATTATTGCCCGAAGTACACGTCAAAACTAAAACAATCAGCATCCAGTAGCGACAAAGGAGGGATTGGTCGCTACAACTATCTTGAATTGTCAGCAACACGTCCCAAAAAGGTTGGGATTGGGCAACAAAAGAAATAAGATAAAAGTGTCTGCTAAATGCATAAATGTACATGAAAATTATGTTGTAACTAATTAGGTTCACTGGTAACAGGTCAGCCATATGATTTGGTACAAAAAGAAAACCTTAGAGAGGGTAAGTCAAAATATCATAAAAAGATTCAGAGACTATGGAGGCACCTCTGTGAGCAAGGGACATGGCAGAAAATCAATATTAGATCTTCAGGCTCTCAGACAGCACTGCATTAAAAACAGACATGATTCTGTCCAGGAAATGACTGCATGGACTAGAACACTTCCAGGAAATCACTGTCTGTGAACACAGTTCACCGTGCCATCCACAAATCCATGTTAAAGCTCGATTATGCAAAGAAGAAACCAGCTGTGAACATGATCCAGAAATCTTTTCTGGGCCAAAGCTCATTTAAAATGGACTGAGATCAAATGGAAACTCTTCTGTGCTTTGACTAATCAAAATTTAAATCATGCACACTGTCAGAAATCGTGGATGGAGAGGAACCATCGGCTGCATCTCTGATGGTATGGGGCTGCATCTGGAAAAGCACCATCAGTGCTGAAAGGTATAATCAGGTTTCAGGGTAGACTTTGCATATTTTAGCAAGACAAAACTAAACCACATACTACTTCATAGATGAAGAGTTTGGGCACCTTTCACCATCTGAAAACATTTGGAGCATCATGAAGCCCAAAATATGACAAAGGAGACCCAAGACTGTTGAGCAGCTAGAATCCTAAATGAGACACATAGGGGACGACTTTCTTCTCCTAAAGGTCAAACAGCTGGTCTGCTCAGTTCCCAGATGTTTACAGACTGCTTTTAAATGAAGAGGAGCTGCTACACAGTGGTGAACCTGTCCCAACTTCTTTGAGATCTTTGACCGCCATCACATTCAAGATGAGCTAATAAAATATCTCCCTTCAACATTTAATATGTTTTCTATGTACTTTTGTACATTTTTACAACACTTTGTATTCTGTTTTAATTCACATTTTACAAGGCAACCTTTTTGGAAATAGGGTTGCATTTACCTGACATGATTCACATTAAATGAATATATCAGCATGGCATGGACTGCTTTGTGTATTGTTATGGACACAAAACTGAAGAAAATCTTCAAATAAAATCACTGCCCTTGGGTCAGACTGAGATTTGAAAGGCTTCACTAATATGAGTTTTTATGTCTCACCAAACTTATTGCGTGAATAATTTTTTTTTTTTTATGAATCCACATCTATATTTTTAATAAACAGAAATGTAAAAACAGAATATAACAGAAATTAAGCTCAATTGATAAATTCATATTTGACATTTTAGACATCATCACAATTGGGAGCCTCTTCTGCTAATTTGTCAATATGATGAGTGTTTTTCTAACATGGACACCCTGGCCCCGGCACATGACAGTCCATGAATGAAGGAGTCAAACAAGTTAATGAGTAAATGTGAAAATGTGAGGTTTCACTCCACTGTGCACACAGGTTGCTTGAAAGAACAAGATAGTTTCTTTTTGAAAATAGCAAAACTGAAAAGATAAGCTCTTTTTTTTAATCATTATCAAAGTCACAAAACCAGCATCTGATAAACTAAATTCTGAAACTGCTGCCAAAAATAAGAAAACAACAAAGAAATGACACCAATGTTAGAATTGACTTTGTTCTTAGACATTATGTACTCATATTCTGTATTTCACTAAACAATCTATGTTCCCATTTTGTACTTGTTCACTTAGACATTATGTACTCATATTCTGTATTTCACTAAACAATCTATGTTCCCATTTTGTACTTGTCCACTCTGCTCATACTACGCAATGTATGACCTTGAATGGTCCAAGACTTTAAGATAGCATAGCTAGACTAAATAACTGGGTCAGATGAAGCTTCTCCGTCTTGTTAGATAGACCGGAACATTAGATAAACGCCTAAGACAACACACACACACACACACACACACACACACACGTTGTTTATCACATCCAAAGAACATGATGAGGACGTTGGTTGGCCTGCTCATGTCGCTAATAACTGGCCAATTATACTCAGTCACGTGTAAGTATCTCTGTGAGATAAATGCGAAGAAGATAGATATGAACTATTTTGCCGGATATCAGGGCTCAGGCTGACGGATTTCCAGCGAGAGCTCTGTCACTCCGAGTCCAGTGCTGCCATACTTTACCTGTGACCCATAATAAATACTTTGTTTGCTTTAAGATTTCTCCAGCTTGTTCTTGGGCTTCCAATGACAGAATCGAGCTACCAATTACAAACGTTTATATTTGAGTTATTCTGATAAAACTGACTTTTGTCCTCAAGATCCTTTATCTATTTACAAATCACTCACCTTCACTTTGACTCATACGCCTCACATGACTCAGATAATGTTTTTGACAAATAACTTTAACTTTAATTTAAGTAGCGTAAGCAGCCAGACTTAGTCAGCCGTGTGTTATTTAATAATGCTGCTGTACAGTAATCATTATCTAGCCTAGTTTGATCTGTGTGAAAACCAGCACTTGTTTCCCCCACAGACTAAAAAAAACATACTTGAAGAACTCTTGGCTGGCTGTGGAGGAGTAGCTGCTGTTGGTGGCATGATCAGTGCAGTTTGGTGTGTTCCAGGTGTTGTTGCAATTCTGCCACGGCAGTGGTGCCTGGAAGGAGCTGAAGAGATAATAGAGGGCCCAGGTGATGACGATATTGTAGTAGGTGCACATAATGAAGGAGATGGCCACTGATGCCATGCCCACTCCTGAAGTCAGACAAAAATAACATAAAAAAAAGTGTTTTTTTTTCCCTGTATGGGCAGCTTTGTGAATGGGAAATTGGGGACAAAGTACCTTTTAACAGTGGGCATACACTAGCCAGAGCATGAACAGGCCCTCTCCTTGTGTACTGCCCCACAGTGAGCTCCATGTAGAGCAGAGGGATCCCCAACACCACCAGCATGAGCAGGTATGGCACCAGAAAGGCCCCTGGAAGGAAGTGATGGCGAATCAACTCTCACAAAATGCTGGTTAATCAGGCTAAGACTGTGCTCATGTCAGTTTTATGGCATTCTTTAATCTTTAACTTTTGTGCAAGTCATCATACACTTGCATTGCATTAGAGTCATGGGGTGGGGAGTAATCTTCCATAAAAGAAAATATCTTTATTGCTGTGAATAAAGATCCTCTCAATTGTATAAGCAGCTTTAAGAGTGTTAAATACAGACATTCTCACGTGTGACACACATCAAGGTTATTCCATAATCATTTGCACACATTTGGACATAGTTACTGATACTATGAACAAAGCGTTTGAAGTTTTGTTTACTAATACATTTTATTAACCTAAGCACCCGATTTTGAGACCTGGATGAATAAGTACCAAGAGTCTGTTTTCATAATTCAGTTTGCAGTGAGGTTTCTCACCTCCTCCACTCCTGTAGCACAGATAAGGGAACCTCCAAACGTTGCCCAGACCCACAGCACAGCCGATGCCAGCCAGCGTGAACTCTATCTGCCTGCTCCATGTTGGTCTGCTGAGCTCCTGATCCATGCCTGCTCCCTGTGTCATCACTGTTGTTCGTCTGGGCCCAAGCTCCATGCGGAGGTTAAATGGGATTTAAGTAACTCTGGAGTGATATAACCATCCCCTTTACTATCATTAATGATTAGCTGAGTAGAAACACTGCAGCATGCGGCATCTGATGAAACGTTTGTCCCATTTAACAGGTGCTCTAAAACTCTTTAGACTTCTCGTTTTTAATTACATTAAAATAATCAAAGATTAAGGAAAAATGCAGAATTTATATTTTCATGATTATACAACATTTTTTTTTTTTTTTTTTTTTTTGCTGCTATGCGAATTTCACGTCACAATCAGACAAATTTCTTATCCTTCATGTTTTATGGCGGCCGAGATATGGCGAATTGTGTATCTTTAGATATGTAACTATAGTGAAAACAACTGCCAGCTCAAACCATAAAGAAGCTTTCTAAAGAGCTTTCAACATGTAGATAGATTTATTTCCTTGTAGTTTTATATGCAGTTGCACTCAAGTCCCAGATGGATATATCTAATGACTTGCTGAATTATCTAATATAACTCATGGGAAAGACATATTTCTCATACTGACATTTAAGAATAAACATTTACTCTATTTGCCAAATGGGAAAGTAAACATTATTAAGTGAGAGCCCTTGAAGATAATGATCTAACAGATTACTGAAACCCAACATGAGTATTCTGTCTAAAGGAAGTCATCAGATTTCCAACAGAACGAATAATTTGAAAACCCTTAAGACGAGAAGGGAAGGGGAGATTTACCAGGGTGCATAAAGGCATCTGAAAACAATGATGCAATGTATCCTTTAGAGAGTCAGGTTAAGAGAAAATACCGCCTACCAGGAGAAGAAAAGCCTTTACAAAAGGGATGCAGTGCTGAACATCACAGATCCATAAACATGCCTTTGGTCTCTGCGCCACAGCTAACCCAGCTGGCAGTGAAGATGAAAAGTAGTGCAGTGGAGCTGTGCCATCAGACAGGAAGACGTTCACAGGGCTGTGATGTTTTATTTCCTGTTTCCCCAAAAATAGAATCCATAGATATGAATTTTACATCCTCAAGACCAGCTTTATCCAAAAAAGGCACAATACATAAAGAACCCAATTCCTAAGTGACTGCATAATTATATCCTTATGAAACCACATAAATAACAACCTCACACACCATCGCCATTATCATATTTGATAACGCAATAAAGAGTGTTAAGCATCAAAAACAGACCAATGAATAAAGGAATTCCTTCTCAGCCTCATGTGTTGAAACTGAGAGAAAATATAATTATAGCCTTTCCTTCTTGTGTCCATTCAACACAAATCTAAAACTATTCTGAGAAACTGAGAATTACCAGCAGCTTTTTATCTATTTTAATTTGTACTATTTTACAGTATAAGTAATTAAGCCTCAAACCAGACACATGCAGCCCTGAAGAGCAGGTTTTGATGTGAGTTTACCTCATGTTTGCAGATGCAGTTGTGGGGTTTGTGTCAACCTTGCCTGGGGCTGGGGTTTAGAATGTCCACATGCTGGCTCTACAGTACCAGTGCCAGTCTTTTTCTGCCTTTTCGCGTCTCGTCTTTTTGTATTAGCCCGGCAACACACATACATCCATCTGCTGGCCATATGGGAAGCATGGGAAGCACTGCAGCTTTGCTGTAAATGCAGACATTTGATGAGGAGAAAATCTGAACAGATTTCCTAAACCACCCCTAGAAAACTTTAAACCACACTTTGGACTCTTTTCTATTTGTCATAAGATTGTGTAACATTTATTGCCCTGAACACTTTAGATATTAGAGAGCTAACGATTCTGCGCACTAGTTTCTCAAGTTAAAGTCCAATTGTTGCATTTCTCAAATGTGTTCTGATTGTATATGTCAATGATCATTGATGACACTAATATCATGTGGTAAGGTCACGAGGAAGGAAATTTACAGGGATTCTTGCTTAGGTTTACTTGCGTGACAGGATATTTAAACTACCACGCCTACTTTATTATTATGGTCTAGCAAGCCTGAGCTGGGGAGGTGGGCTAAGATAGAGGGGAGGGATAACCGTCAAAATAAGTCAATGGACAAAAAATAAGGACGAAAAACAGGCATGAGAAATTCAAAATAAAATCAAACCATACGCGTGCTTACCTGAGTGCATTTATTTTGAAAGTCTTAAAACGGAACTGCCATGTATATCTACGTTTGATGTGACGTAACAAGAATATCGACTCTCCATATTGAAAAAAAAAAAAACAGAAATGTTCTGTAGGGGCGTGAAGATATAACTCAAAGCTGGTGCTAAAAAAACGGAGAAAGGGAAGTTTATAAACCAAGATAGTTTTGTATGCCGTGTTTTGGTGTGAATACACGTTTCTACTGTCGGTAAAATGGGAAACTGCCACACCGTTGGACCGAACGAGGCCCTTGTGGTTTCAGGTAACGTAAACGCTTCTCGGACGATGTGTATTCGGCGCGTAGAAGTACACACACAATAATCCGTCCTCTTTAATAACTGGCTTAAAAACCCCTCTACCTTTTTTTTTTTTTTTTTTTTAACGAAAATGTAAATATTAGCCTGTAGAAGCCGGTATTACGTTTAACAACGATTTCATGTACTTACACTGTCGACCGCCCCCTCCTTTCCCTCGAGAGGCGACAAGACGGATGTCCATGTTATATTTTCCCACATGTTGAAAATCCGGAATTTTACACATATGTTCATTTTATAAATACGCAAACGGATAATATCCACAAGAAAATAATATATGTTTATGTCCGGGGATATATTTTTGTATCACTGTTATACTATTCGCATAATAAATTATGTGTACATGGTCGGTTTGCTGTAGGCGTTTAAATGCTATGGCCGCAATGTAGCGGGTTGTATTGGATAAGTTTTGCTTCTGCATCTGTAGTCTATTCGGTTCCATCGTAATGGAAAAATAAGTGATAATGGATAATGAAACTGCTTTTACTTGGGCATTTCAATAAGATAAAGTAACCATTGTGCGTGAGGGCTACTTGGAGGAATTGGACTAAGAGAAGCTGGAGTAAAATTTTATTTAAATGTATATTTTTTCCTTGGACACTGGTGGTGAGATATGGCGATGCTTTGCAGCAGGAGCAAAGTTAATTGAATTACAAGGGGAGGGCTCATACACTGTGCTGCTTACAGTCTGGTCTGCACACAGTGCCTGTGGCCATCAGTTGATGTTTCTCTAAACCAACATAAAATACACACCATATTTAATAATAATAATAAATAACAATAATACATTTTATTTGTATTGCACTTTATATTTAATAATCTCAAAGTGCTAACAATCCCAAGTTGCTAAAAGATATTTTAGCAGTAAGCTTTCTTAAAAAGGTGAGTTTTTAGGGCAAGTTTAAAAGCCTCCAGGGTCTATTTATAATGTCAGCGGTTACATTTGTGCTCAGTTTTTCAATAACCTCAAGTCAGTTTGCTCATCACAAGCTATGAAATGTGCCACTAGTTTAAATGTCAATAACTATAAGCGAAAACAATTTCTTTCTGTAGCTGCTTTCTCCTTTAATCCGTCAGTGATTCCTGATGGGCGTCAGGCCACTCACTTTCGAGTGAGATTTGTTTAGATTTGTTTAGAAATCTTGCCGTGCTTTTAGCTGTGGTTTGGCAATGTTGTGCAGAACAGATTTCCAGCTCGCCTCAGTAACTGAATCTGTGACTGCAGCTTTCTGCCTGATACACTTGAGGGATGAGAAAAAAATAGAAAAGAAAAAGCTTCGGGTTTTCTATTGTGAACGAACTCTTATGAGTGTTTCTGCAACAATGATTGAGAGCAGGGGTGAGCTGCACATCCTGAATCATTGACCGGTTCATGCTACAATATGAGAAGAAACAAGTTCTTAATACCCCCACACTGGTTTACCTAACCTCTCATTCATTCATTCATTCACAAGGGCCCCTCTTCTCTGAGGGTTAAATGCATTCAGGAATTTCAGTTATGTCGGTGTTTAAAATGGTGTGTCGCTGAATGTGTTTCCATAGGTTTCTTACTATAGCTGTCTGTGGCATTTGGCAAGCGACAGACGGATTTTCGTAGTAAAAACCTATTCCCAGCCAAATTCCTTCTAATTATGTAGCTTTTAGTAATTCTAGATCCATAATTACACTTGGACGTTTATGTTTAGATTTGGAGCTTATTAAGTGATAATAATTATTTTTTTTTTAAACAAAGGTTGTATTGAATCGACTCTCCTGTAGGACGAATTTGGACATGTGAGTTGCTACTTTGAGATACAGTGAGATATCTGCCTGAAATTTTACTTTAACTTTAAGAGGAGTTTTTGTTGATAATCAAATGTTAAACACATTGTACTCAATGTGTGTGAGATGTAGGTCATTGACACAACGTTTGGTTTTTTGGAAGTGTGTGTTGATGTATTAAAGATAGTCAGGCCCACCCCCCCCACCTCCTCTTCCTGTCAGTTAACATGTGACAGCTGGGAATGTTGCACTTAACACTCCAGATTAAACTATCAGACCGGGGTCTGTGGAAGGAGGCTGTATATGTTGCCCAACTGGAAAAAAATCCCAGATTTATTACAAATATCATGCCACTAAAATTCCTAAATCTAGGGAGGATATGCGTTTTTAAGGTTTCGAAAGCCTCTGCTCTGCCATTAGTTAATGTCCCTACAGGAAAAATTAGCCTGGGTGCCAGCCGAACTTAGCCCCGCCCATACAATTGACTAGAATCGTGAGTGTGACGTAGTCAGGCTAAGGAAAAATACAACCCATTTGTGAAATAGGTGCTTATGAGTTGAATAAATGGCTGAGATTACATGATGGGAACCCCCACAGTTTGGTAAACCACATGCTGCTTGCTGCAAGTTTGCAAAATCTAATTATCAAAAGATTTGAAAGAAGGTCGGCGGAAAGCAAAGCAACACTATTCACCCTTTGTGCGACTATGAACTCCCCTGTGGGGACCGTGGTTGGAAAGTGGATGAAAGTGTGTGTTTTCACTCTGCCTGTGATCATCCTCGTTAGAAACCGAGTATGAAAACTGGGTCAGTAATAGACGTTTATCTGATTTTAATATCTCTCAACTAAACCAACCCAAAGTGGCCGTATTGATAATATGACGATGTGACATTAGTTTCTTCTGTGTTTGCTCCATAGGTGGGTGCTGTGGTTCTGATCAGAAGACTTATGTCGTGGGAGGCTGGGCTTGGGCCTGGTGGCTCATCTCTGACATCCAGAGGTAAGACCTGTCTGCTCAGGCTTTAAACTCAGAGAAAAGGCTTAAATGTGTTAAAAAAAAAAAGAACTCAGTGGGGAACATTTAGAATAGAATATATGCATGCGAGAATGAGTCTCGTTTGTCTTAAAAAATGTCATTAAAGCAGTCCTCAGTTGTTAAAGACGCGGTATTGTAAAGTACATTGGTGCAGTTCGTGTCCTACCTATAGAATAAAGCAGTCATAGGATCAGTAACGTGTTGCACCATGGACATTCTTCATGTGTGTGTTTTCGTTCATGTGATAGCCTATATTTTTATCCAGCTAAGTAAAGCTCATGTGGTTTTTTTTTTTTTTTCTGTTCTTTTCAGAAAGCAAAATTTAAAGTAGTGACCGAAATGTTGAGACTAAATGTCAACTGGCAGTCACTGATTTTACAAACCAGACTTTGTTCGACAAAAAGCACTACAGATAGCAACTGTGCTTAGATTTTTGGGTGTGTTTACATGTGAAATAGAAGAGATAGTTTGGTCGCACTGCGCCGATCACCGCGGTGCGGTCAGCTGAATAAACAGGGGACAAATTGGAGTCTCACTCTTATGGGTCTGTTCAAGCAGCTGTTCAGTGGAAGGTGGCTATAGTTTGGCCAAAAAAGATGGTAGATTCATCACCCAGTGCTTATTTTTTACAAAAATCTCAATGACAATGAGAAGAAGAGATGGGTGAGTCTGTGAGAGCAGAGATCCAAACAACGGCAGGGTTTTTAAATGAAGGCGGGGTTTTCCAACACACCAGAATACGCATGTATGTGTGTGTGTGTGTGTGTGTGTGTGTGTGTGTGTGTGTGTGGCACTCATGGCACAAGACACTTCATCTCATGATTTATTGAGCAGACACATTTCAAGCAGAAGTCTCCCTCATGTAACCCACAAAAAAGGAAGAGAAACATATTGTGTATATATATTGATAATAGTCATAATTCTGGTGATATTCTGTTTGTTGTTGTTAAGAGTAAATCCAAAAGTAAATCATGAACTGATGTTTGTGGAGCTACATATACGTGTAGGCCATGTGTTGTAGAGCTCGAATGTTGTTCTAAAACCATTAAGAAATCGTTTGCAGACACCCTTAAAAAGTACATTTTTTGTGCACATGAATGTTGAGTAAAATTATTCGTACTTGTGTGGAGTCGTGTGTGTGTTTCAGTGGTTGATGGGTGGCTGATAGCAGCTCTATTATCTGTAGATTATATTTGCTAAAGTGTCTGTAACTAACGATGCCCATCAGTATGGAAAACCACACTTTTTAACATCAAAGTTATGAATGAAAACTTCTTGCAGATTTGATTTTTATTGTTCAAATCAATCAAACTTTATTTATGGAGCACTTTTCATATAAATTGCACTAAATAATTATATTCTGAATAACACTGAGACTGAAAAAATAGGGAAGTAAATCTCACAGATTTATATGAAGAATCACTTGTGACAGTGGAGCAAAATCAAAACTTAAATTGAACAAGCAAATACATGTAAATTAGTCAATAAGTTAAAAGAAAAATAAGCCAATTAAATCCAGGCAGAAAGTAAAAGTGAAAATATAAGTGTGTATATTTAGTACAAACATCTAAAATTGATATGTGAATGAGTAATTACTTGAAATTCAGCTTGCATCAATAGCAGCTTCTCTTTGTTTCTGACAAAAAACAAACATTTAGAAACCACATCGATTCAGCTAATAATGATGGTCTCAAAGTGGCATCATGTCAGTGATTGATTTGTGTTCTGAAAATAGTTTTCAACAAGAAGAATGGCAACTGTACCCTTAACTGAAGAATAAGTTTGTTATTTATGATGACCTGAGACACACAACATCCTCGCTAAAAACTACTGCTTATCTCGGCCTGTCTGGGTCTGTGAACGCAGCACAGACGAACCAGCTTCGGTGATGCCTCTGGAAAGATAAACAGACGGTGCATAATGGTAACGAGAGGGAGAGGTGCAAACAAACCTGCCTACATACATGCGTAAAGTTTAATCAGCTTCATCCTGCTCTAAATCAGGAAGCTAATTCATCTAATATATGTTCAAATGTCGCTGTAAAACCTAAAAAAAACCTAAAAAGTGGGTCACTGGGCTCAGATTAAGCTATGGTATGCAATGAAGCTGTCTCTGAACTGACTTTCAGCTGTCTTTCAGAGAAACTGTTTTCATTTCTGAGAAGTTATGTCATTCACTTGAAAGCCTCTGAGCCTTAAAATCTAGATTATCATTTCCTGAAATCAACTGTGAAAGTTAAAGGAGTATCTGTTGTGAATACGTCGTTTGTCTGCCTGCTTCTTTGTTTGTGCTTTTCTAACCTGCTTTGCTTTATCTGGTATCGATCTCACTTTGTCTTAGCTCTTGAATGGCTCCCTCAGGTTACTCATCTCACATTAAGCGCTGCCCTGTGTCTTTAGTTGCTAGGAAACAAAATGGTAGGCCTTGAGAACAAAATTCAAAAGTTGATGCATTAGGGTTAATCTCCATTTAAAGGCAAACTTCCCCAGTGATCATTTCCTGGCTATTTTTATTTACTGTTTTGGTCATTTCGTCCGCCTGCTTGGAGGATGAGATCAACAGGGGTGATCTGGGTCTTCCCAGAGTAATGATCATGTGCTTAAAGCCCTGTATGTAACAGCGAGGGGAGGGAGCATGGCTTCCTGCTCATGATGGAGTAATCATCTAAATGTCGGGGCCTGTGACTCATTGATCCAGCTTTTCTGGTAAGTGAGAAAGGTAGAGCTGTAAAGAAGAAAGAGCGTCCATTATTCCAAGCTGCAGTCAGTGTCCCTTGTCTTCCAAATCAGTGCTTACTGAAACGTAATCGCATAGAAAGTCCAGAGGAGCTAGAATTGATGCAGATGATGTGATTTTTCATCTATTTTTCTTCAAAAACTTTCAGCAAGAGGAAAAAAATAGCAGTAACAAATGTGGTTTATTTAAAGATGTTAGCAACAGCACTTCAAACACAAAACCAGCCAAACAAGAGTTCAGGTTGTGTCTTTTGCCCCATCTGTCTTCCCTCTTCCTCTTGACATTGGTTACTCACATTTCTAACAGCTGTTGTCCAACTTACTGTTCTGCCTCTGCTATTCCCGCTGCCTGCCTGTCTGCCTGCCTGCCTGCCTGCGTAGAATGTCTCTGGAGGTTATGACCATCCTCTGTCGCTGTGAGAATATCGAAACTTCGGAGGGTGTTCCCCTGGATGTGACAGGGGTGGCTCAGGTAATGCACTAAAGATAAAGAATAACAAACAAAGCAGCGGCCGGTGCTGTAGGTCAGAGGAAGAGAGACGAAAATGGTTGCACTAACAAGCTAACGGTGTCTGTGTCTGCTCTCATCCTCATTTCTTTTTTCCTCTGCAGTCAAAGGGAGGCGGGCGGCTGTCACTTTGTATCTCCAAATATGTGAGCTCTGACTCACCTTTTGCAACAGGGTCTTTAAAAATAATGTAAAAAAAAGTCCATTGACAAAGACAAAAGTTGACTCTCAAAATAGATAAGCCGGAATCACACTTTTATTCGTTGACATTTCAGTTCCAGGTGGCGTCTCGTGTTGCTCCGTTGCTAAGTGATCTGGAGTCCTTGGGTGAATGGTTTCACTTTGTCTTGTTTTTTCGTTTTTGTTTGGTGTTCTGTTCCTTCCCTTCATTTGCTTTCCCTGCAAACATGTCAATTTTTATTTTATATTTTTCCACATTCTTCACAGGATAACGCTTGAGATTATGACCCTGCAGCCCAAGTGTGAGGATGTAGAGACAGCGGAGGGTGTAGCTATTACTGTCACTGGGGTGGCTCAGGTAAATCACCACACTTTTCTAGGAATGCCAGTCCAGACTCCACTAACCCTCATCCCTCCTTCTTTTCTCTGGCGTCAGCCCATAATCACAGCAGAGTTAGTGATTTATACACGGGGATCGAGGTGGACACACAGATGTTGGGTCAAATTGTTGTTTGCATGATATACCCTCATATCTGGGCCAAATTCACCTGGCTGGACTCAGCCACTCAAGCTGCCGTCAGTGCTGTGTTTGGAAGAAGTTTGGAGGAAATATTTGAACTGTCATATTCAAAATGTAACATTTTTGGGGTACAAAAGACTGAGGCTTGTGTGGCGCTCGGCTTACCTGACTGACCCTCCAAAGCATCTGGAAGGTGCTGTGGGGAATTTTGGGGTTCTTCATCAGATTTGTAGAAATGGTGTTTGGGGTTGAACTAATTTCATGGCAGCTTTGTCTTGTTTAGGTGCCAAAATAATCTTAATGAATGTTGAGGAAATCTAAAAGAGAAAATCCACCAAACCATAAAATCATTTGGGGTAGCATCACTTGCATAACATCGACATTCTTTGTACCGAGCAGGATATGAAAGCACGAACTAGGCCGGTCCGCACTTTGTCCTGCATTAAGTATGCCAACTCAAACCAGGTGCTGGGCTGGAGTCGTTTCCAAGCTGGTTCAACCTAAGAACTTTCTAAGAACCGGGTTGCTTTTCCACAGGCCAGAGAAGCCAACACAAAGTGCTTAAATCACTGTAAAAAACATCCGTTTAGTTATATGTTCTTTAAGCCTCCCTCTTATTTATTCAGAATTGAGTTGGTCAACAAAACCCCCCTTTTTGTTGGCAGGTACAAGTCTAAACTGGCAAAGAGATGGTGTTGCACTGGAACCAGTCTTCCCAGCCAAAGCAGGTTCTTAGGCTGTCAGAATGTGAAGAACCGGTTCAACATCCTGGTTCTGAAGCCCCTACACATCTCTGACTGGTTTACAGTAAAAATAACTTTTTGTTGATTCTGACAGTATATTTCTTTACGTCGCACGCTTAACGTCAGCTTTGTACAAGCATCATACACGTCTTCTCTCTAAACAAGTCGGCAAAATAAAATTAGAGTTCGGTGGATTTTTTCTTGAGGAACTTACTGTGGTGTTGTTTGCATTACCGTTTTAAATGATCCTTTTCCTCATTTCCTTTGTGTGCATGTCGGTGTCGTTCATTATCAGTTCTCTATTTTGACCGCAGCCCTGCCAACGTTCCTCTCCTCTGTGTTTTCCTGCTTGTGTACTGACAATGAGCCCCACTGTCTGGAGCTGAACAACCCTCTCACTCACATAGTTTAACTCACCATGTGTCCCATGGTAACAGTTGTATGTCCCCCCCCCCTAAGCTGAAGACACATGCATGTTTAGACTAAAAAAGAATCCATTTAAAGGAATCTAGAGCAGAATCTTAATTCAGGACAATATCCATACATAGAACAGGAATTTAAATCCAATTGCAGGCAAATCCCAGAGGGATGAATGGCATTCTTCCATTACATTTTACCCTGTGACTTTTGATAGGACTATTTATGTCCACTTTGACAGCTCTGTGGACAGTTGGAAGTAAAAACACCTCGTGAAAAGTACTTAATAAGTCCACCACCCTAAAAAAACATCTTGTTGTTGTTGAGGAAATAGATATTTTCTGCCACTGTGTAATTTCAAGGATATGTGGATTTTAAAGAGGCAGGAAAAAGGGTGGTGTCACGCAATGGATGGGAGGTTGTGGGAAGGGATCGGAGTTAAGGTCAACAGATTTACCAGCACACACGAGTCCTTATTAAAAACTCTGCCATGGCACGGCTCCCCCTGCTGTCAGTTTGAGACGACCCGTGTGCATTCTTTGTGGTTGGCTTGTGACCTTCTCTGTTTTCAGGCGTTTTCCTTGGAATGAAGACCATCTTTCCTTACTTTGTGTTGCCCTTATTTCTGGTATGAATGCATGTTGCAAAACAAAACCACGTGCAGACCTCTCACCTAAGGACCCAGCTCACTGTCTTCTTTAGTTTTTTTTCTCCTGACAGCTCCTGTGGACTCCAGCGTTAACCCAAACCTTCTTAACCCTTTTTTTGATTTGAGCTTAGTGAAAATCACCGACTGCTCTTGTTTTTGTTCTCTGAATGTCCGGTTATTTTTTAAATGTCCTTGGTTTATACATCATTCTTTGAAATTTAAGTGATCCTCTTCATTAATTGTGGTCTCATGACATAGAGTGTTCTGTAGGTTAAAATGTTGCATGGTATTTATAGTAATTATTGTTTAAATATAGAACCAAAAAAGGAGTGTATCCTTGCATTTAATCTTTCACAGCAGGAACTTTTATATAAACGTACATGCTTTGCTCGTCATAAACTTCATAGGAGAACAGTGTGAACAGTGTGCATTAAATCAACCAGTGTGTAAACAAGGCTGAAAGTACAGTGATGATCAATACGTTTTTGCAGCAAATAATGTGTGGATCATCCTTAAAAACCCAGAATTTCTGGATCCATGTCTTCTTTACATGCTGTTACCCATCGTATGTATTCCTCTGTAGTGCTCTCCCCTGCACAGACAGCTGTGTTTAATACAGTACTGATGATGTAAATGCGAACAACGTGTATTTGTTGGGTGATGGCACAAAAACTAATAGGCGTTATGATTACAAGTGTGCCACAGCTGCGTTTGTGAATGTGTGTTCAGCTGAAGATCTGTGTCCGTGTTGGCATTAGGTGAAGGTGATGACAGAAAGCGAACTGCTGGGTTATGCCTGTGAACAGTTCCTGGGAAAGTCAGTGATGGAGATCAAGAGCGTCATCCTGCAGACCCTCGAGGGTCACCTCCGCGCCATCCTTGGTGGGTAGCTTTTCAGAAATGCTTCGCCACCAATTTGCTGCTGCTAGAGAAAAATAAAATTGGGATAATCTACATGACATATTCTCATTTTAATATTTGCCTTATCAGTTTTAGTTAAAACGGAGAAGTAAAAACCGTATCAACATATTTACAACAAAGCAGCGTTGGTTGTCTCAAATCATCAATGTTCAATGTTGGTTTTAATGTTTAATTTTGTTTGGTTCGTATAGCTTTAAAATGAGTAATTGTATGCACTGTTTAGAGGTTAACATGGGGACAATACATGTAATAATGATATTGAGAATGCACACTACTGCATCCTATAGTTAATTATGTCTAAGTATTGTAGTTAAACATTTGGACACATACTGAGAGCAGCTTTAAATGATGATATGGGGGCTTTCCGTAACTGGTTGTAAAGGTAACTGCTTGAATTAGAGTCCATTAACTACTCTCCTCATCTTTCAGGCACCCTCACTGTTGAGCAGATTTACCAAGACCGAGACAGATTTGCCACTCTGGTGCGAGAGGTGGCATCACCTGATGTTGGACGGATGGGGATCGAGATCCTCAGCTTCACCATCAAAGTATGAGATGTCAAATTCACTTATTGTGTCTGCTGTTTCTCCTTTTTTCCCTATCTCACTGTCGTCCCCCCCCTTTTTTTTTTTAAAGGATGTTTATGATAAAGTGGAATACCTGAGCTCGCTGGGTAAAACTCAGACAGCTGCGGTTCAGAGGGACGCAGACATCGGAGTGGCGGAGGCAGAGAGAGACGCTGGCATCAGGGTAAGAGGAGCTTTGAAAAGAAATAATGGCGTAAAACCAAAATACAGAAAACATGAACTTTGAATTTTAAAATCCAGCAACAGTCCTAATCCATCTCCATCATGATCTTTGCTCTCTGGTCTTTTAGGAGGCCGAGTGTAAGAAAGAAATGATGGATGTTAAGTTTGTTGCGGACACAAAAATGGCCGACTCCAAGCGAGAGCTGGAAATGCAGAAAGCCTCCTTCAACCAAGAAGTGAACACAAAGGTATGGATTTGAATCCATGGATTGTGTATATTATCAATGAAATGAAAGTTACATATTAAGAAAATGAAGCCCTTGCTTTTTTTTTAGAAAGCAGAGGCTCAGCTTGCGTATGAGCTGCAGGCGGCTAAAGAGCAGCAGAAGATCCGTCTGGAGGAGATTGAAATCGAGGTGGTGCAGAGGAAGAAGCAGATCACAATTGAGGAGAAGGAGATTGACCGCACTGAAAAGGAACTCATAGCTACTGTGAGGAGACCTGCTGAGGCTGAGGCCTTCAAGATGCAGCAGCTGGCTGAGGGGCACAAGTGAGTCCTTAAAGATCCTCATAGAAACATTCACTTGTTGCCTTTACAGATATTATAAGTGTTGCCGTGCTTACGGTGCAGCTGGTTTTACTTTAACTTGACTACAATCCTAAAATAGGAGCAAGTATGCAGAAACAGTCAATTTTGGATATAATGTGGCACCCTGTGGGCCATAATTGAACATGTTTACTCGTGTAGATACCCTGTTTGGACTGAATGACACACCATTGTGTAATTAGATCCCAAAGCAAGCCACAGCATCAAGACTGTGGCTGCCAGTTTCTTTCACTCCCCCTTTTTACCCGGAGAACCACTAAAATATTCAGACCTGTTAAGATGTGCAAAAACATTTTAAAAGCCAGTTTAATAGGTTTTGGTTTTGGGAAGAAAAAACCAAACACATAAATGACTCAGTCCCGTGCAGAGAGAAGAGTACTTCCACTTCCAGTGTTCAAAACTCAGCCTTTCTAAACTGATGTGAAAGGCTCTGCATCAGTCTACATTCATATGTATTTGTTTTCATTTATTTAAAAACACTGTAGGCAACTAATGACTTGTAATGTAATCTTTTTTTTTACATTTTAGTGAGATTGCCTACTAGTTAAAAATCACACAGCATTTGTTTTGATGTTTCTTGCACCTTACCCAAGGATAAAGACGGTGCTAACTGCACAGGCAGAGGCTGAGAAGATCCGCTGCATCGGTGAGGCGGAGGCTGCCTCCATTGAAGCAGTGGGAAAGGCAGAGGCTGAGAAGATGAGGCTGAAAGCTGAAGCCTACCTGCAGTACGGCGAGGCTGCCAAGACTGCTCTTGTCCTGGAGGCTCTGCCTAAGGTTTGTGGCATGCTTCTAGCCGGCTGTGGTTTTTAAAGCAATACTATGTAACATTTCTACCTTAAAATAACAGCTTGAAAAAAATTGTGCGGCTAGAATGAGTTTTAATATTACGATTGGCCTGTCTCCTATGCCCTTCGGGGTTCTGAGTTGGAATAACTGCGCTATGTAATTTTGCTGAGCGGAAGTACTTCGACTTGCTTTCTGGCACACCTACCGCAAAAACAAATAGACCCCTCTCACGCTCCCAGGTACATTTGATTACTCTTACCTTCTCGGTTGACATCGCTTGCACCTTCTGACCCCTCGCCGGTTCGTCAGCAAACGTGAAACGTGAAAGCGAAAGGGTGTTGTATTTACGACAGTGTAACCGTACATTGCCTCCAAGCCTGTAGGGGGAGCTCCAGAGTGGCCTTTTTGAGAAGTTACATTGTACTGTATTGCTTTAAAGGAAATGGACTGTTTGTGGAGCTTAACACGATGGTCTCATTAGACGGTGTCCTCCCCACAACAGCATCTGGCCTCGACTCATTCTGTGTTTCCTCTTTGTACAGTCTGTCCCAAAGAAAATACCAAAAACTTGGCTTTGTCAAAGGTGCATCTTGTAGTCTTGTAGACTCCAGCTTTCATCATAACGTACACATGTGTAAAAACACAGTGGGACACGAAACAACAGCCAGCGTGGAAAAGGGTTCAGCCATCATTGTGTTTTTTGTCTCAGTTCATTGAGCCAGGTTGTTAACGGGCTGAAGTCTCTGCAACACAATAAACCTTTGTGATAGCAGAGCATGTCTCGGCATGAAAAGCACAGGTGTAGTGAATGACAACAATGGGGATATTGATATCAGCAAGCACAAAGGCAGAACCATCCCCGAAGTGGAATGCAGCCATCACACCGATGCCTTCAACATAACGTCATACCTGTTTTAAATTCTATTATTTTATGTTTTTAAACCTTCAATGCTGCAGAATGCACCTTTTTGTACTTTTATTTCAAACATGTATCATAAAGTACAGCTTAAAAATCAACCGACATACACCTGACTACAGGTGTCACTTCCTTTTCCTGCATTATCTCACGTTTCCTTAACACTCCTGAAAGGTTTACAAGTGGATCATTTAAAGTAGAAACCTCTGTCTCATGATTTCCAGAAGCTACTGCTTCTCATTTTCTCACATTGAGGACAAAGCTTGTTAGCATGCAGTTAACTTTCTCTCTTATCAGAGCCACAGAGATGGGAGACAGATTATCGTGGTGTTCGTATTTCTGTAACCTAGCTGAGTTTGAAAACCCCTAAATCCTAGAAAATAGATGGTTGGGATGTGAGGAGTGTTTTTTCTGGTTGAAATAACAAACCTAATCTCACTGTGTTGTCTCAGATTGCCAGTAAGGTGGCAGCGCCTCTGTCCAGGACTAATGAGATCGTCATCCTGAGCGGAGAAGGCAACCGTGTGACGGGGGAAGTGACTCGTCTACTAGCTGAACTACCCGTCTCTATTAACGCCCTCACTGGGGTGGATGTGACCAAGGTGAGCGTGACACTTTCCAAAGAAGTTGGTTTATCTCACCCATCTCGTGAATTGTTAATCCTTAGTCAATTTTTTTATGGTTATATAAAAACAGGATAAAAAGGAGCTTTGTTGTACTGTTGGTTACATAATATAATTTATAAAAATCTTAGAGCTCATACTGTCTTGTTTTTGTTAAAAGGTGTTTATCTGATGACATTTTATGTAGCGTTGGCGTCAGAAAAACTTAATGCTTTTGAGTGCTCAAAATATTTGACCATATTTGGATGCAGATGCTCTCCCTAAATGCTACATGCACATCCACATCTCCATGTTTAGTCATCCAGCGGTGCTGAAGTTATCGGTACATCATTACATGATAATTATCCTCAGACTTCAGATTTGTTACGGATTCATAAGCTCAAAAAATACCAAAAAGGAAGAAAAATTAAGCAGCAATCACATCATGTCTTTTCCAGTTATTTTACTATCAGATTTGATGTCTAAGTGGATCACTTTTGCCTGAGAAATATGAACTATCCAGCTGTAGTTTCTCTGTGTGACAGATTCCTCTCTGATCCCCCACAGATCCCTCTGCTCCAGAAGATGACCGGTCAGCAGTGCCAAGCAGCTGTGTGATGAATCAGGCCTGAGACTAGTCTTTCTGAATCTATTGCTGTGTATCTGCCTCAAGCATGACAAACGGATTTTTCAGCCAGAGACCACTTATGCAACTGCCTTCAACCAGAAACACTTGACACCAACCAAGATGTTTTTTGTTTTTTTTATATATATTTTAATTGTGAGTGGGTCCAGATTGTATGTGTCCTCTGTTGTGTTTATTCTACTGCAAGAGTTACCCAGGATCTTATGCTGCCATATTGTTCAGCCATCCCAAGGGGAGCTGGAATGTGAATCGGAGTATCGCATTCCTCTCCGGAGCGGTCCAAGTTCCCTTTCCTGTCAGGTGGTGTAAGGCGCTCACCTGTGGAAGCGGCGCAGTGTGCCAGCTGCTGTCTGTTTAAAGCTCACAGCTCACTTAGTGACACTCAGCACGTTTTCTCTCTGCTTTCAAACTCTGTTCTTAAAGTTTAGTTTGATCTTTTTAGGTCTTTACTCAGTTTGATTGTAAAAACTTTACAGTATGGCTATATCAATATCAGTGGCATTTGAATCCCTTGTATGATAGTACGTACCTCGCAGTAGATTGTCACGTTGAGTGTCGTTTTGTTCAAATGTGCAGTGCCTGTTCAACACTCAAGTGCCCTAACCTTAGACAAGACAGGGGTTTGACTTCAGTAGGATTTATATCACTGTGTTCTAGATGGATGATGTTTTAAAACTGACCCCCATTATATCTGCTTATGCTAACACTGGTGTTTATTCTTCATGCTAAGCAAACACAAAGCTCTACATAAGGTAGCCTTAAGGGACCCTGGACAGCTGCCGGGGCCGCTGAACCTTTCTGTATTACCTCAGCTTACGTTAGACAGTCAGGGTCATAGTTTGAAATCATTTTGTTACTCCTCGCCACCATTCTCCCCCGCCCCGTTAGTTCTTCTGTTCACTCGTGATGCGTGCGTTCCAGATGTTTTGGCTATCGTCTATATATTGTTACGCTCACTGAGCTCTTTGCGGCAGAAAAGCCTCGTTGGTCGGGCCTCTGTGGGCTTGGAGTTGAGCCGCTCATCTGACGGCTCCCAGCAGGAAACTGAAGGTTGTAAACAAAGCATGTGATCAGGCTGTAAACACTGTATGTGGTGTTTGTGCTCAGGAAGTCTTTAATTTGGTGGATGTTATGGGAAGTGCGTGTATGGGCTGAACAGCTGGACCAGTGACTTTATTCTGCTGCGACTCAAAGAAAAAACATTGATTAGCTTAGGGTCTGAATTCTACACGCAGTCTGTTACAGTCTGAATCTCCTTCAATTCTGAACTTTTTCTTATTGTTTTAATATTCCAGCCAGTTTTAAAGCAACAGTAGAGAATATTGGCAGATATTTATTTCTTTCCTCCAAATCTCTGTGTGAGCTCTGCACACGTAAAGCCATTAGTCTTCATGTTAAAGAGGACAAGAGGACGCAATCAAAAACCCTTAAAGATGTAATGAACGGCGGTTCTTCAGCCCCCGGGCGCTCTTGGGCAATTTCAGGTCCGAGAACGCTCACAGCAAATGTCAAAGTACGTCAAAATGGATTTGAAGCACATCACTTTAAGCTTCTCCCACTTCTCTAGGGTTGCTTTAAAAGGACAAATAAAACAGATTTGATCACTCTCTCTCAGTACTGGTTGTAAGTTCGGCATAGGTTGATTTAAAGCCTCTTAACTTAAAATATAACTTTTATATTTTTATAGGTTCCTCTCTTTTAGCCCTTTGAAAAGTTCCAGTTCGTGACTTCTGGTGTGAACGTGCATGTTTCAAACTCCAAAGGGCAGTTTTAGCAAGATTTACTCTCGTATAGGGATTTTGATTTAATTTTTTTCTTACTACTCGTCATCTATCATCGTCCGTGTTGTTTTGCCACATTAAAAAATCAGCTCACAATGAGCGGTTGGGCCGCCTCTTTGTTGAGTCATGTTATGCTTCTGAAAAACATTGTGAATAATCTTTAACCACTTCAGACTCTGTGATGAATGTTTTGTTACATTTTGCCAGTAAGTTATCATTTTGCATCCTCTTTCTTTCCCGCTAAATAAACACAAGGCCTGTGGTTTGTTTTGCTTGCCTGTGCAGGCTTCAGGTTGTTTCTGTTTTTGACATAGATGCCACACTCCACTCTCCAAAGCGCTTAGTTTTCTTTCTGCAAAGCACCAATCGGGCTGATCGTATGTGATGTTCTTTCGCTGGAAAGGGGCAACGATTTTTACTTTGTGATCACCAGGCATTCAAGAGTTTCATTCTCATTTGACCCACTTATCCTAAACCTAAATGTTGTAACTGAGCTGCGTGTTGCACGCCAATCTGTCGGGTTTTAATGGTCACCTTTTACAGATTTGTCAAAATGATTGTGAGCTTTTTGTTTCTCTTGAACAAAACGGTTTAAAACGGCTTTGTTCTCATTTTAATTGGGCAAATTACTTTTTCTCAGTGCCTTTGTTAAAATAACAAGGTCAAACATACATCAGTGTGGAGATTTTTGACTGTATTCGTCACACATTTGGAAGCACTAATGCAATGTTCCTCCTGACTGTGCTTTAGGACAAAGACCGAGTAGCAGGTGATGTGAGTGTGATACTATACGATGTTAAACTGTAATTGTTCTTCCTTCTGTTTGATGTGCTTTGTGACTTTCTGTCCTACAAAATGTATAAGGGATCATACACGTCTATATATACATAGAAATGTGTGTAGTTAAATGTATAATTTTAGAGGCTTTTTATGGAAACATGGACTTCAATCATTATTTTTTGGCCGATATATCTGTGCCAAAGACTACCAAGCCTACATCTGCATTGACTAATCAAAATAGTGTCAACTTCCTGTGGCTCCATGTAGCATTTCAGAGAATGACCAAACATTGTAAACCTATGCCTTAACACTCATCTGCATCGTTGTCTAACATAGAAACATCCTTTTTTTTTTTTTTTTGTCTCTTCTCATTATACGGAGGATTCATCTTGTGGCCTCTCGTGTAACACAGGCCTTTGGAAAGTGATCCCTCAGCATGGCAATTAAAGCATGTGATCATTTTATTCTGTGTTGTGTGCCACCTTCTAATAAATGCCGTGTCACCCTCTGTTGGCCTGTGTGTCTCTGAGATCAGGAGGTTTAGTTTGTGGTAAATGATTGCAGGAAAAGAAGCACCAGCATCATGGTAGCACGACCGTGCCACTGTCCATCTTGGCTGCAGACCGTCATTAAGCTGGACATACTAATCTCATAGCCAGGTTTCTGCTTGTATAGATATAGAAAAAAAGCCTAACGAAACAAGTTAAGGTTTACTCTGATTTTTCAGCTCTCTATCTCTACCTTTTAAACCAGGGGTCTTCAACGTTTTTCAGGCCAGGGACCCCCAAACTGATGAAGAGTTGGAATAGGGACCCCCCTACTATTTATATGGCATACAATTGTGTTTTATATTTAACGGGGCCTAGTGCCGTGTATAGCTACTCTGTTATTGTACATTCAATACTAAGCTATTCAAATAATACACAGGTTAATATATTCATGTTTTTATTTTAAACATGTGCAAGGTACAAGGTGGCCGTGCCACTGCCATTTATAAACATCTTGCATACAACACTGAGCTATTCAAATAATCCACAGATTTTAACTTTAAACATGCATGTAGATGGGACAATGAATCCTCAAAGCATCTGTGGATGGCACACGTTTGCACACAATTTGTGAGAAAAAACTGTTGAATTTTTTTTTTTTTTTTTTTTTTTTTTTTAAATCGTCTAATCAACCAAAGATTTCGCGACCCCCCTGCAGTACCTCCGCGGACCCACTGGGGGTCGCGAACCCCCTGTTGAAGGCCTCTGTTTTAAAGGGTAAGTGTCATCTGGAATATGTTCTTAAACCGAAGGTGAGGGCGGTAATAGCCACCTAACACCAGAAGATGTCGCTGCAGGAGCAATTAAAAGCAAATTCCAACAAGCACAGAAATTCTAATAAAATCCTGTGAACTCCGCTTGTTGGGGAAAACTCACGCATGGCAATCTGAAAACACGAGTGTTCATTCCCAGAGCTTTTTGACAAGAGTTTTATTGTGAAATTAAAAAGGCATGTGTTCGCCTTTCGGCTGTGTTTTATTCTCCAGCCACTGTCAGTGCATGGAGAAAGTGGGCTGTTCTAGTTTAACAAAAACACATTTAAAAAAAAAAAAAACTCAATGCAATCTCCTGTAAGCCACCGAAACAAATCAGGACAAATAAGCCGCTGCAAAACCGGTGACAATGCAGAAGGGGGAACACAAACATGGACAAATGCATCAAATATCATCCACACTCAATAATACAGACAAAAGTCGCTGAAATTACGAAATATAGAGTGCAACAGCTCACATTGGCCACTAGAAAGGATACAGAGTTCAGTCTCTCCAATTAATCAATGCATATCTTTATTACCTTCAAGTACAGATCCTCTAAAACCCACAGGTCGATCAACCAATCAGTCGATCACATCGCAGTGCTTGTGATGCGTTCACCAAAGTCTGTGTGCTTTCTTCTCCGTAATTGATCCAACCAGGTTTAGATCATTTATTAAAAAATTATGCATTGCCTAATTTGTTAGAGTTTACACAGAGACGGGCCGATGAGATCTTCGATTATAGTTTTTCTGAATCTATATGAATAAAAATGTTGCTTCTTGCTGTGGATTGGGGACAGGAGTTATGGGTGCAGGTCAACGCTGACCTTTGGGCCTTATCTTGAGAAGAATAAAGTATTTTGACACAATGGAAGAGTGAAAATGCCCCATGTCAACAGATCAGTGCTCATCCTCCTCCATTGCTGCTCCGTTTCTCTTTCTGTTCCGTAAAAGGACTTAGAAGTTCTCGTTATTCAGCAAAAATCTCCCTGAGACCGTCTTCTCTTATCTCTGTTGTTTTTTAAACTAACTTATCTTGTACTTTTTCATTTGAAGAATGATTACGTTTCAGTAAACTCCCATAGGCCTACTGAAGTTGAAAATCTCCCCGTCTTTATGCAAACTACACTTGGACTGGATTAAACGCTAAATTTGCCAAAACACTAAGTGTAATAAACATGAAGTTGCTCTTAACTTTCATGTTTCTCACACAATCTGTAAACCTTACAACACAATAAATGTTGTGGCTCTAAGTACTCCTGGCCAGATGTTGCTTGGCTTTTAACCTGCCCCCCAGTTGACGGTTAAAGAAAGAAAATGAATCTGCTGCTTTTTTTTACGATATTGTTTGCGCATTTTTCTCCCCCCTCTCCCTTAACTAGTCTGCTTGTATAAAAGAATGATCTCCAGTGCAGTGGACTTTGCTCTGATACGAGCCATTGGGGGGTTGGAGAGTGCAGGGTGGGGGTATAGTAAAAGGGAGGCAGAAAAAGCTAGTTACATGTAGGGAATGAACGACTTTACAGAATGTGTTACATTTAAGGTGGTAGTTTGAATAAAATGCAAAGAGAACCGCAGAGTTTTGATCAAACCTCCGACAGGTTTATTTGATCACTTTGGATAAAGGCTGTTGGTTGCACAATAAAAGCGTCCTGCCCTTTTGTCCTTATAAACACGCGCGCGCGCACACAAACTTATCTAGGAAGGCAAATGGAAAGTTGTCGAAAGAGGAGAAGCACTTCTGCTGCAGATAAAGCAGCCGGAGGCAAAGCAAACCACCCAGATAGCCCTGCCTCCATCTTTATCTGGGCTGGCAGGAGGACCCCTCACACCCCAAACCAGATCCCACACCCTGACCAGGGACTGTGTCACCATGGCAACTCTCACGTCCTACCTAACCCAGCCTCTTGCTGAGGCACACGTGAAGGTTCGCGCGTAGCACCCGCGTGGTCACAGATTTTTTTTAATGACGGGAATTTGTTAGAAAACTATCAGCTTTGCTGTTTGTTCCCTTTAAAAGCACACATACGTAACAAAGACAAATGACGTCGACCTTAAAGTCGCGCGAGGACACGTGAGCATACTGTGAATATTTCTATATTAATGACTTTGTGTTGGAGCAGGCGCATTCATCAGCGCTGCTTGAAAAGTCGCTGTACCTTGAGAAGATGGGGTTGAGTTGTGTATCCTTGTGTAAATCCTGTGTGCAGCTCAATGAGCTTTTGCACCAATTTTGGAACTTGAACTCTGCAGGTGAGAACCCCCCCCCCCCCCCCCCCCCCCAAATCCCAAAGTCTATTTTTAAGACACGTTGACTGCCTGCCAGGGACGAAAGACAAACCACAGCAGGTAACACAGTCTGTCCCAGTCCTGCCATAATTTGAAGCCGTGGATGTGACTAGCAGCATCAGTGTGACATGTCTCATAGAAAAGTATACCTCAGCCTTCTAATATCCTGCAGCCTACCTGAGCATATGAACAATAAATGCACTGCCTTTAATAAGTCAGATAACGTGACATCAACCGACATGCTGAGGTATTAAATTCCAATCTGTGAAACCATCACGCACTGATCCAACAGCTATGAGACTCAGGTGATTGAAGACCTGCTGAGCACTGGCTTCATTACCTCATTGTGAGACAGAGTGTGCAGGGTTCCAGATGACTGCTGAGTTCTTTTAATTAGAGTTATACTAAAAATAAACTACACCTTCATTCAGTTCAAAGGTTTTACATATCAGGACATAACAGACAACCATTTTAGTCTTTACCAGTTCTTAAATTCAGCTCAATACTACCTCAGATAAATAGCAACACATGACATATTATTAGCATTTGATTAGCAGCACCTGGTTGCTAATAACCCTTAAGATTCATGTAGAAACAGTAAGGGTGTGATTGGTTTTTCATACACTGATTCTTTATTTTGTTAGTTTAAAAAATATATATAATAGCACAGTGCGTTCTGCCGTATTGTTGTTAATCTGAGGTTCTATTTACCAAATTTTCTGCTATGCCCCCACATGTAAGACCGTGCAAGTGGATGAGGGTGTACTTTATTTTTCACATAACGTACATGTGTGTGACCAGAAAGGTCAAAACTACATACTGAAACTCAGTGAAGTAGGAAAACTTTAGGGAGAAAATATGAAAAATGTACTGCTGCGGCTAAAAATCACCTGAAGTATTTTTGACAGAGTTGTTAACTTCATGCGACATCAACAAAGAAAACAGAAATTTCTTTTTAAAAACACGCAAGTCAACATGCAATCTTGAGCAGTAACTGGTACAAGAGATGAAAATAAAAAGGGATTTGTGTGTCATTTTTCTGCTAAGACCAGCTGGGTGTAGTAAGGGCGGGGATCATCACTGAACTCAGGCAATCGGGCTGGGAGCAGATAAGAAAAAAAAAAAAAAGAACTGTTTGGTCCAACCTAGATGTCATCATGGTATGCTAATGAGCCAGGGGCGCCTTTAAGTGTCAGAGCCCAACAGCCATCAGAGCAGTTAGGAGATGTGAACCCGACATGGACGCCATAAATGAGCAACATGCTTTGAAGGAAAGCTACAACTCTGCACACAAAGAGGTGAGTACATGATAATGACAGGCTGAACATTTCACATGAACTTAAAATTAATTTTCTCATATTACTAACATGTATGTTACACAACAATAAGGAGTTGTCTTCACTTTTTCTTTCAGTTTACAAACGTGGCAGGAACTGGCTGCTCTCTTTTTTGTCTTGTGCCCTGGACAGGATATCATCTTATACTGTAAGTTTAATAAAGAGACACTACAGTATAGATGATGTACTATCCAGGGTTTCATTCCACCTCCGGCGCCATCAGGACACACTCAGGCCCAACTGACTGCGGGGTGAAACACACTGTAGAGGATGGCCGTTAAACCGTTACCATTACTGAGTTTAGTAATGGTAAGGGTTCCCCGGCCTTTGCTCAATGTCATCTAAACCTGGAGAAGGACGGAAAAGGAAACACTTAAGACGTGTGTGTTATTAAATTCCAGTTTTTGGATGAGTGTGAAATAAACTTTGTGGATCTCTCATTCTCAATCGTGTACCTCATTATTTTGCCAAGACCTTGTTTAAAGTGGAGCATCAGCGTGCTAAATGTCATGTTTTTGAAGCTCTAATATTTTTAAACTGCAGGTGGCTTATCTGAATAGCGATCTCTGCTGTGTGTAACCGGCTTGTCTAATCACTGGGTAGCAGACGTTAAAGAGCTGAGAGAGCTTGAGGGGGTGACACAGCTTCTCTGAATCCCTCCCCCCGTCACTTTGGGCCACTAGCTGGTTATTCATCAAGATGCCCCGGATATCTTAATTGTGATGGCCATGTTTAGACCTAGCCACTTAAAGTATTTCATCATGTACAGGCTACTGCATAACTTATCCTGCAAGTATATCTATGTTGTGTACCTTTTCTTTTAATTATTTTATTATTGTTTTTTTTCCCTTTTTAAACCTTAAATTGTATTTGTTTATAATTTAGCTTATATATTTTTCTTGTTGTGACTATTATGGATGTGAATGCTGTTAAGTTGCAGTATTGTTTATACAGATTGTATGTGGGGGGGTAAACATATTGTTAAAAAAAAAAAAAAAAGATGCCCTGGATAGAGTCACTCTCAAGTTAACTTGGCAGGAAGAATTAATCTAAATGCCATTATCTGACCCATTTTAGCATCAGGTTAGTGTTCCACTTTGCCATCCATTAGGGAGACAATTCAGCCCTTGGGGGCAGAGCTAGGCTTTATAGGAGCCAAAAGTGCAGGGAGGGAGAAGAAGGGAAAGAAAAAAGGAAGAAAGCAGCAGAACAAAAAGTGATAGTCGAAAAGGATGGATGGCCACACTTCAAAGGCAGTGGAGAAGGCTAAAGTGATGTGGGAGTGGAGGGAACAGGGTTGGATGGTGCATCAGGGACATCTGAGTGAACGTGACTGTGCAAGTCTCGCTTCGGTTTATCTACAGCGCACGTTTGCGCGAGGCGCCCGCCAAGCAAAAAGCTCTGAGAATCAAAGATAAAGCACCGGCCTTTTCACAGCTCACCAAACCTGCTCAGCCGCAAACACGTTGTCAAACCTGTGTCAAAACATCCATCTGATCAGCCTCTGTGTCATGTTTGCTCTAAAAGATGTATTAAAGTCTAAAAATATGCACGGTACTTCAATACGGTTTATTCTGCCACAACATTTAGCTTAGTTACATTTCAGCTTTGAATGAAATTGGGGCAACTCTTTATTCAGCATCCATTAGGTAACATCTTTGTCCCAGAAGCTGAAATAACGTCCTTGTGACTGTGTGAACTGATGCTGCTGCTGCAGCATGACGATGAACGATGCAAAAGTCATAACTTGGATAACAACGTCCGTTCCTTAAGGACGTGCCGGGTCAGTGGATGTGACATGCTGCCTCACAGCTCCATGTCAAATTTATGATGAGATCATATATCCCTTGTATAATTCAAGCTCTGTCCTTGGTTGAGAGGAATCATCACAAATCCAGCAGGACTGCCTCCACCTTTTTAGGATTTCCCCATGAAAGTCCTTCTATTTAACATCACTTTCTCAGCTTGACACCGAGCTTCAGCCGGACTTCCCTCAGGTACACCTGGCTCAGGTCCTCAGCTGCCTCTCGAGCGATCCGTGCCACCATCTGGCCGGCTGTGCCGATGACCATCCTCTACGGACAAAAGAAATACAAACAACATGAGGAGCCACAGAATAGGAAACATTTGATTGTATTCAAAAGAAAATGTCTTATTTGAAAAGTGCAGATTTAAAACATTGGACAGCAGAGAAAATAGATGTTTAAGTTAAGCTCAAGTTTGTAAAATGCAATCTTATTAAAGGATGCTGCCCTCTAAGGCTCCTCTCCCTGTTACCACAAAGAATGTAGTAAAATATCTATGAATATATTTAGACTGTCAATCGTATTAAAAACTAGAAATAAAAACTATGCATAGGTTAAATAAAATAAACAGGTGAAGTTCCCTGGGGTCCAGGCACTTGCCGCTCTATCGAGGTGGCTGGTGCGTTGCCCCATGGGACCTCAGAGTGAATTGACGAGTGCCTGTATGTCCACATTCTTTCGACTCTGAGTACGTGTGTGTTTGTGTATTTGTGTGTATGTCTTTGCGTCGTGTGCATGGCTGTCCAATGTCGGGCCTGGGTTCGGGGCCTGTTGTCCTCTGGCCTGCCTGTACTGTTCCCTGGCGCAGCTCCCTGCTACTCTCGCTGGTTACCAGGGCAACTTTGCCATGTAAAGCCTTTGGTATATAATTGACACACACACACACACACACACACACACACACACACACACACACACACACACACACACACACACACACACACACACACACACACACACACACACACAAACATTCATTCACTCACATGCTCATCCCACAATTACAATGTGACTTTTGGCTTTGAAATGAATCAGTACTCTGACTTTCCTTGTCATGTACTTGCTACTGGTGATGTTGTTGCTGTTTGTTTGTTGTGCGTTTCTTTCCATATATGTTTCTGCTCCTGACGATCCTGTGCATGGCTGCAGTTTGCTTTCTTTTCCCTCCACAGATGCAGCAGCTGGTTATCCGGTTTTTGGCTATTTGTGTCTATCTTTTCAAGCTCTCTACTTTCCTCTCTCTTTCCTTCCCCTCTGTCTTTAATTTCTCCTTTCAAGTACTATTATGGAAAAAAAAAGAGCAATGGTGTCTCAAACTATGATGAGAACACTGGCACTGTGGGCTTTGGCTTTAGCTGATGAGTACAGCAAGAAAAAATAAATACATAGATAAAATAAAATTACCCTTACAGATGTTGGTCCATTACATATTTTTTATAGTGATGATTCATTTATGTAAAAACAACTTCTTCCAGGTTCAAGTTCAAAAGCTAAAAAAAACGTGTTGCTCTGGGAAACATTTTAGCACCAAAAGATGTAGCTTCAAATATTCTTTGTCATCAAATATGCATGGTTCAGAGAGGCTGCTCAAATATTTATGAGTTAAAAACATGAGGAAGATGGAGTTTTTAGATATGGAGGTATGGCAAAGAAATAACAAGCCGTAAGAGAGACTACAGGTGTCAGTGACGGGGGAAAGCAGTTCCCTTCCTACACGAGCCACGACTCCAGCTTCCTGAATTAGTCAGTAATACTTCGAAATACTGGTGTGTGGTTTGTGCTACATTCAAAGAGCACAGTGCAAAAAACACTGTGCAAGACGTCCTGCTTATAATGATAAACAGAACACGTGAGACTTTTTTCCCCCAACTGTTTTGGGTGTGGACTGTGACATTACAGAAATCATTGTTAGAGTGGTAATTAAGCACAAAGACAAATTAAGAAGGATTGAAACTAAATTCAATATAAAAGCTAAACTATATCAAGAAGCTACAGCCCAACTGATGGCTTTATGAGGCCAAACTGAAGCAGTGCTCTGAGATAAATGCTAATGTCAGCATGCTTAAATGATGTTTGTAAGGTTTGGGGATCACTAATTTTACTATCATTCATGCTGACAGCAACATGAAAGTCTGCATCCATCAAACCAATAAACAGTGAGGACATTTCTGTACCAAGGTGCTGAAAAACCACTATGATATAACAACTAGAAAGGCATGTGAAAAAGAAAGTACACCCTCTTTCAGTTCAAATTTTTTTACAAATCATCTGTTCCTCAGCTAGTCTAAAAAGGAAGTAATGATTAACCACACAACATATTAGGCTGTGTCCTTATTTATTGAGCAAAAACTAAGCCACAATCTAGAATCAGTATGTGACATACTACATACTGTATAAGTTTAGAAGTACAGTCCATTTACCATCAAATACACCTGATCAATTGATCATCAGTAAGTGTGAGCATCTCTATAGAAGCACAAGTTTTCTGAGTTTGCTGGTCTGGAGCATTCGGGTGTGTGATAACACAATGTAAAGGAGAAAAGAAAACAGCAATGATCTTAGAGAAGCAATTGTTGCTGCTCATCAATCTGGGAAGGGTTGTAAGGCCTTTTCCAAACTATTTGGAGTCCATCATTCTACAGAGAGAAAGATTATTCACAAGTGGAAAACATTCAGGACAGCTGTCAATCTTCCCAATAATTGACATCCCAACAAGTTCAATCCAAGGTCAGACAAAACTACCAAAAACCCCAAGAGCTATATCTCAGTCTCTACAGGCCTCAGTTAGTAGGTTAAATGTTAAAGTTCATGTCAGTACAATTAGAAAAAGAAGTGTGGCTTGCTTGGGTTGCAGGAGAAAGCCTCTTGTCTCTAAAAAGAACATGGCAGCACAGCTCAGGTTTGTAAAGTTAAAGCTGAACAGACCACAAGTATTCTGGAACAATGGGCCTCGTGCAAGAACCGTTCGTACGCACAGATTTGTTCTTAAATCGTCCGTACGAGTGATTTAAGAGAATTTGCGCATTCACCAATCTTTTCGTATTTTACGTTTTCTTTCAGGTACGAACAGAATTTACGAGTGATCCAGACCTGTCGTAGGAGTTTCGTAAAATAGTCCGCTGTTATTCCAATCAAGTTTGCTTGACTAATGGATTGTATATTTCTGTGGTTCCCAAACTGTGGTACGCGTACCCCCAGTGGTACGCGGAGGTACTGCAGGGGGTACGCGGCGCACGGGGAGCTTTTTTTATTTATTTTTATTTATTAAGGCGTCACACTTTTATGGAGGACTGTTTATGAAGGAGACTCCAGTTTTGTGATGAATGTTACATGAGTTAGGGCTGTTAATGTATTCTTAAAAGAGAGAGAAATGAGTTATGTTCATGTATTCTTAAAAAAAAGATAAATGTTACTTGTTTAAGTTAGATAACAAAGGAAGATTATTTTGATTTAGTATTTATGCTATTTTGGTTAATTATTTATATTTCGAGAAAATGTTTTTTATTCTTATGTTGAATTCAACTGAGGTTAAAAAAAAAGAGAGAGAAAGCCTGAGAATTTTATGTTCAAGTTAAGGATATTAGATAAAATGATTTTCATGTAATAACCACTGTGTTGCTCTACTTTTGGAGAATCATCGCACGCGTTGTATGTGTGAGGGGGTACTCGTGGTGTGACAAGAAGGCTCAGGGGGTACTCAGGCCAAAAAAAGTTGGGAACCACTGGTATATTTAATTACTTTGAAGCAAACCTAAATAAATATATACATTATACCCCATAAGTATGCTGACATGATTCTGTTTGACTTAAATTATTCAATAATTGAAGGTTCATTTCAATCTGTATATAACAAGGTCAATGGGAAGCGTAACCAGCGGCTGTTTTGCTACTTTTGGATGCCTCAGTGCGTCAGGCTCTTGAAGAGAACGTGTAGATATCCACGTGGAGACAGACGAATGGCTGACATCGCGATTAAGACTGCCAAGGACTGTGCTGCCGCAAATATGCAACTTGCTAGAGCCACAACTCCAGAGAGAAACACGCCGATCAAACCCAATTCCACCACACGGCCAGGTCCTCACCACCCTTGGACTTTTGGCCACTGGAACCTTTCAGAACGAGACTGGAGCCAGATCGAGGGTGTCCCAGTCCTCTGTGAGTCGTGCGCTCCTCTTGGTCATCAAAGCTCTCATCAGTTTATCACCCATGGTACATCAGATTCCCACACACCGCTGTCCAACAAGTACAAATTAAGAGGGACTTTCATCCCGTGGCTGGACTGCCAATCATAATTGGAGCACGAGACACATATACGTATCAAAGCACCCGTGCTGTTGTGGAGCGCACTGAGCTGAAGGCCAGGTGGGGGTGTCTGGGGGGCAAACTGCTCTAAAGCCCAGAGAAGGCATGCCAGATTTGCACAATATTGCCATGAACGAGGGTCTCCACCTGAACCAGCCCAGGCTGACCAGAAGGTGTGGTGCCAGAAGACCCCCCTCATTAACCGCCCCATCAAAGTGCCATCATGATGAGGCAACAGCTGATTGCACGGCTTTAGTTGCAGTCATCGAGCGCCTGGCCATGGCGAGACGTTTTTTTTTTTTAAGCTATTTTCATATTAAACAATTTTTTTTATTTTTATTTCGGTGACATGGTATTAACAGCACTCCTACTTGCTTCCCATTTCTTCGGTTTAGCAGGTCCCGTAATTCCACTGCTGACACTGCTAAAAATGACAGATTTTCCTTTTTGGATCTCTGAAAGCAGAACTTCAGTCTCAGAGCTCCTAAAGTTGTTCTTTTTGCGCCTTGATGCCATTCTCATGACTCAACACTCAACACTTCCTGGCACAGGAGCGAGGAAGCACAGCCTTATATGGTATAATATTGGGCATGGAGAATGCAAATCTACTATCCTTGTGCACGTGCACTTAAATACGCACGGGTGGGATTCATCATTTATGCAAGTCATTTACACACTTTTTCCGAAGTTAAGAGCGTTTGTTGAATCTGACGTGGCGTGTTCGTTCGAGACCTTCTTACGAAAAAAGTGAGAGAAATTTAGAATAAAAATACAAAAATGTTCTTGCATGAGGCCCATTGAGTCCACCATGAACTCCTCTGTGTACCAAAGTAAATGTGAGGCCATCTGTCTGACAGCTAAAGCTTGGCTGAAACTTGGTGATCAACAGGACAAAGATCCCAAACACAGCAGCAAATCTACAACAGAATGTCTGAAGAAGAAAAGAATCGAGGTGTTGCAATGGTCCAGTCAGAGTCCAGACCTCAGCCTGACTGAAATGCTGTGGTGGGACCTTCAGAGAGCTGTGCATCAACCAATGCTGCAAACCTCCATGAGCTGAAGCAACGTTGTGAAGAAGAATGCGAATGTGAAGAATGGATAACATCCTACTGAAAACAATTACTTCAAGTTATTGCTGCTAAATGTGGTTCTACAAACTGTTGGATCATTTTTTGTCGAATAAATAATTACACAATGTAATATGTCACGTGTTGTTGAGGTTGTTTGGTGAGGTGTTTTTAAAAACAATATCCTGATATGTAAATCTTCAAAATAAAAAGAGGTTGTATTTTCTTTTTTAACACAACTGTATTTATTTAACAAACAGGTGGACAAACAGCATGCTTAACAGAACAAATAAAACCCATGAAATGTGAGAGCACTTACCACGTGAGTCTCTTTCTTGGTGTAAAGTTTCACAGAGACATCAAGCTCACCGTTTTCTCCATCTTGCCAGAGCTCAACAGACTGAACAAAAAGAAAAAATAAGAAGAAATCTTTCGTTATTCAGTATCTTAAAACAAACAAAAACAAAGATTACGTATGGGATGTAATGAGCAGCTGTGGAGTTTAAGTAGGAAATATCAGCTGCAAGCTTTGAACAGTGGCTGTCACTACGTTTCTCAAAGATCTTTCCTTGTGTTTGTCACAAACAATCAGGTTACGTAGCAAAATCTGTGACTAATTACTAACTGAGACAAAAAAAAAGCACCTTGATTAAGTGATGTGATTCTACACTTGTGAGCGCACAGCAGCAGCAACACAAACAGACCTCAGCGAGAAACAGCAATAAAACAAAGGAAATATTGATTAAAGTTTAGAATTACATCAACAAACTGAGGTTGGGAACAACAATCGCATCAAATCTACATGCCAAGTGTCAAAACAAATTGGGTCTTTAAACGGGTCACAGGATCAGTGTAGTGACACGTGAGTCAGTTTGCTGGCAGCTTGTGACCTGACCTGAGAGTAACCCAAAGGGCTGGTTCATTGCTCACCTGTGTCAGTGAATAAGGAACTTCCTGAGGCAGATACTCCAGAAGCTTTTCTCTGATAATGTTGGTGCAGACTTCCTCCGGACTCTGATCTGTCAGGACCTCACTGTGGTACTGCCACGATCCTTGCTTAGCTGTGACCATAAAGTAGCTCTGCACAACAAAAGATGATATAAAATTACATGGATAAAACCCAATAACCCGTCTGTGGCATTTCAGCTGAACATCTTTTTCTTGGTCAGGTAGTGGCATGTTGGTGCCAAAAAAGTACAAAGACATGTAATCATTGAGTTTCATTTCATGAGGACATTAAAGGGGACATATAGAGAAATAAAATATGTTTTTCTTGTGCTTGAGAGCATATATTTGGGAGTGTGAAGTCACTACCAACTCAAACACTCCATAAAACACAACCCTTTCGCTTTGTCTGGGGCCTCCTGGATTTGAAAACATGTAATTCAGAGTATTGTCGTCCAGCCTCTTCATCTTTATCTGCTCCCAACTTAAAGTTCAAATCATGCTGCGTTAACTGTATCTCAGAATTGGGCGGTTCAAACTCTTTTGCTCTTGCCTTTTTGCTTTGTTAATAACAGCAAACATCATCAGCTGTTGAATATTTCATTTAAGAAAGAAATTAGCTAAAAATATGTCTAGACCAGAGAGATTTTCACACAGAAGCTGCGATGTTCTCCTTTCTGCTTTCCACTCGCTCCTCTCTACTGTGTGACACATGCAGTGTTGACTTAAACAAAACAACGAACATCAAGGAGCCTAACACACTATTTTCGACCTGTTAGAAACAGCGATTTCCACAGTGCACTTTTTGTGTCACGTACGCCTCCTCTGTGCTCTCGCCTGCAGCCTCGAACTCGCATTTCCAGCTGTGAAAGTTTCTTCACCAGAAAGCCTCCTGCTGTGAAGTGCTTCGGTGAACAACACCTGCAGAAAGACACCGGACCAAACTGCACTTTCCCCTAAACATATCCAATATTCTTGTGTGAAAATGGCTTAGGAAATATGACGTACGTTAGGGAATTTCATATTATTTTCCCAGTCTGAAGATGGAAATTCAGATTTTCTACTTGTCACCTCCTTGCTTGTTTTTTTTCAGGTATGAGCTCTCAGGCTATAGCAGACGTAAGAGTTATTGAGTGATCTTACATCCAATTTAGGATTTTTGGCCACTAGCAGCCTTTTCTTTTTAAAAGTTGGAAAGGGGGCAGAGGGAGTAGGGAATGACATGAGGCAAAGAGCCCGAGCTGGGACTCGAACGACAGCCGGCTTCAAGCCTGGGCAAATTATTCTGTACAACCAGTTGAGCTAACCGCTGCCTCAGTATTCAGTTTATGTTTGCATTGTAGCTCGGTGCGGTAGGAGATTTTAATTAAGATACACCCACTAGATGAGGGTTAGGTTTGCTCTGAAACCAGCTGCAACAAAAAGAGCTGTAAAATTGTAGTTTTAAAAGGGAAGAGTTGAAATGTTTCTGTCTTATTTTGACCAAAGCATGTCACAGATTTTCCTTTGTGTTGTTTCAACATGACAGTTTGTTGCTTTAAGTGTTACACAGATGCTTTGATGCCCTTTACCTTCAGGGTCTCCACATCCTCTCTGTCCACAGACGACAGCATGAAGACATCCTTGAAGTGGGGCCAGCCCCGCTGGCTCCTCAGGTCCGTCAGCTGCTCTTTTCTCAGCGCAGAGTTTAGCTCATCCTTGTCCTCAGGTGCTGCAGCATCCTCACCTAGAGGTAACTTTGACTCCCTCTCTGGCTTCTTTTCAGCCCACGGAGGCTTGATCATTGGTCTGACCCGGATCCTGCGTCCATTCACCATTCCACATGTTAGCAGGGCTGTGATATCCAGCAGCCTGTCCTTGGACTTCATCAGGTCCACCTTAAAGGCAGACAAACGGAGGCAAAAACGTTTGAAAGACTATACAGCGTAGATGAGAGCACAAACACATATCTAACTGTAGAGGGAAGAGTTAATTTCTCATTTGTCACAAACCCTTTGAGACCAAGACCAAAACTAGCGGTGATGTCATCAATTCTTGGCTGTTTAGCCGACATAAAAAATGCATCAGTGAGCCACAATATGGCGATGGGAGCAGCCGGAGCCAATGGGCTTGGGGCTGAGTGCCACAAACTGGGTTTAGAAAGTTGGAAAGTATTGTGGAACAGACTGAATGCGGTGAAGGAGAACAGTGATCAAGATTTATTATTCAGTTTAAGTGATTGCTAATTCTCGATCTGTAAAATAAATGTGGTTCTTTAAAATAGATGTGGAGGGCTAAGAGAAGGAAGTAAGACTGGACCTCTTATGTATTAAAGGTTTGAGTTACCATCAACTGTAATCAGGACTCAGTGTTAACAACTCATAGAGTGCATCTTCATAGCTTAACTGGTTTGTTATATTAACTAAATTAGTTAAACAAACCAGTTAAGCTGGACATGAGTAACGCTTCCAAATGATGCAGCACAGCTACTGTAAAAATAACCGTATGTGTCACACTGCCACAGGAACTTCCACCTATTGATTGTGTTTTCATGTTTGATCCCAATTTGCTTCCAGTTGTGTTTTATGCAACTGATTTTACAGCTAAAAAATAACAGATTTATAAATTGATTAGTCAGAACCTTTAGGTTGAAAGAAGAAAAAACAAAGGCCGAAATACAACAAACGTCATCTCGAGGCACTTTAACATTCAAAAGGGCCGAGGACATGTTTCAAAGTTTCTTATTTTAGTGAAAACATCACAGTATAACTGTGTAAATTAATACAGCTGAATTCCAAACAAAGCTGCTCTCATTCACATACTTTTCTGTTTCTTTTGTTTCTAAACACATCAGACTATTAAAACTACTCACCATCACTTTAAGCATTTACAGACTGTCGCTCTGCTCTAATAAAATCTTGATTTAAAACAACCAAGCCATCTGACAAAAAACACCACTCGAGTAACTTTAAGAAAACATCTGTGCAGATAAATGGCTCAGTCAAGCTGTAACAATAGTATTCGATCTGTGTATCCAAAAAATTGAATCCACTTCAATTTAAAAAAGAAATGCTGAAGTTATTTCTGTGTAGCTTCTTTATAGGACAGAGTCAGAGCTTTTTTTCGATGTTGTGTTTAAATGTTTAAATTTAGTTCACTAATGTTAAACTGTTACATTAGTGCCAAACAACAGGCATTTCCAGTATTTTCCAGCATTCATCTTTTGCTTTATTTCCTTTGTTCATTTTTTTTCAGTGGTATTGATGCGCCTCTTCTTTATAAAAAAAAAAAACTAAAATCCCTGGCAGGTGGCTGATGTGCGAAGATGAGCAAGAAGATGAGTCAACCGACTCCTTTCACAGCAGCGCACACAGAACCCGAAGACGAAAGCTGTCTTCCAGCCATCTTCGTGGTACATATTATTACCCAGTGAAGTTTAGGAGGTTTGGAGAGGGGTAAAAGATCAGAAAATTACCTTGTTGAGGACTAGAATCGCTGGGATGTGTGGGTGCTTGGTCAAACATTTCAGCACCTCGAAGTCAAGCCTGCCGCACATCCATCGGTCTGACACGTCCACCATGACTACCACTGGAAATGGACACAGATCTGATTATAAGCCTGAAAATGAAAACTTCAGCTCGCATACAGCTGATTAACAATAAAAAGGAAATAGATCATACTTAGGTCAGCTTCTTTGACAGTGTTCCAGGGATCCACCAGCAAAGATTTCTCCAGCTGGTGTCTGTGAAGACAGAGGATCCATTCGTATATTTCATTCTACATTAAAACCACATGGAGATTTCAAAATTAAAAAAAGAAACAACTAAAGATGAAAGGCACCTTTTGACCTTTGATGGGGTGGTTAGACCGGGAGTGTCCAGCAAAATCTACAAAACATATGCACAAAAATACTTACATAAGCCTTTCCCTATAAACTGCAATAGTTGCTCATAACAAAGGAGTGTGAGAAAACTCTTACAATCTGTGTGTCAGCCTCTGTTAGGACTCCCAGTGCACGTGACCGTGTCGTGTGTACTTTCTTGGACACAGCAAACACCTTTAAGAGAGGATTACTGACATGTGAGCACCAACTTCAACATAGTATGAAGGCTTTGTAGCATGTAATGAGGGGGGGGGGGGGGGGCAAAGACCTTTCTGCCAAGAAGCTGATTGGACAACGTGGATTTCCCAGCGTTAGGGGCTCCGATCATAGCGACCTTCAAAACCTTTGAGTCATGCGGCTGATCAGGATGTCTCACTAACAGAGATAACTGTTCACCTATAAAGAAAAGTAACAGAATGGGATCATTACGTCAGGAAAGAATGAACAAAAGCATCAGATCAGTGTCACGATGGCCTTTTTGTTTGGGAATAAGAGGTTTGTTTACCGCTGTCAGGAGGAACTGAAGCTGGAACACGATGAATGCTGCCGGTTGCCTCAGCTGCTTTGCCTTTCATCAGTCTGCTGAGAAATGCCTCTGATGTAATAAAACAAGCAGGGGTGAAGATTAATCCATTCCTCCCCCCTCGGCTGCACACAGCACTTCCTGTAAGGACATCAACAACTGCATCACTTTGAGGCCAGCAGCTCTGCAAGGTGACTCAATGACAGATTATGCTCACACGGAGCATGATATGACACAATATGACACAATATAAAAGGTGCATTCAGATGTTTCGTGTGAAATAATGTATCCCAGAAACGGCTTATTTTTTAACTAAGTAGGCCTTTGGGAATAACACAAAGCTATATACTACATGTGTTTTATCCAGAAATGGCCCCCATTAAAGGCGTCTTTGAACACTTAAAGATATATTAAAACACTTAACCTGCAAAAATTGTTCTAATTTCACTTTCAACTTATTCCAAACTAAAATCAGAAGGTATTGTAGCTGCTGGACATGCGGTGCATCCTGATCCGGTCTACTTTCCATTTACATGCACTGGAGGATTCAAATTTTCACATGATGGTACATCTCTGGACCCTGATTGGCTCCCAAACTAGTTGAGAAGCCACAAAATGATGATCGTACTTATTGATCACATTCTTCCTGCAGCAGATAAATAGTAAGAGAGCCTTGTCGTATCAAACTCTGTACATGCATCATTCTGCACAGTCAGGCTCTAATATCCAAATTAAATATCAATGTAAAATACATTTTTGTTTGTGGAAGGAGAACAGATTATATGTTACATTCTTTAATAAGTAAATTGCATGTATTGGTGGACAGTTTACTCACTCAAATACAGAAGCTGGATATAAAAGAGAACATATTTCACCAGCATTTGGTCTCATTACAGCGGTTGCATGTCCAGTACAGGTTCAATTACAAAATCCCTCGGATTACATATAAATGCTTGACTCATTTAGAACCAACTTATCTGCCTGGTCTGTTGCTGCCTTATGCTCCAAGTCATACTCTGAGGTCACTGGATCAGCAGCTTTTAGCTGTTCAGAGATCCAGATTAGTATCCCACCTGATGGTCCCTTTGCAGCTCTAGAACTCTGGACTTAAGTGTTCCTCCCACCATCCCAAAAACATGGATGTGTTATGTTGATTGGTGATTCTGAACTGACCCTAGGAGGGACCGTGAGCTTGCATGGTTGTTTGTCTCATTTGTCCATGAAACCCTGAATTGGATTAAGTGAGTCTAGAAAATGGATGGATTAAAATTAGGTTTTTTTTTGGTTTGGGAATTTACACGCGAACATTTCTAAACTATTTTTTTTTATGTAATTGTAATGTTGATATCATGCAATTATTGTTTTCATTTATTCACGAGCAGCTCAAAGAATAAGCCGATTAATCTACAAGTCAGTTGTGAAAATACTGGGAAGTAGTTTGATGATTGTGTAGAGAACTTGGACCAGAGTTTATCAGTAGTTTTAAAAACTAATCAGTTGATAAAATTTTTAATTAATCAGAAGATTGATCCGTTATGAATAGTGTCACTAAATGCAGTCCAACACAAAAAAAAACTGTAAAACACTACTTTTACTTTAATCCAGGACTAGTAATAATCTGATGACATACAGAAATATAGTAAATATAGTCATATATCATCATATAATTTCTAATGGAGGAGTTTCACTCATTTTTACAACCTTGTTTTTGGTGCTTTTACTTAATCGAAAATGGCCATTGCGTCATCCATCAGGAGGAACTTGAACACAAAGGTGTAAATCACAGCTTCTTTTACTTCTGGTACCTGTCACTTACTCTGTCTGCACGCGACCATCCCACACATGATGCCCCACAACTGCAAGACGTCATTGTGCGCCAACAGAGCTTAAGGTCACATTACCACCTTTTCCATTTCACGCCATGCTTTAATAAATAACCAAACTTGCTTCTACAGCATAAAACTGATTCTAAATTCGCAGGAATTAACAATTGTTTGCGGCACTGACCCGCTGTGAGAAGCCATGACGCACTTTCCTGACGAGCGGACACGACGAGCCGTCTGGAAGAAACGCCGCAGTCTCTGAAAAACCGTCCGCAAACCCTGAGCGCCATCCAGCTCAGAAAACAGGAGCTGCTGTTTTCCAACTAATATGACTGCTGTTATCGGTTAAGAGGGGAGACGCTTGTTTACGTTCACATTGCCAACAGGGTGCCACCATGTTGCTTTAACCAAAGAAAAGCGGCTTCCGTTTGTAAAAGGTTTGCGTGGAAGCTACACCGCCCCCTAGCGACTGATATGACACCCGCACAACCCCCCCCATTATAATGATAACGAAGACTCTGTCATCACAACTTTTACTGTCAAATAACAATCCAGTCACGAACTAGTGATTAAATGTTTCTCCCTCACCCTCACCTACACTATTTACACACAGAGCAGTACAAACCTCTTAAACCACCTCCCGGCTTTTTTGACTTTGGCTGCTTTTTCTTTAATTTTCAGTCTGGTCCTTGTACATGACCATTTTCAGAGGATTTTTTGTTGTTGATGGTCTGTTTGTTTGTTAAGCCTCTTAACACCAACCTGTGAATCATTCAAGCATAATAAAAAGTGTTGTGTCTATACATGACAGACAATTTAGTAACTAGCCATTTTAAATGGTATCTTTAGGCACTGTGTTTCCAGCAGCCTGTCTAAAAGACACATAATTCACATTACATTAGCTGCGTCTATGAAAAATGTTATGGTATCACACATATTAAATGTGACATATACTGCATTTCCATTTGTGCTTGCATATGCTTCAATATGTCACTGCACCTATTTGCAATAATCCTGGCGATAGATGTAAAGAAATTAAGATTTTTCCATAATACTGTTTCCACATGTATAGTATGTTTAAAATGATATTTAACTACAAGTGACTCAATACAAACTGTGCCAGCAGAACAAGCCTCTTTTCTTTAATCAAACATGACAAGTTGGAATTTATGTGACCACAATGTGATTACATAGGGGCGCTGAACCATGGAAGCAAATAAATAAGGCCTAAGAAATTACATGAAAGGTAATTCAGTTTAGACAAACTATGGGAGTATAGTGAGGGGAAATCATTCCAGTGGCGGTCCCAGAGGACCCCCTGGGGGCCCCAGCTTGGGAATCACCTGTTAACAGCAGGTAGGAAATTCTGAGGCTAAAATCAACCAAAGCAATTCCAAAAACCAGCTCATCACAATGCAGAAACTCATCTAGCGACATGATCAACTTGCAGTTTAAGATGGACGACAGCGCTCATGGGATCTTTCGGCAGGGATGATATTTTCTAGATAACTCTGTGAGGGATGCTGCAACTGTAACAAATCCGATTGCACTGTGCAGACTTTTTCTTTCTGCCTTGTCCCCTGAGTGCACAGAACAGAGCTTATCCCAGAGGGTGCTTGAAGCACAGTTGTGACAGTGTTGTTGAGGATATATTGAGCATCAATGCTTAAAGCAACATGCAAACAAGAGGAAAACGCTGCAGGATGTCACATTCGCTGTAAATCTTCAATACAAATTCAAAATGACAAGCTGACATAATGGCTTTATAACCATGAGGTCTGGGAGGTTAATCATCACACTGAAAGGACACAGTTTGCATATTGATTGATCACTGTAACATGTTGTTCTCATCCTGTATGGCCTAACCAGGCAGAGCAGATGTCTCCCTATAGTCCATCAAATGCACCGGCTGTTTGTTAGTCCTTGAGGACTTGCTGGGGTTGGAACAAACACCCCCACTGGGGAGAATGATGAAGGATATCAGGTAGCTCACAATCTGTCATCATCTAACTCTAAAAGCTCAGCAGCAATGGAGGGGCAACAAAAATGGAGCTTTTAGCAGACACTTACTGCCGAATTCCAATTGAACCAGAAACCAAAAGGATATTTGAGGATCAGTAATGTTTGAACTTTCCCTACATTTGCCTCTCTCCCACTCTCTGCCTCTCTCAAATTCATTCAAGGCCCTTTTCCCCCCTGGGCTTTCCTCACATGGCCACTTCACGTGGGAGTGTATCAGGGTTCTTTCTATAACTGCATTAACTTTGGCCTTCAGAAAGAGCTAAAAAAAAAGGAAAAAAACAGACAAAAAGGCTTTGGCAGCATACCATTTAATCATAAGCTGTAGCCCACTTTCCGATATGAAGTGCACTTGCCAATGAGATCCAGCCTGTTGTGATGGAAAACCTCTCTCTTCTGCTGTAATTCAGCATGCCGTTGATTCCTAAATCAATCTTGTTTTCTGTAATTCAAGCGGAACATATTGCACTGATAGGTCAAAATCTCCCTGAATATGCAGAGTTTTTGCGGTGTCAGACACAGACTTTCCGCCACATCATCTCTTGCTGATTTCCTGGGAACAGACATGCAATAACTGTCAGTTTTTGCATCAATCAGGAGACCTTTCTGCTCATGAGGAATGACAAAGTCTAAACACAAGCTATGGGGCATGTCAACGGGGAGCAGAGGTGGGAAAAAAACAATCTGTCAGTGCGTCAGAGCATCCATCACTCCATCACTGCTGATTGCAGTGAGAGGCGTGATGCTGCACAGCCGGCTGACTTTCTATAAAACAGCCACTCCTGAACTTTATCATGCTGAGAACTCCAACACGGATAGGCTATTTGTACAGGATCCCACTGATTAATGAATATATGGATGCTTTTCCACATGTGAGAAATGAGGGAGCAGTGGGATTTAACTGTTACATTTTATGTGACGCCCTGAAGGTCCCCCAAGGTCCCTCGATTCAGCAATCACTGCTTCATATGTCCTCGCTCAGGCTTCCTTTTAAAAGAGGTGATTTAGCTCCAAAACTACCCATATAGGTCCCACTGATGTCCTGATTGTACAATCTCTGTCTCTGTGGGGGAGATAAAAAAAAGGGTGGGGAACTTTTATTCATTCTAGACTTGCAATCGATGGGACTTGTCTGTGAAGTGGATCAATAATGCCTCCCTTTGAAATCATCAATCACGTCAGTGGTGAATTTAAAAAGCGTAATTAGGAACAGCGTTCTTAAACATCCTGTATTGATGTCGTTTTTGGTATGGAGAAAGACACCATTCTGCATCATTAACTTTGTATTATTGCCTGATAGAGCCTGCTGCTGCCACTTCCCCACCTGCTGAACTCAGAGCGTTGTGTGTGATTGGGCTTTCAGACCAGATTCTTCCCTCTTTCACTTGCTGATGGGGAAGGTGAAGCTTGCAGGCTTAAATTGGCGGAAGTATTGTAATAAGCCCAGTCTGTACTGGAACCCGGGCAATGGACCTATCTTTCACAATGCGCCATATCAGAGATGTTTGTGTGATATTGTCTGGCTCCATATTATTCGATCCCCTTTGTGCAGGCGCGAACATGACATGACATTACACGGTCGTGAGCGCACATTTTCAAGTGTTCCCATAACACGCTCCAATCTTCACTGTTGTCCATCTGTGTCTCTCTGGTAATAAAATGGTATCAATACCGTGGAGAAGGCACGTGGGTGATTGTAATAGAGTAATTTATTTTAGTTGTCACTGCAATATAAGTCTTTGATTAGGGAGCTATACACATAGGGATGCACAAATAGAACCTTTCATCAAATCACAAAGCATGTGACCAACAGAGCTCTCACAAGGCTTTATCTTTATCTTCCCCAACAAGAATCATAATACAATATGAGAGGAACACAGGGATGCAATCTGATAATGTAATAAAGCTCAGAGCAAATCTTAAACCAGTGTAGGAGATGAAGAATTACATGGTGGCCACGAAAACATATGACACGAAAAGGAAATGTGAAAAACAGAAATAATAAAAGTACAAAATATGATACAATGTAAAATACGTCTAAAGTATTATATATATAAAAAGGTATATATTCAGGAATTTTGAATAGTGAATTTTCATGCCAGTGAAAATTAGCCTCTTAGCTAACTTTGGCCAACTGACGTAAAATTACTTGTTTATATGCTAAATAATGTATATATGTTGATTAATGTGTGTTGATTGATGTATATTGTCATTTGTATAATTTTCTTAAAATCAAAAGCTTGTGAACCAAACAACAAAACAAGATTACTAATAATTAAACTTTCCTCGACTTCTAACCATTGTGCACATGTTCGAACGTCCAATTGCGTCGCGTGAGGACTGTGCCTTTAAATCCGCTCGTGCGTCCTGCGCAGCGCACGGCTTGGTCTGGAACGGTACCAGTTAATAGCGCATGCGCCGGAAGTTGCTGCCGCAGACAGGAGCAGCAGCAGTGATTCGGGCAGCGCAGGGCAACGGGAGAAAATCTGTCCGTTATAAACCATGGCGACGTACTAAACGATGCTTTTCGCCGAGGTAAACGGAGAGTAAGTACTTGCATCTTTACGACCTGGCTGCTGCTCCATACTGTGTGACATCCTCTTAAATCGTGGCATAAGATATCAGAAGAGGCTGAGAAGGCAACAATGGGACTGTGTATGTTTCAGACTGTCTGGCTAGCTTAGCAAGCCAGGAGCCCGGGCAGTCAGCTGGCACTCTGACTGATAACCTGCAGGTTTATAGCTCTGTACTGGTCCCCTTTATTGTCTGTTTATATGTGGTAAAACCTCCACATACGGCTTAACGGTCTCACAGGAGTCGCTATTATTTTTACGCATTAAAAACAACCTTAAATTCTTGTTTAATCTGGTGTTTACAGGGCGAACTGGGAGTGTGTTGAAGAGCTTTTTTTAATTATTTTTTTTAGCTAGTTCTGTTTTGCAGTGTGACAACAACTAGTGGGGATTAAGCAGATGTTCATTTGACCGCTAACCAACTGTCATAAATTGGTGAAATTCACCATCACGATGCTGATTGTTTTAGTGCCAACTCTCAAGAGAAATGTTGATCTCCTTGAAAAAGCCAGCTTGAAATTAAGTTCACTTGTGCTATTTTTATGATAGGTGCAACTCTCAAGGTATGTATTAGATTCTTCTTCGTGGTGCTGGTATCCCATATAAATCATTAGGACGTGCATGCATGCACATATAGAGAGTCAGTCGTCTCCCACAGCTTGTCTGCAAATAGCACCTCATATACTGACAGAGGAAAGTGGAGTGTTTGCACCTGCAAAAGCAAGTGTTAAAGGTGATAACAAAAGGTTGACGTCACCGGGCTCATCCTGATCCTGCCGCACAACCCCGACCACTGAGGAGGAGAGCAGGAGTAGTTTCAGAGGCGGAGGAGAGCAGCTGTTTTGCTTTTTCTTTTTTTTTCTTCTTGCTGTCTTACGGTGGTTCGTGTCTGGAAGGGGAAGGTCTATCTCTGATCAAATTTCGGGTATCCTAAGGGCGCACTTAACTAATGGGATCCTATCGATGTTTCTCCCCCTCTAAGACTGATCTTTACACGGCGGAATGTTAATGTTGCCACAGCCTGTCCGTGTTGTCTCTGGCTGCTCTGAGTCTGACTTTATTGATATAATCGGTCTGTAATGTCATGGAGCTTGACGGATTTTTATTGAAAAGCATACCGCAGTAGAGCAACTCCTCAGTGACTGATGGGACTGTGGAAGTTAATCTGTATTTACTCTGCACATGGTAAGATGATTAAAAAAAACAAAAAAAACAGAAACATTGTAGGGAAATGTCGGGAGATAGGAGCTCTTTTGTCACATTTGCATGTTCATTTTGATGTAAAGAAAAAAAAAAATCAGTCGTTATGTAAATAGCTTTTATCTTTTCTTTCCATGACAAAGGTGAGACTGTTTAATTTATGGTAGCGGGGAGGATGTGCTCAGTGATATCCTGTGCTTACTCAAACAAAGGCCTGATATTACTTGCCCCAAAGTGCAGTTTTGCAATGTAGCTTTCTCCCCCTACATTTTCCAAAGAGCAGATAATTAAATTTCAGACCTTGTTGTTGGGGAAACTCGGAGCCCCTAGACCCCCTGCAATTATCGTGCAGAAGGAACCTTCTTTGCATTTGGGTGCTATGTTTCCCAGCACAATGAAGATTAATTAGGTCTTAGCAGCAAATTGCTGTAATGCCTCTTCCCATCTGCAAAATGCAGTTCACCTCTAATGACAGCAGCCTAACTAATGCTGGGAGAAGCTGTGCAAAATGCCTCAGACACTTTGTGGTGCAGAGGTGATCAGTTTGTTTGACGTAGATGTTTGGTTTTAAGTGCCATATTTGTGACTCTATATGTGTGTGTGCTCACGGACTGTGAGTGTGCTTACCTCTATTTAAGACAGAAGATGACATTTGTGTTTGCTCTTAGTTATAAAGCCAGGCAATCAGCCTGAGTGTCAGGAGCACCTGGTACATTTGTTCATGTCATGCTGGTCAGCAATGCAGAAAATTACTGCGTTCCACCAAATTGAAACACCACTTGAATGCATGTGTTAATTAGATCTCTGCGTGGCTTTTCGAAGTGTTTTCTCCTCCTCTGCCTGTGAGTCATGTGCTGACTCTTTGACCTGTCACCGCAAATCCACAGTCTTTGCTGAGGGCAAACTGACAGAAAAGCAAGCTCGCCTTGTTTTTATCTCCCAGCAAGCCACTGACAAATATATTTCAACATATTGATCTAGATTGTGAGTAGAGAGGAAGGTCATTTTCTCAAGAATACTTGCATGGCATAGCTGCTGCTGTAGCTTCGCGGTTCACAGTTGTCCTGTTTATCTTACAGTGAAGCCCGGATGTTTTGTGTTGGAGGAGGTTTTCCACTCGACAGCCAAATGATCTGAATCCCAACATTCGGCTTATTTCAGTAATAAGAGGAAGACATCAAAGCTTGCTTTATTTCTCAGCTACTTCAGAGCAAGACTGTGAATAACAGATCACAAGGTACAAAGAGTGAACCACAGAACTTGAGCAGCTTTTATGTTTCATCTGTTGTTGGGATTCACAGGGAGCTCATTAAAGCCCATTGATTAGTAACAGCCCTGATTCTGTGATTGTTGACTGTGAAATCACTTGGCTAACCAACATATTTTTGAAGTGGTAGTTTCTGTGCTGGAATGATGCTCGTTTTGGGTAATTCAAAGGCAGTGACTTGATGAAGCATTTTAGTGACGATAATTGAATTGGAAATGTGTAACCGCGTGCTCTCCCCAATGCAATGCAATGCATTTGTTTCTTTCATATTCCAGCGGGAGCTTGTGTGTGCTAAATCTCTCCCAGGTGTTGTCAGTGTGTTTCATGTGCATGACAGGTTTCCATTTTCCTCACCTAGTCATTTTGGATGTGCAGCATTTGTTGAATATCATCCATTTGCTAAATGAGGCAGCCCCCGCGCTCTCGGGCAGCAGGGTAGAGATTTTCCAGGTACCAATGATTTGCCAGCCAGCTCCACCTTCTGGTCCTCGAGCCACCAGTGCAGCTGTCAGCCCACTCTCCCCCACTCAGCCACCCACCACTTGGAAAAACTCTCCCCGAGACCTCCTGATGTCTCTTCAGCTGCACGAGAGTGGTTTCAGAGTCGGAGCAGATGTTTGGTGGTGTGGCAAAGTCAGGTCAGGCTCAGAGGAAAACTGCAACCTCGTGACGAAATGACGAACAGCTCCTGGATACCTCGGATAAAAAGCACTGAACAGTAGGACTGAGGCTGTGGGTCAGCTGATGCATGGCATTTACTTTGTTACTTGTGGGTTGTTTTACTTACACTTTGTGTCGTTGTTTGTTGTATTTTAGTGTTTTTTTTTTATTTTTTAATGAAGATTTGCATGCTAGCCGGCAGGCCCAATTAGGGCAAAGAGCTGTGTGCTTGCTTGGTAGTTTGCGTAATAGGCAAACCTGAGGCTTTAAGCCAGACAGTGACGTTACAAGCAGTAGGACCAAAGGGATTTCTTAAATTGTTATGTCTTTAGCTTGAGGGTAATCATGGAAGAATCTAAGCCTCCTGGTGACATTTGCAGCAGTAAGGCCAGCAGGATGAACAAGACTCGGTCTAGGACTGAATCTATGTGATCAGGATTGTCGGAGACACTGCAGATGACAGGGTTGTTTATCCACTCTATCTCACAGGAACAGCAGAAGAGCAGGGCAGATACTGTTATCTGTTTATGGCACGAGATAAGGTCGTCTCAATCGGATCACTGACCCTTCACTGATGTTCTCCACCCACAATACCGAGCACTCTTTAATAAGAGGTTGCCAGGCAAGTCCCGTATCACTATGAAGTAATCCTAATAGATGCCATTAGCCTGTCCACGGTTATTGCTGCAGTTTTCCAATGTCCATGCCAACTGTACATATCAGGACATCATTAGCTACCAACAGAGAAGCTCAGAGTCTGACCCTGTCTGTGGGGTCAGAAAGAATGCCACAACAAACGAGCAGCAAAGCTGCAGGAGATATCAAGTGGAGGCGATGGAGGAAGAGTGAGCCCAAAGTGTCATTGCCAGCGCAGATATTAGATAAGACTAAGCTTCGAGAGGATTAAATAGGGAGGAGATGTAAAATGCCGTCGGCTAATTGGGCTTTATTTTGAATATTTCAGAGGCTTCATTAGAGACTAAATTGGTCAAGTGTTTGAGCCCGGTCTGGAGTGTGAGTTGCTCTGTGGGACACTGTAAGCACAGTGTATTCTGAAATGATGTTGTGGAGGTATTTAAAAGTCCCTGTTTTTATTTTCTGGCCAAATATGTAGCTGTGTGAATTTATTCACAAAATTTTTCTTTGAAATTTTGAACAGGACGCAGAAACCTGGGGGATAGTGTGGTTATTATTCAGTTATCCTCTGTAGTCTGGACAAAGCAGTGAGAGCTTGGAAGTTTGGTCCGGGTGTCAGGATCTATGCTGGAGCGAGATGATGGCTGAGCTCAGAGAGCTGTTGTGTAGAGCAGTCAGTGCCAGGCACTTTGCCATGACCCTCCTCAGTTTATCATGGGTCACACCACTTCTCCAGGCCTCAGTGTGTGTGTGTGTGTGTCTGCGTACTGAGTGCTTGAGAGCAAGCGGTGCTTAGAATGGGGTCCTTTATAACCTTCTAACCCTCTGGTCCTGTTTGCAGCCATTGTTGGCTGCAGTGAATGGTGTCTTCGTGCCTTGAAAAGTAACCAGATGACATTCTTCCTGTTGTTCAAAAGGGCCCGAGGTTCTGTGGTGAAAAGTGGCTGAAAGGATAGGCTAAGACTGTGACCTTCAGAGGCTAATCTCTGGCGTGTCATTCAGTGCCTGTTTGAAGCAAATGCAGACCTCTCTATCTGATAGCAATGTACCAATTCAAACAAGGCAGAAATTCTTCTGAGGTTTTCAACAGTTACACCCAAAAAAACCAACAACCTTCAAGTTATTTTTTTGTTGGGGTTTCTAAGTAACCAGAAGGTGTTTTGTAGCAGCTGAGCTGAATCATCATTCCAGACAGGCAGTGTGTCTGACACCTACATTGTCCAAACAATCTCCCCAGCCTGTGACTGAGCCCTCCGTGCACAGACCTGTGGCATCAGCAGCCCCTCTGTGCTGCATGCTGAAATACCACCGCTGCTGAGATAGCAAAGGGGATGAAATGCACTTAGTGAGACAGTAAACATCGTTGCAGCTTTCAAACTGGCTTACATTGTTTATGTCTCCTCCTCTCTGGTGTATTGGCTGTCTTCAGCCGGTTGCCTTTCCTGGAATGTGCAGAGATGCAGTTGTCGCTCTGCAGGGGGATGTTGGCTGTAATCACAACACATAGTTCAACTGTGTAGTTGGATTCAACTCTGCAACAATCAGACAGGAGTCACATTATTCTCTCACACAGGGATTTTGTGCATTGAGATAATCTGTATTTTATTTTATTGTTGAGATTATTGTTTGAACAACAGATGCATTACTTTTTTAAAATTATTTTTACAGCTTTGCATGCCCCCTTTTTTACATTTAGAGCATTTTAAACATGCCTATTTCTTCTTCTATAAGAAACCACCACAGCATAATTCAGCATTGCTACATCCTTATTCAGATTATAACATTTATGCTTGTAGTTTACATTAAGAGCAAGGCTTTCTCAATAACATATTCTAGGGGATTTTTTTTTTTTCTGCAAAAAATTGGTATCTTTGTGTGGGCCCAGATGATCTCTGAGAGTCAGTCTAAAGACACGTTTTGTGTCCAATGTTAGAGCTGTAATACCACCTGTATGGGGTTAAGATCGGGGTCAGTTCTCATGCCGCAGTCTGTTGTCCAGGGCCCCTTTTTTCAGGAGCTTGTTGTGCTGTGGATTGACGTGGAAAAGAAAAGCTGTCGGGTTTTTAGGGCCTCCTTTGTCAGACATCTTTCAGCAATAAATGATTGGCATATCTCCTGCCATTTCCTCCTTTTGTTTGCGGCCATTGAGTTCGAGAGCAAATAATGACATTGACCATTATGTGTGATGTATTTGCAGCCCACGTTCGTGTGGACCACTTTATAAAAAAGAAAAAAGAAAGGCGAGGTTGTTTACAAAGGAAGCATTGGATTAGAAAAGGAGAATGTCAACTTTTATCATGCTCCTGCACAAGCATTTTACATTTGTCAGAAAGTGTCCCCTGAAGTAGAGTACCGTCTGCACAATGTGATTGAAATGTAGGGGGAGAAGCAAAAGAAGAAGGCTGGGCTACAATATGAAAGACTCACTTGAAAGTACTTGTATGTAAAAAGTCCTGAAGCAGGTCGTGTTGCTGTGTGACAGAAAGGCATTCGTCTTGCTGGGTAACTGACATCTCAGGGTCTCATTGCGGGGGTTTGCCTGCGCTGCGTGTCGGCTTTCTGTAATTAATAGCCAGTAGCCCCCTCACCCCATCAAGGGACCAGGTGCTGCTTAGATCTGCTCTGGCACTGAGATGCAGCAGATCCGCCGGTTGTGAGTTTCACTGTTATTGAGATGAAGTTCACAGATATCAACAAGATCCCTCTTAATGCATACAACTGCGCTGACTGTGTACATGTAAACACACCATCACAGACCCAAAACAAAGAGATGAATTTTAATGATGCACAGCTGATGGATCATTTGTTGGTAAAGGATGTGGTTCATTTAGTCCACTTTGCGTCGAGCCCCATTGTATTCGCGTCTTGTGCTGTTTAGCAGGGCTTGCTGCCCTGACAGATTGCCATCCCGATGGGGAGATTTACCCAGCCAGCTCTGCCAATGGCACTGACACCATCATTAGGCTTTGATCAGCTGCAGTCTGCAAAGGGAAGAAGAGAGAGTAATATTCTTGATCTAATTACTAGGAGACATTTCAGGCAGTGTAATGTGTGATTTAACCTCTTGTCTGAGGCTATAAAAGGAAGCTGGGTTAATCTTCCTGGCAACCTCTTTTCCACACAGGAGACAGTGTCTTTAAATTTCCTTTTCCCATGAACCCAGTAAAAACCGGAATGGCAGTGTGGTGCTAACTCACTGCTGCAGTCTTTCTACTTGAAAGCTCTTTAGGGAAGTGTTCGGTGACCTTTGAATGTTAGCAACAGATGGTTCGCAGGAACTCGTGCGATGTGCATTTTGACAATCGCGAGCAGAACGAAAATGCTGTCCTTTTGACTTTTGCATTCTCCAGCCGAATGGATTGTTTTTGCTGCCCTTTTTGTTTATCTCCATCTTGTTCTGCTTCCCTCTTCTTTCTCTTCCTCGCCATCACCACCCACCCACACACTGCAGCATGATGAGTGCAGGGAACTTGATTGAACAAATAGATTGTAAGTGGAATCGAGGGGTTTGGGTTAATCAGTCAAACATAGTTAAACAATTCTTTAGACATGAAGGGATTAGTCTTGCTTGCGTTGAGCTCATCAGAGCCCATTCTCCTCGATGCTGGCCGGGCTTTTAGGGCCAAGGGCTGCGGCCTCTCTGGCTCCATGGAGAACCGCACACGCACCCCTCAGCATGCTCCATTGCCTATGAATGCCCCACCACTCTCTTTCTCTTTGTTACAGAGTACAATTGGAATGATGGATTAGCAAATTAAATGCAGACCTTTCTATTCCTGGCCATTCCTGCTTAAAATGGTTACCCGGTTCACTGTATGTCCGCTAATTCCTTGAGAAAATGTGTTTTACCCTCAAACAGAAAACGGTTCAGTGACATAAAGGCCTCGGTGTATCTTGTCTTTACAGGATGATTTCCTGATGATTTTTTTGAACTGAGTGCTGATCCCACTGATAGGAAGTAGCCCCGATATGATGATGTGTTGGCAAAGGCAAAGTGCACAGCTGCAGCCAGCCTGATTCTGCTCTAAATGAACGACGTCACTCTCTTATCCACATTCCCGAGAGCGGAGCATCGACCCTGTTGACCAAGAGATATCGTCATGTTCTTCAACAGTTGTGATTGATTAGATGTGTTCAGACACTAAAATAACTTGTACAAGTATCTCCCTCAGACCTATGACATATTCATATTGACATATGGTGTGTTATGAAGCAAAAATATTGATGAGCATGATTGTTTTCATACTTTTAGCCGCAGCTTCTCGGTTGTGAGAGTTTTCTGCCTCATGTGACAGTAAAAAGAATATGCTGACAAAATGCCAGCAGCTTTGGAAACGTTGGATATTAAACCATTTTAGAAAAACGCGGGCATAAATCCTTGATTACGCGGGCTAAAATCCTGGATTTTGCGATTGAATATGCAGGGTTTTTTAATGATTTTATGCCGTGAAATTGCGAGAAGTTGCGGAAACTTGCGAATTATGCAAAGTTGCAAAATATGCTGCTACTGAATGAAAAAGAGTCATTTTAAAGACGACCTATGATAAACAAGCATACTGGAACCAAGTTACTTCACAGAAGGTTTTTTTATTTTAACAACTTGAGCAGTTTCACAATACATACACACGCGCGCGCACACACACACACATACACACACACTTCTCGGTCTCATTCTGTTTCATTTATTCTTTATTTGGCCAATTTCAAGCTTGTACGCTACTCACCTCGTTTCTGGTAGCCCTCGCAATGGTTTTGGAGGTTGATGCCTCAGTGAACGTCAGCTGTCTGGCTTTGGCTTTCCTTTCCGCAGCTGCAGAAAGCATTTTCAAATGTTTCGCGCTGGTAAAGTGGCACGTCACCGACGATTTTCTTTTATGCTCCAACACACAGTTGCACGGGGTGCAGAATAGTTTCCCCCCCGCTTTCGTGCAAGACATCGGGGTACTGGTTTGCCCGGTCTTTGGCAATAATGTGCGTTGGTAGGTGAGATCGATTAGCTTTTTTAATTTTGTCTCTAGTTAATTTTTGACATTTTTTTTCTCTTCCCAACTTCATGCAGAAAGGTGCGGAGATTGTGAAATCAAGCGAATCCTGCATATTTCGCATATTTTGCGCGGAAAATGTGATTATTGCGGTGAATATGCGGCTTTTTTGAAAAATATTGACCCCCGCATAATCAGCGGTATTTTGCTGATTTTGCAATAAAATCAGCGATCGCAAAATCGCGTTTTTCTGGAGGGCCTAGGTTTTATATGAATTATTCTGTTTGTGTGGATTCAGTTATACTATATATTGTTAGATTTGATGGCTTGTTATTGTCGATGCTCAACATCAGTGTTAAAATTGACTGGGTTTTCTTCTTTTCAGTGCAGTGAAGTTTAATTCTGCTTGTTGAAGTTGAGTTCTGAAGAATAGGTTCTACTTTCTGTTTACCACGCAGTCCTTTGCTATTTTTCGTTTCCTCTGCCCCGCAGTCCTTCCTCCGGTGCAATAAAGAGGGGTGTGGGGGGGGGGGGTGCTGTGCTCTGTAGAGACCCCAATTAGCAGGACTAGCGGGCCTGCTGAAGGTCACTCTTGGAGCTTTGGTGTGAGAAAAGAGGAGGCTGGGCCAGTCAGGAGCAGCTCTGATGACAGCGGTGAGGCTGCTGGAGTTCTCGCACAATAGCAGCACTTCTTAACCTCAACAGCAGCCTGAATTGTCGCAGCTTTTTCGCATTGCACAGTGCTGGCAAAAAGTGGCTGGAGGATTTTGTTAAGGTCAAGTGTTCTCAGCGGATTGTCATAGTATACTGTGACCATATCTTAGAGATCCATTTGTCATTAGCTCCAAAGTCCCCTACTTCATCAGCCCGTCTCTGGTGTCGGCTATCTCAGCCTGATTGATGGCTCTGTCCTTATTGCAGGGAACTGTGGTCGATGGCAAAAAATTTGCTGCTGGGTGCATTAATGCCGTGTTCAGTGGCATAGACCTTTGAGCAAGCCTCATCAGTCTTGAATCATTGGACGGCCACAGGAGATCTGTATAAGCGGACATGATGCAAGAGAGAAAAGGAGGGAGATCGACGGGAAAAAGAGTTTTTATCAGCGGGGTTAACTCTATTACTGCTCTGACTTCGTTTCAGCGGTGCAGGCTAGAAGAAGATACGGAAGATTTCAAGTTTCAAGTCCGAGATTTCCAAAGTACTGTAGCCACACACAGGATGAATGTTTAGTGTTTAAATACAAAGATCTTCTGCAGCCAGAGCGTGATCAGTTCTGTCACTATCGCTTAACAGAAAATGACAACTCCGAACAGGCACTACATACTTGACAACTTTCGATACATGGCTGCAAAATAAGCACTTTTTCCTTTTTGGTCTGTTCTGAAAAGCTTGCGCTGCAGGCTGTGAGGGCAAATTCTGAACTAAATCTGCTAAATCAGTCATTTGAACATCATAAAAGAGTCCTGTGCTCGCTTGGAGAAATTTTGGTTTCCTTGTTGCTTTGAACTGTAGTGACTGTTTTGGTATATCTACCGCTGCAAGTGTAGGAGGTAAAAACTCTGGTGCTATGACAACTCGAGCATACGCCAACATGGTGTGTAGGCTCACATTTCGACAGACGGACGGCCCTTTGAACCTGGAGGGGCCAGATGTTCCCATGCAGACACAGAGGTGAGATGTTTGCCATCCCGAGCCTGTGTTTGTCTGGCTCTCCAGAGTCACCGCCTTGCTGCCTGGTACCTCCAAGCAGTTGTCTGCTGGGGAAAGCTGGGGGTGGAGAGGCGCTCACATTCACACAGGAGACGAAATAGAGGCCGCAAATGTCTAGCCAGAGGCAAAAGGAGGACATTGATGTCCAGTGGAGAGATCTTCTTTTGGCTGATCTCCAGATATGTAGGGGTTTCGTTGGGGCCAGACTACCTTGGAGTCGGCTAACCTTACCATCGTTTTATGGACATGGATTAGATTTTACTGGACACATACGCAGCATGTTATTATGTTAACATGTAACAATACTAACATGTTGTTTTTGGCTGGTATGTAACTTGCAGACGCTGCTGAGTACACATCACCACCAGACCTGTATCTCAATAATCCACTCCGGGTAACTCGGATAGCATAAAAAGGTAAAAGCCAGTGGTTTGGCGAAGCTTTATTAAACATACCAGAGTTAAAGATGAAGCCCCGGGTTGCTGAAATTCTTTGAGACGTCGGTGTCCATGAATGATTGAATGGCCCTGAGTTATTACAGCATCTAAATTCTTAAAATGACTGAAACTCTTACACTGCTGGCATTTTTATGGCACTAGTGACGAAACCACAGCATGTGAGCAACGTGCCACATAAATAAGAAGACTTCTGGAGAACAAAGTTATTTAGTGTCGAATATTTAAAGGCGGAATTGTTTGAGTGACTTTTTCCACTGTGGCATAAGTCTAGTTAGTTGAAATTTTTTTTTTTATATGTGTGTGTATATGACTATATATGCAGCTGATATGGGAGAGAAGCCAGTTAGTATAATGGCACAGAGGATAAATCTCTCACAACAGGCCTGTGGAAGCTGTTTTTGTGTGTTAAGCCCTTTTAGGATGATTTGTGAGAGTCAGCGCTTGCACAGTTCTGCCCAGAAGAGCTGCTCTGCTCCCCCCACCTCATCTAAATCAGTCCAGTGCTAGCAAACAGGCCAGGGCTGGTTAAGGCTGGGTCAATAAAATGGGTCTGAGCGGTACAAACTCAGAGCCTTGGCTTTATTTTTTTCTCTCTGTTAAACACAGTGTGCGTGTCAATAAGAATGCACAGGAAATATCAAAGGAGGTCATTATTCCTGCAGGGGAAAATCACCAGTGTATATTAATTTGCACTTGTGTGTGTTTTTTCCCCCTCATGCATGTGTAGAAAGACGGGCGAACAGCTGCATTGATTTGATTTTGTTTGCTGAGCTCTCTGAGCAGAAATGTAAGCCGTGGGAACACCTGGAAAATTGGAGAGGAGGTGGCGGTATCAGCTCTGCTCCTGGCTCTGAACCAGGCATAAATGCATGCAAAAACACACACACCCAGACATCTCACATGTGTGAGGGCAGCCTGGGATCCCAATCAGCAGCACTTAACAAAGCTTCCCTCTTTCTCCCTTTAATCGCAGGCTCAATTTGTCACTGGGGTGTCGAATTTCTGATAAGCGCTTTGACTGAGAGAGCCGAGATGGGTGTGGGGGCAAACACAAAATGGATGCACCTGCTGACAAATGAAATCAAACCACTCCATCTTCATTTCCCCTTTTTCACAAGCTGGAACAATGCTACCTCACTTTGGCTCCCAGCACATTGAGTTTTTCCCCCACTAAGCAAGGAGGAGGCCCGGCTGACTTACAGTAAAATAATGAGATGGAGCTCAGAAGTCTTCTCTCCAGCCTCTGATAGACAGAAGGATTGTATACAGCAGAGGAGAAGTGGTTCGGAGTTCATTTTACATGTGAGAATCTCTCAGCAATTCGGGCATCTACTCGTTTAAGACTGCAATTTACTGAGCCTTCAAATAAAAGCAAGCAACTTTAAACACCAGCTGGGGTCCAGTCAGGTGATTTCTACCACTTTGCATACTATAACACACACAGTTGGTGGATGTGTGGTAATGCAGTGTCTGTGTCCGCCCATGACATTCCTGTCCTGTACCAAACCCAGCTCTGCGGCATTCGATGCAGCTACACGTGATTCAGCACGTTGTTGTCTGGTGTGTTGTGAAGATATGTGTGGATATTACAGATGTGGTGGCACCACCAAGGAGCGGTGCTTGTCTCGTTACTGTGACCACTGCGTCTGGTAGTGGGATCACCTTGTGGCTGGATTGCCATGAAATCTGGCACAAACAGATGTGTTCCCCTTCGATCACTGTACTTTTATTTAATACTTCCAATCGACTGGGAACAGGATACCCACAAAACAAATTACACTCCCATCTGCCTCGGCTTCACTTTACTTTGGACTTGGTAAGGGTAACTTGTTACATGGATAAACTGGCCAAAGATGACTGTTTTTTGGACCATACAACATTTGTGTGTCTTAAGACTCTCAATGTTGCTCGTGTAACATTTAGGAACTGACCGTCTCTGATCTTTTTTTCTTTTGTAAAGCCACCATGGACATAGGGCAGAGAAAATCTTTATTTTCCTCGGTCAGTAAACGCACCACCATTCTCCTCGTGATAGCCCCAGACACTTGCTGAATGAAGGTATGGCATTCCTCTGTTTTATTGTTTTTCTTGCACTCAAATACAGAACTTTATTCTAAGTTCAAAGTTTGATTTAAAAAAAAAAAAAAAAAACATGTTTTTGATGCACTATAAACCAACTATACTGAGGTTTATAAAGGAGGGCAATATATAGTTCCAAATACCTATATCGAGGACCTTAGAGGACTTTCCAGAGACAGACAGTGAAGACCCTTGTCTGGTACCCTTTTTGGAGATAAAGTAAAAATGTCTCTGGTCAGTATCTGTAATGTAAAATTAAAGCAAAAAATGACAAAACTTTGTTTACTATTCAGAAGGATTTAAACTCAAACCCCTAAAAAAAAAAATTAGAGTTGGTGCCTCTGCTTCTATCATCGGCGCTGAATAAGGACTGACCCAATATTGAACCTCATCACCAATGATTTTAGAACAGCTTCTCATTACTTTAAATCATTTTATGTTCTCATCAGAACCCGTGAGTTGTATTGAGCGCATAAGTAAATCAAATCCAACCTCCTGAGCTGCTTCATAAGATCTTTTGCTACATGGCAGGTTTTTTTTTCTCCCTTCCCCATGTGGTTTAGGTCTGTCATGTCTGAGAGTAGGCTGGCTTCTTCCTCACTGAGGCATGCCCAGCTTCTGTCTGTTCTCTCGATGGATTTGCTTCACATAAATAAATAAATAGACTGGCACCCCTCACTTTGGATCGCCGCTGTTTTTGGCAGGCCATCCACTATGCATTTTCTATCAGGTGTAAACATGTCTGTCAAGCGGCGCAGTCCGGGGCCCCAGCATCTTGGCATTCATGACACCACCCTTGCGGCACTGCCAGCTTTTTCTGGCTGCCCAAGACCTTGGCTGGCCTTGACATGACTGAGCACACTTAGCCCTACCTTCCACATTTGCAGGCTTCTTTGGGAAGCAGAGCCAGCTTAAGTGGCTATTAGTGAAACTGCCCCCAAGTTGAAGAACCTTTGCTGGCTGTCCTCGCAGCGCTGACATGGTAGACTGGTAATGACCGTAGCATAAAGATAGCCAAGCCAGAAAACTCGCTGCTTAATATTTTTTCAGCCTCTCATCTTGCTACCGTTCCTGTCATCTTCTCAACTGTGAAAAGTCACGGTCATCATCCAGGAAGCTGCAAGCCACTGATGCAAAGACAAAGAGAGGGGGAATGAAGTCGGTTTGATAAGAAATCTCGTACTTTTCAAGTGTTTCTTCTGAGTTTCATGGCCTTGCGTTCTGACTGTGAAACCAACTTTCCGTGTCTGACACGTATGCAAAAATGTAGCCGATCCACTTGTGGGCTAACGCAGTATTCGAGGGGCATGCTGTCTCTCTCCGCTCCATATCCACTACCTCACCTCAGGGATCTGTCACTTTTTCATCAGTCAGTTGCGAAGCGTTCACACTGCCTCCCAGCTCCGTTACAGACCCCTCCTTCCCACTAAAGAAGAGCAGTTTCAAGTAGCTGTCTTCTTCTCTCCCACACTACCGCAGCAGTTTCCTTGCTTGACAGTTTTATCCCTGACACACTGTTTCTTGCAACTTGGAAATCACTATTTTACAGAGTCTCGATTTAGGCGCTAGTTGGGTTTGGCTTGGTTCTCTTTTACGTATTTATCTCACCATGCTCCTCATCATGTCCATCTTTCCTTCTTAACCTTTCTCTTCTGGTTTTAGATAACACCCCGTTTACGAAGGGTCTCGGGCCGTCCCAGACACCTCCGGGTGTGCTGGAGTCATCAAGATTCATTGTGTGTGAACCAGCCTAACGTGCCTACAGCCTTCTTCACGAGATATAAATGCTTTTCTAACTCTGTTTGTTTAGCCTAATGGGCTAATGAAGGCCATAGCAAGCTGTTATTTCTTTCTAACATGCTCAAGAGCCAAGCCCCCCCCCCCCTTTTTTTTTTTGAATGGTCTAACTTGGTATTCAAGGGTAAAAAGCTGTTCTCATCTTCCTGCTCCCTTTCTTTCTTTACCTCCTATTCAGAGACTTGGCTTGCAAAGGAAAGTAATTTCACTCTCTGTCCCTGAGAGAATCGGCACAGTGAAGTTGCATTGAATTTCTACGGCAACATTTTTTTTTTCTTGGCTCTATTTCAGACCCATAACCTGGGGGTAAACATGCAATTAAAACAACAGCAGCCTGCTTTCTCCTGCACTCCCTTCCTTCAGCCATAAGCACAAGCCCTATACAGCATGTTGACATGCCTCTCTTAATTGCCTTTTGCTCATAATTGGTATAGAAAAACTGCTAATATTCAACCAGCAACCAGACACACTTTCTCACCTTTTTTTTCTTTATTGCTTTTCTTCACTAATGTTATTCATGTCTTCCTCTAGATTATTTCTTTGCATTCCATTATTGTTGGTGGATATCTTAATAGACGATTTCCTAAGCAATTAGCCTCATGCTATTTGCACATTTCTAACCACTGCAGATTATAGTTCATCGAGGATATTGATTAAACCTTCCTACAAAGAAACGCAGCCAACTGGTGTAATTTCCTAAATGGCTTCCGTCTCTCATCTTCCTCCTATTCTTCTCAGTTCTTTTTTTTTTCTTTTTTAAAGTTTCAAAGGGCTTTCTTTTTCTCCTTCCCCACTGAGGAATGAAAAGGAAATATAGGTCAGCTTTTATGGGAGCAATTTGACACATGACACAAGCCATGCACATCACTTGCTCAACTCTTGCTTTGTCTGCTCTCTTTTATTTGTCTGTAATGAAACCCACACCGTTATTCACACACTTTTATTGCGGCTCTATAAGTAGCCGGTGGAGACTTGCCGAGTCACAGGGCCCCCACTAATACTGTGCGAGCCCCGTGGTGTCTGTCTGCATGGGGCTGATAGTGTGAGACCCCTGGCTAAACTCCCATCAAGCCAATCCCTGCTTCACAAGCCAGCCTGGCTAACTCCACTGGGCCTCCGAAGACCCAACTCTGTTTCCACACATGCCAGGAGGGGCCTGTCTGTATATCACAAAAGCTTCTGAGCCACTGAGGTAGATACTGATTTGCCTGAATGGTTGGGGAGCTGGAGGGTCAAATCCTGGTCCAGACCAGGCTAAAGCCCCTGCCTGGTTCTCAGAGAGCTATTAGGACTCCTGAGCCAGTCCCCTGCAGAGAGTCTAACCCTGTCCAGGTTTAACACCGTCAGGTGTGGTCGTCCAGCAGTTAATGTATTAAAAAAGCCTTTGTGTGTGCCTTTGTAGAAAGGGCCGGTGTTTGGTGTGCGATACTATATTTGAAGTCAGTGTGGCAGTGCTACTGATGGGCGAGTCTGTCGACGTCAGGCTTCTGTCTGTCGGGTTTCATCTCCTCCTGCTCCGGGTTGTAAAGCAGAGTGTCAGCTTGGGCATTACCATAGGCTGACCTTTGCTATTGCACTCCCCACTGCACAGTTTTCTGACATTCAGGGGCACTGTGGGGGAAGTGGGAAGGGGGTAGCCTGTGGGCTGTTTTTTCTGCCTGTAGTGTGTTGATGTGTGTGTTCTTATAACAAATTATCTGCCAGTATACATTGGTGTTGTTTCTTTCCCAACATCGTTTCACTCATATGCCATCGCTTCTGCTTTTGAAAGCTGTTACAAAGACACTGTTCTGACTGATATTTAGTTTTCCTCCACCCCAAACATGCCTGCTGTCAAAGAAATTGCTGTTATCTATGTGTGAAATCTGATGAGTGGGAGAGCTGGAAATCTCGCCTGCTGACATCAAGGCTTCCCGTACCTAAAATCCATCCAAGGCCAGAGGAAAAAAAAAAAACATATCAGGCCAATTAAAGTTAATGCATGGTGACACGCTAAATCGAGGGCAGGGATTGCTGCCATATGGCAGTCCAGGCTGTAAATCTGAAAGCAGGGAAAAGGAAGGAGAAAGAGGAGAGAGGGAAAGGAAAGGTGATGCTGCATCATTGGTACAGAACCCCTTCAAGATTTCCAGATCCATCTCAGTACTGCAGCTCAACCATCCACTGCTAACCACCCACCAATTTCTCCCCACCTCCCCCTCGCCACCCTGCCCCTGAAGCACCCCAAGGTGCAACGCCCTCAGGTATCTGTGTATTACTGGCAGCTTCATTAAGCCTTGTTTTTTTTTTCTTCTCTTGCTGAGAGGATTTAAATGAGCTGTCATCCTGACCTTTTTGAGCTCCTGCTTTTTAAAGCAAGTTCAGCCCCCCCGCCACTCGTCTTTCTCTCTTTCCACCTTTCTCTCCCGCTTTGTCACTCTTTCCGCCACTTGTCTATTCAACCTGTAGGGGGTAAGATACTTTTAAGCCATCACCCTGCGGCAGACAGGCATGCCAAGGTTGTTTGTGGGTAATTGCCTTTCTCATAGAAGCTGTTTGTCTGCGCACACTTGCCGCCCTCCTCTGATGCCACGCAGCAAACAGGGAGGGCACGGACTCTGTAGACTTAATTTGCTCCCAGACTGTTCTTCGGTGCTGATTAAGCAAGCATCTGTGGTGTTTTGAATACAGCAGTAAGCCAAGTGGAGCATGGCTAAATATTCTTCACTGTTATATCAAGTTATTACAGAAAGTGGCCAGCATTTACGGGACCATAGCTGTGTTTGTTCATTTCTTCTCACCGCACCCTGCGCTGGCTCCATTGTTAAATGTCCAAAAAATAAAGGCCTCTTTGAGGTACGAAGGAGTGCTGTATTGATCTGAGACCAACTAGCATCAGGCCTCTGGAGAGAGTTCTTTTAGGGTATACGGGAGTCATTAATTTCCTCTTCCCTGCTATGGTGGAAACGCAGAGTAAAGTGCAGTTAGTCGGGTCCAACTAGGTGACTAACATGCAGGGCGAGGAGAAGTAGGGGGGACTGGGTCGATTTTTAAAACTGCCAGTCCCTCAGGCCCAGTCTGTCCGTTTTACTTCAGCTGTTTGATGTTTAATTGAAGTTGTTATTGGCATCAAATGTCACCTTACCTGATGCTCCAGGTGTGAATCAGTTTCTAATTGAAAGCTAACTATGTCTCCCACTGCCCCGTTCCTCCAGGGAGCAGCAACTGAGTTCTATTAGTCCAAACTCAGCCTCTGTATCGCCACGCGCCATGTGCTGCCTCGCAGTTATATCTAACCTCTCCCCTCTGTCTCCCCCTCTCTCTCTGTTTCCTCTCTGCAGTGTGAGGAGAAGTGTGTGTCCCATGTTGCATTAGTGTCTGTGTGAAATGCTGGCCTGTCTGCCAGGGCCAGGTGACCTCCCCCTTCAGCTTCTCCCCCACACGCAGATGAACACTGGACTTCAGAAATGTAAGTACTGATGTCAGGACACGTTCACACACACACACACACACACACACACACACACACACAGACCCACTAACCTACACAACAAGCTGAGCTTTTAAAATTCCACCTGCCGCCCCATGTTAGATCCCTAAGCCCGCCCTGCCCTGGTTCTTTTCTGCAGCCCTGAATTAAAACCGGAGTGGTAGAATATTTTTCTGCTCCAGAAACACAAATCTGTCTTCAAAGGAAATTAATATGAACTGCGCCATTAATTTGCTGATGAAAAGAGGACTCGCCCCATCTGAGGAGCCATCTACAACAACACCGTGGACCTATGCGTTTTTTACAACACCATCATCTCGGCCGTGTGTTAAACGCAACCACCTCTCGCCTAATTCTCGCCATCAGGAAGAGTCCGTTACTGTCAGACTCGCAGACAGATTGCGGCTGAGTGGTTTTGCCCTGCTGATCTTGTAATGCGAATGAATTTAAGATGCAATCTGCTTCCCCGGTTCTACAGCAAACTTGTCAGTGCTTGCCAGCTAAATTCAATGTGTCTTAATTTGAATTTTACAACTCAACTGCTGACAAACTTGGGCATTTGAGGGTGTGGAGAGTTGATGTCTGCAATCGCCAGCGAGAGCTGAGACTGAGTGTGACTAGTGAGAGTGGCAGAAATTAATCTGTAATTAATGGAAATGGAAACAACAACCGATGCCCTCTTTCTGTACTTTGTTTTACCGTTATGAACCGACTCGTATTTGATATAATTTTTGGTTCAACTGATGCCTGATAATACTTGAAGCTTGTGCTGTCAGCATCATTGTCTCTATGACTTTCGTCTTTTTACACATGCTCAGAAGATCAATCACCTCTCAGACGTTGATTACGACTCATTTTGTTGGTCAGCTTTAGCTAATCAATCGCAGCAAAAGTCTACATCTCCTTTTCCTCCCGTCTCAATTTCTCTAAATGGAAGCTGGGCTCCTGCCTGACCCATTTCTACAGCAGTTTTTTGTTGTGAAATGCTGCCGCTCATCAAGACTGTAATTTCAGAATCACGGTAATCAGCCAACCCCCAGGAGATCAGCGAGCATGAGGGAGTCTGCTAAGTGCCAGCGTCTGTTGCCTCGCTCAGGCAGGCTTGTGACATGCCACAGCCATCAACTACACAGTTTTTTTCCTTTATGTGATACACCAAGACGCATCAGGTACACAGGCTACGACTGGAGTTCAATTTGTTTTTGTGTCCAGCACTGTAATCCATTTAGGTGATGGAGCATGCTTCCCGCTGTATGGCGATTCCTGGAAGTGTAATTTCAGTCCATTTTTTTCCCCCTTAATCATTCTCTCATAATGCTTTTCCTTTTCATCCGCTCTTCAAATAGACACTGTGTTACATCAAAGCCACGGATCTGTATTTCATTTAGAGTTGATCATTTCATCAAAGAGCCGGTGAAATTCTGCACACTGTCAGGTCAGGCTTTGTCCTTTACCCACCACAAAAGATCATATGGACAACTTGACTGTGAAGGACTGCTTTTAGACTAAATTCATAGACTAATTGTCACTTAAAAACTCATTTTCATTCTAGTTCTTGTACCTGACCATTCTCGGAGGGTTAGTTAGTTAGTTTGTTTGTTTGTTAAGCCACTCACTACTGATATATGAATTATACAAGTATTCAAAAGGCTCCTAACTCAAGAGATGAACCAGTGTTGTGTCTACACATAACAGAAAACTTGGCAAAGTAATTATTTTAAATACCGTAGCTACTTTAGGCACTTTGCTACTAGCAGCCTGTCACAAAGACACACAATTTTTTTCCCATTTCTTTTCTTGCATATATGAAAAATATGGAATATAGTATTTCTGCAGCAACAAGGTGATTCCCAAAGCACTATTAGCTGAAAACTTGGCATATCTCAGCATGGTGTGCAGTGTGTCCTTAAAACATTTGAGGAAACTGGACAAGTGGAGGACAAAAGAAGAAGTGTCAGGCCTAAAGAACTATCTACAGCAGATGAACAGGATCTGAAAGTGATGTCCTTAAGAAAGAGGAAAAAATCCAGCAAAGACCTGACACAGGAGCTGAGAGATGCATCTGGACCTTCAGCTGATCCATCTGCTGTTGGTCCAAGCCTCATCAGAAATGGTCTCCATGGAAGGGTGGCTGTCAGGAAGCCGTTCTTAAGGAAGGGAAACAGGGAGAAAAGGCTGAGCTGTGCCAAAGGACACAAGAAGTGGGCTGAAAATCAGTGGCAACAGGTCTTATGGAGGGATGAATCCTCCCCAGAGCCCGGAGCTCAACATTACTGAAGCAGTGTGGGATCATGTTGACAGAGAACGGAACAAAAGGCAGCCGACATCCACAGAAGAGATTTGAAATGTCCTTTAAGAAGCCTGGAGAACTATTCCTGAAGACTACTTACAGAAATGACAGAAAGCTTCTCTAAGAGGGTTCAGGCTGTTGAATTCTAGAGGTGCTCAGACAAATATTGACTTTCAAACTCAGCAGTAGAATTTTAAGAAATTTGTTTGTGACTTATATATTGTATTTCCAAATGTTGTGCCATATGTTTAAAAAAAATCTTTCTGGGAAAATATAAAGGAATGAGGGGCGTGTCAAGCCTTTTGCACAGTACTTTAACAGGCTCCTACTTGTTTTCCTATTTTTTTAATTCCTCGGTTCAAGCCTTTAAACGCCTCAGAGCACTCTGATGTTTTAAATAACCTTGTCTTTGACACTCTCCCTCCACTCCACATTCACCAAGTGCCCGTGATCACCATGCTGGCCTCTCATCCTGTGGGTGAAATTATGAGCTTGCAGGTTGCTGTCAGAGACAAGGCCAGAGCAACTGCTCTATTTATCATCAGTGAGCGACTGTTAACAGATGATGGCTGTAGAGTGTAAAGGCTGTTAGTGGAGTAGATCAGGTGGGCCATGAAGAACAGAGCTCATTCTCCACTTATGATGACTCAAGTGGCTCAAAGTGGCTCTTGTTCCTTAGTTCTTATAGGCAGAACAAACTGGGTACAGCTGGGCCACTTCTCAGCCACTAGTAAGACCAAAAGTATCTATTTTTCTCTCTTTCTACTCGTGGTTCTTATATTTTGAAGGCTATTTTATATTGCTCTATCTGTACTGGCTCACTCACAAAACATAAGGAGGTGGCTTCATGCGAGAAACCAAAAACACGTGTCTAATTTGACACCGAGGCTTCAGACCTAATTTCCTGCTCATGTGCGAAAACTGCAATTTACAGCAGCGTGAGCTCCTGCTCCCCGCCACTTAAACCTTGTTCAATAAAAACAGTAGTTTGAATAAAAGAAACCCTAATTAGTGCCTGCTGACTGTGCACTTGTGCTCCAATCAGTTTCCTCATAGAGGGATAATTAGCGCTCGGCCAGAGTGGCCCCCTTCGTCCCGTTTCCTCCCTGGAAACGTGCTTAGCTGGAGATCTGAGTGATGAGATCCTCCTTGCCACCAGCGGCCGCCTGCAAACTTCCCTCATATTCCTCATTAACCCTCCCTTGATGCTTTAAGCTCTTAATTTAATCCAGGTTTCAGGTTAAGGTTGAAATGCTAATAAGGTACACTTGCTTACTAGAACACCCAATCAACAGCTGACGGGAGCTATTAACTGATCTAAACAGGAAGGAGTCCGTGTATCTACTCCAAGCTAAAACAGTTTATGATTTTATAATGATAATAATAATGAATATAATTGAACAATATAAGATCAAAATTTAACAGAAAATATTGATCGAGAGCTTCTCGATGTTTTAATCTTTGTTTTGATCAGATTGTAGCCACCGTGGTTATCGTGTCGTTTAATGCTTCATATCAGTCTCATCCCAAAACACACGTGCACACACGTATGCACAGCACTTACGTTTACAGCTAAACTGTGTGGAAAGCAGCTGAGGGACCACCAGCCTATCGAGGGTTAATTACTTCAACCACATTGGCTCAGTATGTTACATTTCAATTTGCTGGTCTTTGGTTTGTTCATAGTTTTATCCAGAGGATTTCACTCAACTAAAATGATCAAAATGAGTTTTTTTCATCCATCAGCAGATGATGGTCCTCTCTTGCTTCCCACTTAAAACCTCTTCTACAGCAACACATGTGACGATGTGTGGTTTTCACAACAATGGAGGCTGTGCCAGAGTCTCCTAACACGGGTATTCAATTCTCCAGTGAAACTACCTTTGCATTTATTCAGTCTGTTTCTGTCATTATGAGACATAATTTTCCAACAAGATCATTAATCATTTCTTAAGTTTGACAGGTGGAACCTATCCCTAGCGTGTCTGCGAGCTTATAAGTGCTCACTTATCTGTGTTTGCTTACCCTGGCATTTATTCAGCGACAGACGTGATGGCGGGTGTCAAGCTCCAGCTCTTTGGCCCAGACCCCTGCATTAATGAGGCTGCCATCAGTGGGCTGAACGCTTAGTTACAGCAGCGCTCTGTGTGCCGCCCCATACCAGCCCCTGCACATTACTGCCCATTGTTTCCTGTTCACAAATAAAGCAGGAATTAATTAGCCAGTTGGCACAACTGTTGGTGCTGCCGTGTCAGTGCCCTCTGTTCGGCTCTGCTCTCATCCTACAATCTCAGTCTGACTGCTGTGAGACTGAGCATAACGACCGCAGACCTCTGCCAGAATTTCCGGCTTTTCAAATGACTTCTTCACTCAACAGCAGAGAAACCTTAGCGAGTATGCAGAGGAGACATCTGTTTTACCTGAGCTGAAAATCCCCTTTGTTGAACGGGAAGAAAGTGTGAATTAACTGCGGCTTTGTGTCCTGTCAGACCAGCGATCGCTGCCTCAGATCTCCCCACAGAAAGCAGTCAGCCAGTCCAACAGCTGCGATGCAGACTGCTTAGACTTAGAGGGCTGAGGTGAGTTGGGCAGAGAGGCGAGCATATCGCTCTCGGTTTGAAAACCAGAACATTAAAGGTGGATGACGCATGAACCAACACCTCAGTTTGTTGTACATTTTAAAATGAAACATTCCCTCACACATGCACAGACAGATAATCTTGTTCACGCAGGTGGAACGAATGTCTGTTAGCTGAGGCCTGAGAGGTGTTCCTGCAGATCAGAGATGCTCTTTCTGTGTCTGATTACTCGTCTGGTGTCATAGAGCTGTGCACTCGGCGCCTAACTCTTTATTTTTTTCCTTTTTTTTCCCGTAGAAGCCTGAGGGGACCATCACTGCTTTTCTTATTTTATGTTTAGTTTCGGTGGCAACATTGCAGCCCACCCTCAGACACGCACGTATTCTTGGCCTCTATGCATCAATTAAGTCCAGTAAAAGCTCTTAACCTCAAAGCCACAAACGATACCACTTAACTGGATTTTTTTTCTATTTGGGAATGTGTCAGCTGTAATAGTTATGCTGAGAATGCGATAGGAAACCTCTCTTCGTCCTCATGAGAATGGAACGATGAGGGTTTTCGGAGAGATGGTGAGACGTAGAATTTGAGAACACTCTCTAAATCAGTTTCCACTCAGCTGCTCAGATTTCAACTGATGTGTTTTTCGTGCCATATACACATCTAACTAGATTAAGTTGTCTTTCATTGTGCTTCTCTCCTCCCTCTTCTCACACTCCACCATACTAACTGTCTCTTCTTCCCTCCTGTCTTGATCTGTCTTGTTCTCCATCCCAGGGGACACCATACAAAGGATGAGATCCGCTCCATTTCCAACCCCTGCAGAATTGGATGCATATGCTAAGAAAGTTGCCAACAACCCCCTAACCATCAAGATCTTCCCTAACAGCGTGAAGGTCCCCCAGCGAAACCACGTGCGGCGTACGGTCAACGGCCTGGATACGTCAGGCCAACGCTACAGCCCTTACCCTTCCTCTCAGGCCAGTGCCAAGACAGGACTTCTCGCCATTGTCAAGGTGCCCACAGTAAAAGGTATCATAAAAGATTTCGACGGCAGCCGGGCTCGCTTGCACCCTGAAGTCATCATGAATCCTCCTACTGGACCCTATCAAGTGGCTTCAACCAGCACTTTAAACCACCACCCACCTCTGCCGAACCTGCCGCGGCCTCAGCAGAGTTTACCCCTTCAACCGCAGGACCTGCCTCAGACTTTACACATGCCCCTCCCCCAGCAGCAGGCTCTCGCCCAGGGTCTCAGACACCCTCCCCCCCTGGCCCAGCACACTCAGGGCCCACCCAGACTCCAGACTCTGTCTCAGCACCCAGCGCTCGGCCACCCGCAGGGCCCCGCTACGGTCATGCTTCAGCAGCAGCACCTTCAGCAGCAGCCTCCACCTGGCCTGCAGGGAGGCAGGAAGCTGCCAGATGGCGACGCGCCACCTAACGTTACCGTCTCTACCTCAACCATTCCACTCTCCATGGCTGCTGGGCTGCACCAGGCCCGCCAGACTGACTTGAGCACCATTGTGCATCAGCTCAACCAATTCTGCCAAGCTCGGGCCCAAGTTGCAGGAGCCACCTCCATGTGCGAGGGCCAGATTGCCAACCCCAGCCCCATCAGTCGTAACCTGCTTATCAGCGCATGCTCCAGGGTGTCCATGCACAGTAACCCTGCTACCCCTGGATATCCCCCACCCAACTGCATTATTGGCCCTCAAGAAAAAGCTGCAGCCCCGATGGGAGCCCACCCCCCTCTCAGTGTGGCTGCAATGAACCACTTGCCTTCTGGCCACTCCGATCTCAACCAGCAGCATCTGCAGCAGCATCTTCATCAACAGCAGCAACAACAGCTACAACACAACACGCAGCAGAAGATGCGCTCCTGGAGTCAACATCAGTTGGCCCATGTGTCCCACATCCAGAACGGAGGGACGCACCTCTGTAAGCAGCACTCCAGGGACCCATCCTTCCATTTTAAGGGTATGGGCTACCCTGCAGAGGTGTGCGTGGGTCAGCCTTACTCACTGAAGCCTCCTGTGGAGAGGCCCACCCCCTCGCCTCCAGTCAACAACAACGGCATGCCCTGTCCCATGACCCACTACACGAATGGTCACTATTTCCAGTCCCACATTTGGAACAGCAGCATCCTACCCACACCCAACAGTGACAGCTCCGGGTCTCAGGACATAGCCATGCCATTCCACGGTGCAGGCCCAGGAGGGTGCACCACACTGGACTGTGGGCCCCCTGGGGCTCCCCATTACAGGCTAGGAACAAGTTCCTCCACCGCCCAGACTAATCTGATGCAAACGGCAGATTACTCGGGTGGGGACTTCCAGACGCCCTACTTCCGCGATCAGAATCTAGGGTTAATGGGAAAGATGCATAGGCCTCCTCTGAGCAGGGTAGGTCCAGAGGTCGGGGATGCCAGAACCGCTCTCATCCAGCATCCAGGGTACAGATAAGCTATGGCCTTGTCTTCATAACCATTACAACTCCCTTTGTTTAGTCTTAAGAAAGAAAACATATGAGTTAAAACTCAACTGATAATTTAAAGGACAAATAGTATTAAAGGGGGTAAAATAATATATTTAATGCAGAACATTAGTTTTTTTTTCTGTCTTTCTTTCTTTCTTTCTTTTATCTTGCAAGTGATCAATTGCGACTTTTAGTTTTACAAACGAGTGCTTTTACCTTTAGGTAACTTTTCTGAATGTGTGACTGTGTGTCTTGTTCCCCGTCTCTTCCTCAATCATTACTTTCTATTCTCGTGCCTGGATCCCAACGGATCCTGTGTTATTTCTTCATCGGTAAAGTTTTCTTATGCATGTAAGAAAGAAGTAAATATGATCCCACATAGAAAAATTTCAACATGTACACGTTTATTTAACATCTAACAGGATAATGTCTTATTTTTTTTTGGCTACGACTCGTTTAATTTGATGGAAACGCTGAGACTAAATACAATCATTCAGTGACAGAAAGAGGAATGATTTTGTTTCAGTGCAAAGCCATCAGACAGGGACTGTAAGCGCTTGGAGTCTGCACATGTCAACAGAGGTTTTGATCTGTTTGAACGTCTTTATTTATTTGTATAACAAGATTGAAAAGATTCATTCCTCTCAGTCAGTAAAGGAAGCATGTAATCAGGTTCTTTGTACACTGTAAAGCTCTAGCAGGGATCAATTATGTACAAAAGGTGATGTTCTGTCCTGTTTGAAATGCTGCAACGAATTCAGGTGTTTTAAAACAAACTTTCTGTCGGTGTCACATTTGGCAACAAGATTGTGAAATGTTACGGGCAGAAAATGGAAAAAAAGATTAACCCTCCTACCTTCAAATGGCCAAAGTCGGGATAATACGGACACACCTGTGTGGAGTTGTGCCATTTTTACGTTTGTGTGCTTTTCAGATTGTTTTTGTGTCAATGACAAATGTATTACTTGAAAGTTGAGGTTGTTTGTTTCGCAGGTATTGAAAGGGACTGTTTGGACAAAGATGTGGAGTTAAAGAAATAAAGTGTCAACTAATGTCACGTAGACTCTAAATCCAAGCCAAACCGACGGGAGTTATTAGTGAACTTGAGTGTACTTGCTACTGATTCTGATGTGAAGTCCGCTCGAAAAGACCAAATTGATCACTTGCAAGATCACTCGAAGGTAAATGAATCGGACGTTTGAGTTTAAAGTGAAACAGCAAATGCATTGTTTATTTTATTGTACACTGGCTTACCTACTAGACTACTGTAACTTTAAACGTTAATGATTGTGTGTGAATGTGATCAGCTGAAGTGGGCACATTTAGGAGCGAGTGAGCGAGCGTGTGTGTGTGTGTGTGTGTGTGTGTGTGTGTGTGTGTGTGTGTATAATAACACGATGACACCCATGTTTTGTTCACCTAACTCCCTAACAGCCCTTAAAAAGCCTTAAGTGTTTGGTCCTTGGACTTTCCTTTGAAAATGCGCATGGTTTTAATGAAAACCCTGAATAATAAGAAAGAAAACAGTGAGGATACACAGAAACAGCAATTTTTTATTTATTTTCTTTGTCTTTTTTGCCTTTTTACTTTAATGAATCTTGGTTTCATAGAGAGCAATTCCTTAGAGATTCTTTATAATGGAAAGCAAGAAAAGGAGTACTATTTTGTAATTATATATTTTTAGCAGTTTGTAGTTACTGAGCTGTAACTTTGTTTTATTTTTCTTTGTTTCAAAGCTTCGGTTTGCAGTTGTGACTATTTATGATACTTGATTTGCTTGTTATTTAAGATTCATTTTCTTCTTTGTTTCTTGTACTATTGCTGTGAAATCGAGGAAGGTCCACAAGCCTTTCTTTTGTGTCATTCTGTACGACAGATAAGAAGCAAGAGCGTGAGAGTTGTGCTACTCTTTTTGTAATATTGTAATAATAAAATAAAGTTCTAATTTATGCTTTGAAATGGGTCTGAGCTGATGTAAGAGGCGTCTTTCACTGGAGGTTTCTGATTAAGCAACTTGGCAGTTCAGTACTCACACCATTGTCTCGTATATTATCCAGCTATACTAATGATTGAATGGTTGAAGAGGCCCAACTAAATCACATATAATTGTAACAGTGACAGCTAGTGCTGAAGGTCGCAATTGAAGCAGCAATTTCTGTGCTTCCACGCCATTTATCCAGGCCTGCCTCTGCCAAATAGCAAGAGGAAGTCCAGTAGACAAAGCAAGCTGTGAAATCCGCAGGACTATCTGGCCGCAGTAGATTTAGCATGTCTGGCGGTGATGAAAATGGGACTTGTATAAAGGGTGCTCAGCGGGAGGTCAGGATCAGCACCTTCGTGATCAGCTTTACTCCCTGACAGGGTTAGACCGATGCCAGAGGTGCTGGCAGGTCAAAGCCTCTGCAGAGGTTAAAGACCATTTCATTGGTATATGAGCAACACTTGTTGCAGCCTTCATGAAGTATCCTTTTTAAAACCATTATGTCAGTCAAATACACAAATATTTTCCTCATCTCTGCCCTGAAGACTAAATATAAAACGAAGCTGACACACTGGAGTCTCAGTCAGTCAGAAAATCAGTTCATCCACTTGGCTGTTTAATTTCTTAGAGGAACTGAAATGGAATACTGCGTTTAGGATCGACTGCGTCGTTGCTGATGTCAGCCAGTCTGAGCAGCCACGGTGAACCTCTTTGTTGGCTCTTTAAACGGGCAGGGCGCTCATCTCTGTGGACTGATGAGTCTGCCACCGCCTCGTGCCGTCCCTGAAAAAGCCTCTCCAGCTCCTCCCTGTGGATAAAGGAGAGATTGTTACAGACCGTGAATTACTTTCCTGTCTTACAGAAATGTGTGCGTCCGTGTTTCTGTGCCTCTGTTATGTCTCCTCGTAGTGCTTTCCAAGCCAGGATTCTGGACGCGATCCCAACACCCTGGATCCTCATTGATTTTGCCCAGGTTGATGTTCCATTTGTTCCAGTTGACTTCCTCCACTCTGAGACGAGAGGACACATGCTCCAATTACTGTCCACTGTGTGACACATCAATCAGCTGTCAGCACAGGCAAATTAGTGTGGAACACAGTGTACTGTGCTTCAATTGATCCTGCGCACACATCTGCATCGTATGTTAACCCTGCAAGGCTAATCCTTGGTTTCCACTTTCCAATTATTACTTGATGAAGGTTCTTTTTCTTTTTTTCTTTTTTTTGCTGCTGAGGGCATCAGTCGTGGGGGTGACGTCAGTTTTAGTTAGAAATGTCAAACTTTAAAATAGCAGACCAAGTGTCTCACACAAATCCAATAATTTAACACAAAAAAGGGCCCAACGGGTCTTCCTGCATCCTTCTTACCACCAAGAAATAGCATGATATTGATACTTTCCTTTATAAAAACATGCAGATAGCATATCTACCGCTAACTAGTGGACAGATGACAGAAACAAGAATCGTGTAGATGATCTCAAAATATACACTGGTTAATGAATCTAATGATTCATCATAAACGGCAAAAATGAACTTTTCTCCAGTTTTTTTTTTTTAGCAAGACTGAAGGAAATAGTCAAAAAACAAAACTTATTCAAGACTCATGCAGGAAAATTTGCTATCACAGCATCATTTAATTTAAAGCTAAAATATCCAGCCACCTATTATTATTTTTTTATATTCAACCTCCAAACAACCAGACTGTCATGTAGTCTTGTAAAGTGGTCTTCAGGTTTTCTTTGGGCATTGGCTGTTTTTCACTTATTTACAGTCCAGCCCTTTTACCCAACCATAATCAGGGGAATATGAATAACTTAAAAAAGGCACCGAACGTGAGAATTTAACAGCGTGTCAACACAAAACAGACAAAACAGAAAAAAACTGTTTTGAATTTAATCGTTATGCACTTTGTCACAAGCAGCCTGATGCAAAAACACGTGTTCTCAATTCCTTAATTGCATCTATAATAAATGTCAAAGATAACACAGTTTGACGGACGAAAAATAGTTTTTTTTTCAGCAAGAAGGTGATTCCTAAAGAGTTATAAACTGAAAACTTGGCATATCCCATCATGGTGTGCAGTATGTCCTCATAAAAACTGAGGAAACTGGAAGTAGAGCACAAAAGAAGAAGAGGACGGTCTTTAAAAAATAACTATCCAGAGCAGATAAATGGCATCAGAAAATGATGTCATTAAGAAATTATAAGGAACCTGATCTGGACCTTCAGTTGATCCATCTAGTGTTGGCCAAAGCCTCCTGTCTAAGAGGGTCCAGACTATGTTGAAGAATGAAGTTGCTCAGACCAAATATTGACTTTAAAGCTTGTTAGAACTGTACAAACTCAGTTTCTGCCTTATATACTGTGTTTACAGTTGTGCTTGCACACGTTTAAAAATATAACTTCAATCTAGTTATGAGTCAGATAATAAGCATAAACTATTTATGATAACAAAGCAGTCATACTGATCAGTATTATCATGCTCACACGCTTGTGTTTTACAAAAATATGGGTTGTTGTGTTGCGCTATTGTCTGTTAGTATCAGATAACTGAGGTAAAACGCATTAGCAATGCTAACATGAAAACTCACTATGTGAGTTTAGACTGTAATATCAATGATGATATCAACTTTGACCAACAGAAATGACATAATGGTTGCAAATGGTTTGGTCAAAAAGTAAATGTATTGAACATTTAACTCGGACGTTAGATGAAGTTAATAACTTAATGCTAAAATCTGGATGCTAACATGTTATTTCAGTGAAAAAATAATTGTAAAGATGGAAATTTTGAAAACAAGTTAAAGTTCTCCTGACATTCATTCAACCCTAAAAACATGTCTTTGTTTAACAAAATTTATATTTATGTTTTATTTTCTATGAAAACAATTACTAAGGCCTTAAAATGGACCAGATATAACTTCACACATGCCTCATTCAGTGTGCAGTTATAAGAGCCGCATCATGCTCCACTTTAGCCTGCAGCTAATTACTCAGCTCAAACACAGAAACACTGCTTAATGTTACACAATATTAGAATAATATTGCTGAACTTCATACTGAGTAGAAAAAAGAAAAGCAAACTGAAACAAGGTCACCAGTGAGTGCATGTATCTGAATGGTAATATTCACCATTCAGCCAAAGCTAATGCTAAATTTATATCTCTGAAACATATTATAAAACTACAAAGGTTGACTATAGTGTTTTGCTGTCAAATAAAAGTGATGGTAAGTGACTGATTGGTGTAATATCAGAGTTTCTCTGTAAAACTTTAGCTGTGAAACTTTAGCAAATAGATAGAAATGTTCTCCGAATATAAGAGAAACTTTCTTCACTATCGTGTTCAGGAAAAGTTCCCTCCTTCAAACTGACAGGGCTGATGAGTTGTCATTGGTACAAATTGGTACAATTTTCCAGAACATTCCAGGATTGTTGTTTTTTGTTGCAGGAATCTTCCCCGTTTTGGTTGTCGAGCAGTTTTCTAACTTCAGTAAAGTGTTTTGTTCCCCCTAACTTTCTCCTACTGACTCTAATGGGGAAACCTTTGAGAAGTCTTTGCAGATTGTTCCCATTAGGTTGTCTTAGATTGTAATTACCTTTAGATTGACTGCTTTAGATTGTAATTACCCTTGGGAGAACCAAATGACAACATTACATTCTCTGTTGCTATCATAATGAATGAGCAGGCAAACTTGGAAATGGAATAAAACATTTATTCACAACACAACATACAGTAATTTCATATGTATGTCTGTATGTATGGAGATTTATATGTATATGTAAAGTGTGTGAAAAAGATGAATATGTCAAAGAAATAAATCAAACCTTTATATATGATCTAACAAATAAACTCAAAAATCAAGCAATATTAATAAAGTTGTGTGATGACTCACATTTTATTGAGCTAACTGAAAAATAACGTACCTGGAATGTTCCGGAAACCAAAATTAATCAGCTACAAGGGCTCAACTTGTGCCAAAATGTGGCACGGGCACCTGTATTTTCAACAGATTTCATATTCATTTACAAACTACCGCTTGAGACTACAGCCTTAAAAAACAGAGAGTTATATCTTGTGTCATAATAATCCAACATTTAAACCTGTCAACCTCTATGTAAAGGTTCTAGGAGCATTCTCCTATTGTTGTATTCAGAAATGCCAAAATACAACCACTTAGGAACATTGTGTGGAGTGCACACAGTATCTATAGTAGTTTTTTTGTTCCCTTAACATTTACATTCAGGTTATGGATAAACCTCTGAAGACATTCTCCAAGCACCGCTTTGTTGTTCTTATCAAGCGCTAGCAAGGGTAAATTCAACATTTTGTCCTTGATGGGTGAAGGCTTATTTCATCTTCTATCATATAAAAATGGCATGGTTGTTAACAAGGTTAGGAATCTGAATATCACTGGAGTAGTACTTTTACTGCCTTTGTGTGTTTCTTAAGAAGAGAGATATCTTAAAATACAAAGGAGATTGTTTTGCATCTTGGATTATTTTTTATACTAATCATAACTAGAATTGCATGTTTGTTTTCTGTGTAGTGTTGATAAAGCTGTGGCTGTCTCCCCCTGACCGGAGGCTCATGACTTTTCTCTGTGGGGATCAAAAAAGCTTTTATCTACTATCTTATCATATCTGTTTAATTATCTTTTACGAGTCACTCAAAATCACAAAGGTCAAACTCGTGCCTCGACTCAAGGAAATATCAGAGGATTACAAAGTAGAATTCATCAACCATGACTGTCTGCACCACATTTGTTGAGGTATGTCAGTCTGAATGAACGGTGTGTGTCATGTAATGCAGGATCTTTGCATGCAATCATTAATGAACCCTCTCAAAACACTGCAGTCACAGGCTGCTTTGACAAACCTGAAACACCAGCGGCGGTCGTCTCCAAGAGCAGTGCCAAGTTTTCTCTCCACGCCACTGCGAAGCCTCGTCCTCAGACAACAAGGCAGCCTTTTCTCCATGTCCAAGATAGTGACAGCCCTCTGAGAACAATCACAGCACCTAATTAAACCACTGCTCTCTTGCGGGAGTAGTCACATGATCACCGAGCACTCACCTGCAGCTTCCATATACTGGTGCTCTCCGTGGTGATCTTTTCCACGGTGCGATTCATGAGGGCTATGAGCATGTTGAGCAGCAGGATGTAGGTGAGAATGATGTAGGTGATGAGGAGCGTGTAAAATATCTCCTTGTACTGGTAACCTTGGGTGAACTCCATGTCACCCATACCTATGGTGAACTTGAACAGCTGCAGCGTGGTGTAGGAGATGTTTCTGTATGTGGGTTTGATGCACTCCTCATCAGGTTCAGTGGGACCAAATAAACGGCCTTTTTTATCGATAGTGGTGTTTTTCACGGGAGGCTCTATAAGCAGGGTGACCACCGCTGTGACAGAAGACAGGAAGCAGTTTACATCCATGAATTGAAGTTATTTTTCAATGTACAGCTGATCCAACATGATAAGAACTAGCAGCACAGATCATATTTCTCCAGTTTTATCTTCTCTTCATCAGCCTCCTGTTGGCCCTCTCTTGTGAAACCAGCTACCAGTTTGGGTTCAGGAAGCAGAAACTTTTCTTTTTAATAAAGCTTCTAGTTAGGGGTGTCTCAGGTGTATGGCGTTATATTTGTGCCTTTTTCCTGTGCAAGCAGTGGGACATCCTGAGCGCAGACAAATGTATTTTGTGAGCATATCAGCTGTATTGTGAGCAGAAAATATGACGCCATAGCCCTTGTGTTTTTTGTGTTTGTGCTTCGTTTCTGTCCTCTCAAACCCCGACTGGTCGAAGCAGATGCCGACCATCCTAAGTCTGGTTCTGCTGGAAATTGATTGGATTGAATTTGATTTGTTTTTCCCTGTTGAAAGTAGCTTGAGATGACACATATTGTGAACCGGTGCTACAGATATAAACTAAATTGAACTGAATTGACTTCATAGTACAGTGCCCATAGTTTTTTTGCCAATAAGTCAATAACTTTATTTTGGAAATGCTCGTTTCCAAATTTTAGCATTAAACATTTTGAACAAATCTTTCCATTTTCACAGGATGAAATAAAATACCTGCTGAAAATCCAAAGAGGAAGACAATGTAAACAAAAAGAAAGCGCAGGATGTCGCTGAGAATCATCTGCAACAAAGAAGGAAGTCACATGAGTGAGGATTGGAGTGTGCACTATGATGTTCACTGAGGTGCAGTGGGAGAACTACCTTCTGTATCATGACGCTGTAGATGCCCATGTGTCTGTAACCCCTGGAGAAGTAGAGCAGGTTTACCCAGCTGAGAGCTAGACACAGCACCAGGAAGCCGAGGTACTCCGGTCGGGCACTCAAATACAACCCGGTGGAGACCAGAAAGAGTATGCTCTGCAGAAAACTAGAACAGCAGAGAAGCTACAGTGATGCTGTGCAGCTTTACGTTGCCAAGGGATACGAATGCAAGTTGATCTGAACTGTGAGACACAAAACTGGATGTTTCCCAGGAGCTAAAAGAACTACCTAAACTTCTACATAGAGACAGTGTTTATGTAATTGAATGGATATTATAAAAAACTTGTTGACTCATCGACATAAAAAGTTATGAACCTGCATTCCTGGGGTTAGGGTTGTTTAGGGTTAGGGCTCCTTGTTTAATAAAAGTTAATTTAGCCTCCTGTCAGTTAATCCTGTGTTTGGATCCCTTTTCCACTCTTACAATTGGTAGAAAAGGTCATGGTGAACCCATTGTGGGACACAGCAGTCAGGAGGCAAACAGATGGGGGTGAAGACCGTATTATAAAACAAACCAAAAATGCTGCTGAGCTGAAAACACCCTGAACTTACCTAGAAAAACAAAAACAAAAGGGAAGATAAGCAGACAAATGAGAGACCAGAAAACAGGGATAATAGTTGATTTGAGTTATGGCAAAGGACTGCGAGGAGAGAGTAAAACCCAAGTTTAAATACAGAGGGGACTGATGAAACTGATGTGAGGGTTAGGGGTCAGGATTAACCCCAGATGAGTGACATGATGCAGAGATATCCAACTGAGAGCACAGAACCAAAGAACTAAGAAAATGATTAAACCAGAAACAAGACTTGAAATCAAAACCCAAAAACCATGGATCATGACACAATTGGCATTCATCTCGTTAACTTTAAAACCTGAGGTGCCTACTATTCTCTGTGTTCTAATACTGTATTTTGGATCATGTATTAGGGTGTTGAAACTGTAGCTGTAAATTAGTTAAACGGATAACCAGCGTTTTTCAGCAGATTTAAGAAAAACTACAAGAATGTCTAAGTTTTTTTTCTTCCATGTTTTATGGCAAAACCATGCCATAAAAAGGGTAAAGGGACATTACAACAACACTAATATCAACCTTGACTGGAAAATAAACTTTACAACTTACAAGAGAGTCTCATAGTATCCATCAATCAGCAGGGTCTGCAGCTTTGGGCGTTTCCTCTTCATGTCTATGATCTAAGGAGTTAGACATGGTTTAGATGTTCAATCAGTCTTAATATTGGATAAAAACTTCCACAAAGTTCTGATGTGAGCCACAGAATATGGTGCTTACGTACCCCAGTGATAAAGAAATAGCAGTTTGCCAGAAAGGTCAGCAGCTGGCCTGTAGCATACAGGTAACCCATTGTGTCGTGCTCAAGGGGAAACGGTGGCTGTGGAGCACAGAGGAGACATCAGGACAGGCCTCAGGTGACCAAACAGATCAGTCACAGTTTGCATAAGCCGGTTTACCTCTCCATCTTTCTTATTGTAGGCTACTGCCGTAAAGATGATCAGGTACAGAAAGTAGAACAGTAAGTTGAACAAAAACATTCGACCCGCAAACTTCTTCCACTTCTCCTCCAGCACGTGGCTCAGCGGCTCTGTCTGGAGCATCTCGTGGCGATTCTAAGAAGAAACAGGAGGAGATGTGTGTTTGAGTGCAGGATAACAGCTTCAGCTGGTCTGACTGGGTTTAAAAATGCCGGAGCTCACGGGAATGTCACTTTTGTAGATCAGTATCTCCAAAACAGAGTTGTTCTCATACGAGTCCAGCGAGTCGAGGTCATACAAGGAGCTGTGGACGGGTCCATAAACCCACTCAGTGAATTTTCGAGACAAATGTTTGGTGTGACTCTCGTCAAATTCCCGCTGCAGGATGTGTGAAAAAAGCTGCAGAAAAAGGAAAGAAAAACTGTTAGAAATAGTGTCTGGGAAGGTTTAGTCTTACTTACTCAGACTGAAATGTCTGTACAGACAGTGACCAAGAGGCTCAGGGCCCTTTAAAGCACAACTCTTAGGGCTGTCCATGCTCCCTTGTTTCTCTGGGTATCTGTAATATCTCAATTTAGCTGTGTGTGTTCTGATCCTTCAATACGCTTTGAACTAACTTTTAGTATTTTACCCCAATCTTGCCGGTTTCAGCAGCCATTTTGAGTGGCGTTAGTCCCTTATTGTTCTCGATAGCTTCCAGCTTCAACTTGGGATGCAGTCGGGAGGTGGTCTTAAGGATACGGTCGTACATGCTGGTTATGAACTCCGTGTTGTACTTTGAGTTGTCAGCCACCCTCACCAGTGCGTGCAGCACCGTGTTACCATGAGAGTCCTTCATCTCAGCATCTGCTTGCTGGGTCCCATTCTCCATTAGACAGTCCACCATTTTGGGCTGGTTTGTGCAGGCCGCCAGAGACAAGGGCAGCTCACCTGGAGACAAACCGTACTGCATCAGTAAAAGTCTGCATGAGCTTTCACAGAGTCTTGTTTAACAGACAAATTCAGATTGTGTTTTAAGTGTCTGCGTCCTGGTGGTGATTCACTTTTGATAAGCCAGTCCTCGTTCAGCTGCGGATGTTAGATTTGGTCAGCTTTTAGGTGTGGATTTGAATCCTTTTGGGCTGATAATTGGCACATTTAGCTGCATTAAGATACTGTACTTGGGTCGTGTTATTTCCTTTGGCCAACGAGCAACCAGAGATCCCGTCTCATCTTTTGGTTTGGAGCTTCTCTATGCAACATGATGCATGCACATAATTGTGTGAGAATTAACTTTAAAGCCAATCCGGACCAAGAATGCAACTTAAAGGGTGCTTTTTAAAGTGAGGAAGGGGTTCAATCTTATATTTCACACACTTACATAGTAAAAACTTTCCCATGTGTAAACAGCTGTTGTGATCCATGGTAAAGAGATGTAGGTGGATCCAAATGCAGACTGGCTGGAGGCAAATTTTATGTTGTCACGGGGAGAAGACGACGGCAAATTAATGAATGACTGAAGGGATCGAAGAGCTAGAAATACTGAGAGGGTTGAAGAGCTGAAGGACAGCAGGTGAGTAATTAACAAGAGACAGGTATGAACTGAGATCAGAGAACCAGGCCAAAACAACTTAGGACATAAAGGGGTGAAGAATGGACAGAAACTAAACCCAAGACTGAAAACAACTACAAACTAAACAGAACACAAACTCTAAAATAATCTAATCAAGAGGACTGAAATCTAAAACAGAATACACAAATAATGAGGCTCAGACAAAACACCAGAAGTCATACAGAAGTGAATCAAAACACAGAGCAGAGACTAAACCAAGGCTCTAAAAATAACTAAATTGGAGCACAAAAGCAAAGCCAAAACAATGGGCCTCATGCAAGAACATTTTCGTATTTTTATTCTAAATTTCTCTCACTTTTTTCGTACGAAGGTCTCGTACGAACACGCCACGTCAGATTCAACAAACGCTCTTAACTTCGGAAAAAGTGTGTAAACGACCTGCGTAAGTGATGAATGCCACCCGTGCATATTTAAGTGCACGTGCACGAGGATAGTAGATTCGCATTCTCCACGCCCAAAATTATACCATATAAGGCTGTGCTTCCTCGCTCCTGTGCCAGGAAGTGTTGAGTGTTGAGTCATGAGAAGGGCATCAAGGCACTTAAAGAACAACTTTAGGGGCTCTGAGACTGAAGTTCTGCTTCCAGAGATCCAAAAAGGAAAATCTGTCATTTTTAGCAGTGTCAGCAGTGGAATTACGGGACCTGCTGAAGCCAAGAAATGGGAAGCAAGTAGGAGTGCTGTTAATACCATGTCACCTGTAGTTCGTAATGTCACCGAAATAAAAAAATTAAAAAAAGTTTAATGTGAAAATAGCTTTTAAAAAAAAAACGTCTCGCCATGGGCAGGAACTCGATGACTGCAACTAAAGCCGTGCAATCAGTTGTTGCAGGTCTGGATCACTCGTAAATTCTGTTCATACCTGAAAGAAAACGTAAAATACGAAAAGTTTGGTGAATGCGCAAATTCTCTTAAATCACTCGTACGGACGATTTAAGAACAAATCTGTGCGTACGAACGGTTCTTGCATGAGGCCCAATGTTCTTAATCAAACTCAGATGACTGGAGTAAACAAAAATTGAAAAATTAAGAAAACAAAAGGCAAAAATAAACCAGAATACCAAAAACCCATAAGCCAAAATACCCTGAACATGACGAAAACCTACAAACGCTAAAAACAGCATTGTCTTTGGAGACTCCTGTCCTTCTGTCTAAGTCAAGAAAACACTGGAAAAAGGAGAAATACACAACAGACCACAGATGATTCCTAAATATATTCTTTTGTATTCTTAGAAGGGGCAAAACTTTAACTATAGGTAAATTTGTGGCTAATAAAGAATGGATTGTATCAGATATTCCAGCCACAGATAAAAACAAGAACTTTCTCTTTTACTTATAGAGAGTTAGGTTCAGGGCTGCACGGTGGTGCGCTTCACAGCAAGAGGGTTCCTGGTTCGAATCCCAGCTGGAGCCTTTCTTTGTGGAGTTTGCTCTGTCCGGGTACTCCGGCTTCCTCCCACTGCCGATTAAGCGGGTATAGAAAATGGATGGATGGATGTTTCCTTGGGTCATAACAGCTTAAGAGTCATAAGCTGTTTCAATTGTTATTTGACTCCTTTTTTTCTTGTGTTTAGCACAGAGTATCTGCAGCATTATTTTGGTTTGGAGTGGCTGGTTCAGTGGGAGTTCATCTGTTTGTTTCATCGTGATATAATTCAAGGTTTGCTGTGGCACAAGAGTTTAAAAGTTTCTGTTGGACTAAGAAGTTTATCTTGTTTGTTTGCTATTCCACACCCCTGCAGATAGATTAATTGACTATTGACCTCCTGCATAAAATATGTAATAAACCAGCCTTTTGTGGCATTTTACAATATAGTGACTGTTTGGTTTGTCATCTATATCAGTATCAAAATGTAGCTGGGTGTCAAATGAAGCATTTCTATTCATATGTTTGTAACATTTCTTCGAGAATTGGAGAAGAACTTATATCATTACTCGGTCTCTGTCAGTGTTGCACATTAATGAGAACGAGTTTGATTGAGTTCAGTCAACCATTTGTGTCTTTTTCCATACTCTCTTTACCCAATTCAGTGTTCCAAGGGGAGGGAGAGCAGGCTTTCCCAGCTGAGCAGGAATACAAAGAACAAAAAACTTTAAAGGTTGTGACAACAAACTAAAGGGAAGTCCAATTATGAATCCAAGATTAAATACAAAAAGCAAGGAAAAACAGAAAATAGAGCAAGACTGGAAGAAACGGCTAGGAATGACAAAGGCTGAGTACATACAAAGAAAACAGAGGAGTATATACACAGAGAAGGCAGTCAACTGATGTGCCACAAGTGAAAGTATTCAAGGGCAAACAAACAGGATATAATTGGGTGGGGGTGGGGGGGTTCAAAACAGAACAGGAAATATAGATAAAACTGACAGAAGGACAAAAGGAAATAGTATTAAAAAAATATCTAACAGCTGTTTTTAAAAAAAAGGAACGTGTCAATGAAGTTGGAAAACTTCAAGGTAGCTGGTGTGTTACATCGTGATTTATAATATGGCACCTCCTCACATCACAGTCACAAAATAAGTGTGATCATTTCAGACAAAAAGAATGTCTCTTATTTCAACAGATTCACACTGGGTGATGCATCCTGTCATTAGATGTTTGTTGTGTGAGGCTCCAGAGAGCAGACAGCAGGAACTCACCGAAGTAGAAGTTAGGGCCATCATGTGGCTGAAAAAACTTCCCACAGGCTTTGGCGTGGACATCTGCGCCTTTGCTGACCAGCAGCTGCACATAAGCAATACTCCTCCTCTCAATGGCGATATGCAGAGCTGTCTGACCTATAAGGAGATGTGTCACACTTTTTATATTCACCTAAAAATCTATTTCTGTAGCCAAAAGGAAACATAATTAGATATTTTATTTTATTTCATCTCAGATATTTGGTTTCTTTGGTGAGTTGGAAACTTGTGGACATAGAAGGAGGACTTTGAAAGTCAAGCTCCCAAGTTCAGATGAAAGCTCACCTCTGTAGTAGCTGCTGGTGTTCGCTGCATTCACAAACTCCTTAATGTCGCCCGTCCTCTCTGAGATGTTGATTAATAATTCGACAGTGTCGTTTTTGCCATCTTTGAGGTGCAGCAGAGCTTTCATGAGGGCAGTTTTACCATAGGACTGATCTACAGATACGAGAACATATTTGCGGAGTTAACACACAGGTCAGCAGCCTCCGGTTTGGGGCACCGGCTGCGTTATGGGTCCTTTCACACTTACAGAAAGAGTCAGAGAGTTTCTTCATGTTACTGTGCAGGTACTGGTGCAGGCCGTCCAGTTTTCTGACATCCCTGCTTGCCACTGCTTCAAACAATCGATCAATGGTAAACATTGTGCGGTCTCTCCTCATTTGCTGCTCCTCACCTCGAATCCCTCTACACACAAAATGTGTAGCAGACAACAGCGTTATAACAGATTACTGTGGGTCAAGCAGCATCACAGTCCACTTTAATCACCACTGTGAGGCATGATACACAGCAGCCATGCTTTAATGAAGCTAAATACAGGCAGAAATCACTTTATCACTGCATGGAAGGGCTCACTTGTCAAAGTTGAGATTAAATCTGAGCTGAGTTTTGGGCTTCTCCATTTCCTCTTGGTAATCAGTGTCCATGGGGGCTTTGGGGTCCTCCTTACCCAAACCACCCTTCTTTGCCGCTTTTTGCTGTGATTTCTCCTCCTCCGTCCTGTCGTCAGCCTCCAGAGTAAAGCCAAACATCTCTGACTTATTCATCTTCACCTCCTATTCCACCAATCTGGATGAAAATAAGCCGTGAGAGTTAATCACCCAGATATTATCCAGGACTGTTACAACTGCTATAGGGAGAAAATATGTAGTGTATTATCAGAGCCATTTACATCTTCTGAAGTGTGTAACACCACACAATCTGTAGTCCTGCACACATTTCTGCAACACAATATGATTGGGATCCTCTTCAGTGTTTTAAACTAGTCAAATAAAAATGAAAAGCTGAGAAACAAGGATCACATTTGGGTTGAAGTGATCACAGCTGTGTAAACGGGTCACGCTCAAAACAATGGAGGACTAATGGAGGAGTACTTTTCTGAAGCATATTGACCACAGGAGCTCATCTCACTGGCCTTTAAGGGCACAGACATATTTTCAGACATGTGATGCTATCTTCCCCTGGTGACTAACAAAGCACTTTATTTAGAAGGAAATTTCCATGTCAGCAGTACACACACAGCACTTGATCTGGTAGCCACTCACTCCTTCGCAGAGAGTCAAATCCTTTCCAGTTTTATGTTGAAACTAATTCATTAAGGACAAGATGTAAAACATTCCTCCTAAGTTTAAGCAAGCTCTGAATTACTCTGAATAGAATGCTAAGAGCAATGGGAACATATAGAAATATTTGTCTGTTTCTGCTTCTGCTTTTTATTTTAAAAATGGGGAATTAGTGACTCAGTGGAAATCTTAAAATCCCATAAACATCATAAGAGGAATGTTCGCTAACATAGCAACAAAAACAATCAACAACAACAATGAAAAGAAACTAAGGACAACGGAAGTAAGCATCAGTTATATTTTTTACCAGCCTGCTTTGTGAGATGATCTAAATTCACAGTTCTCATAAATATGAATCTTTTTACGGTTAAATTGTGTGCGCAGGAACACGTTCTGCACCGTGTCAGCATGTCCCGATGTATTATTGAAGGATCTATTGATTCACGATGTACAGTAATGTGACATGACACCGTCCACAGACTTCTGGTTAATGAAGACCACATTCTCATCAAAGCTCAATGTTAACAGTAGATAATAAAAAACGCACAGTAACATGAGAATATTACACTGCAACACTGGCTGTTGCCCCAGATGTCTGACATATTCTGCACTGCCTGAGACAATTAAATCAATTAAAACTGAAAAACAAATCCATATTTCAACTCACCAGAAGATAATCCTTCTTTGCCAGATTATGCTCTTGATTGGAAACCTAATCTCCAATCAAAATAAAAACCAAACAAACAATGTGGGGTCCTGCAGAGATCTGGGCGTGTGATCCTATTGTGCTGCTTCCTAAGATGTTCACTTAACATGATGGTAAGGAGAAAGAAGGAAGCTCAGGGAGCGTTAAGTGACCCACCCATGACAAGATCAGATCGCATTACTGCAGGCCTGAGTGCTTGAAAGGATGCTTTATTGAGCATTTCTGCTCATAACAAGACTGCAAACATATTACAGGAATGCCATTCTTTTAGGGCAAGTATATCAACTGGCATGAAAGTGGTTCGAAAGCAGCAAGCTGATAAAATTACTACTGATAAAAGCTTTACATCTAGTAAGTAGGACAAAAATGTGAGAATATCTGAGAAATCCACTGAAGCATCTAACTGGTATTAATGCCGATCAAGTAAAAAAAGAAAAAGAGAGAGACTTACCCTTCAGAAAGTTCCTCAAACTGCTTTCCTGTCACATCTGTAGAAAATCTGTTGTTACGTACTTAGTCCATGAGATAGCTGCAGAGCTTCCTGTGTGTCTCATGCACCTCGGCGGACTTTCATTTCATTTTAATGTGTGCGTGTGTTTTCAGTGCTGCTTTGGTCCTGTGACTTTGTGGTTGCAGCTTCTGCCAACTGTGTGTAACACATTGACGTTCATGAGATCTGTTTCCTTTCTGAAGATGACTTCCTTTTCTCACTGTTTAAGGAGGGCACAAAGGCTTCAGATGTCTTGTTGCGGGCACAAGACGAAGTAGCAAAAACGTTACCCAAAAAGCCACCAGGAAACTGCAGAATAACACATGCAAATTCTGTGAGGGTTAATTAAAATGATTAAGATCTGAGACCAAACTGGTTAATACTGATTTATTTTTGCCATTATTATTACAGATCGTAAAATATTTTCTTCAAATCGGGGCAGTGGAAAACTGAACATTTCCATTTAAGCATTGGGGAGCAGGACTGCTGAATGAACACACTTTTCAATAAAACATGCTTTAGCAAACACCGACTCGCAGGTCCAGACTCTAGAGCACTAAAAACCCACAGCACTACCAGTTTCCCAGCAATTAACCTTAGCCTGTAGTTCTTCGTGGGTCAGATGGATGGGAACCGTGATGCTTAAAGAACATTCACACAAGTTTATGCAGTCGCAGAACATTCCCGAAATGTTTTGGAAACTGAAAACTCAAACGTTCTCTGCGAGTTCCCCATTTAAGAGAACACTCCCAGAACACTGTATTGACAAATGTTGGTTGGACCACAGCTTTATTCCAAACGGATTTAGCATCAGGACTGCAGATACAACTCCTTGTAGCTTTTGGATTACAGGCATTTCTTCACCCTTTCTTAAGGCCTTAGTCACGTGAGGCTGCAAAATTTCCATTGAATTTAGGCGAAGTACAAGTGCTCTTCCCATAGTCAAACAGAAATAAAACTCTCCTTCTAAGCTAACAAATTTTGGTTCCCATAATGTTCCAGGAACTTTGTCCTTTCGGTTGGGGGAATGTGAATTTTAGGGATTTTAGTTGCATATTTCAATTACCCCAACATTAAAAAGTGTTTGAAATGTTTATTTCCAATAGCATTTTAATGGAAATCTGTAAAACCTAAGTATAAAGCTATCAAAAGGCCTTTTGTGTGCACTACTTCTATAAACCTAAAAACAAAAATGAGGCAACAGTGAGTTCAGCGCTGGCTTGTGGCGCCCAAATCCTGCAGTTTAGATTTCATTTCCTCGTCACGTCTTCACGTTCTCATCTTCACTGTTTGTTGGTTTCTGCCACATGCTTTTAAAGTTACATTCAGTCTGAGTATAATTCATTTTAAAAGGATTCTGATTTTACATTTATAAAATCATACAATGATCTTATTCCTGTTAAACACGGCTTTCCTTTAAGTTACACGGAGCAAAAAATTGTTTTAAGACAGTAATACTATTCCATAAATACTCAGAGTTTCGGTTGATCTTGTAAACATTCAGGGGTTCCCCTGTGGATTTAGAGTTTAAAGTTTGTCACAGAGGACCATGGCCACGCCCACAGCGGAGTCGGCGTTCTGTCCGTACACCACCTGCAGAGGGAAGGCCTTCTCCACTTCCTGTCTGAGCACCTCGTTGCGAGCTAGTGCGCTCCCGCTGCCCACGATCCTGCTGACCCCCGCCTGCCGCAGACTCTCTGCAGGCATCATGGAGGTGATGTTGGTGACGACTCCGCGGCACAGCGCTCGGATCACATGACCCAGAGAGAGATTGGAGGTGGAGATGTTGGTCACCTGGCCCAGGCAGAGAGGGCTGTGTCTCTCCCCCAGCAGGGTGGGACTCACCCTCAGGTCGCTGGTTTCCTGGTTCAGGGCGCAACGAATCAGCTTTTCATACAAGCAGGATTCACTCAGCTCCTCTCCTGTGATGGGCGAGAGGATCGTGATAAAACCATTCAGTTATTACTTTGCCCATATATTACAGACTATGGATTAACTTCAGGTGCATGGATAACCCTTTCTGGTTGTCCATGGTCTTTACTTTCATCTTCATTAGAAAAGCTTGGATTTCCTCAGAACTATGAGATATGAGATATGTAACATCAGTGGCTTCGTCGGTTTAAAGCTTTCTGACATTTAAAAACAGACTGTTTGTTTAGGCTTGCAGAGCAGGGAGTGTGATTCTTATCTCCGTCCTCTCGCATGTTTTATTGCACTTGCAACAATGAGCGTAGTTGTCAGTTCAGAAAAGATTATTCAGAACAAGTTTCAAATAAAGGCAAACACGCACCTTGTGCATTTTATCCATTAATACGAGTGCAAATGCCTGAATGTTACCAGGTCTTGTCAGATTTCTGTTGCGACTTTTAGGGAAGAGGGACCATTTAGATGATATATTTAGATGCCATCAGAGTAACTGAAAGAGGTGCATGCGTGGAAAAGGCTTTAGTGTTCGAATAAAACCTTGAGAGTTGCAGTCATTTTAAGATTTATTCCATTTGCCTTGTTCAGTCAAAGTTGTATGGAAAAAAAATGTCAAAACAAGTCTGCAATGCACAATCTAATACTTTTAAAAGATTCACTTCTCTACAGAGATGCAATTTATCATCTGTACATGTGCTTTTTTGTCTGCATTTGTTAATTCAGCTTCAGCTCCTGGTTATTACCAGATAACATCTGGATGTGTGAGAGGTATAAATGGATGCACAATGTATTGAATACTGATCTTAGAGTATGAAAAGATCCCTTATCATATCACTGCCAATAATTTACCTGTTTATCATTCAGTTGCATGAGCAGATAAAATTGGGAGAAAAAGGCACTTGCATTTGGTATCATTGGCTGATTTGCTCACTAAGGGAGCGCTGTGTATGTGTTGCTGTACAGCTGGTACTACAATGTGTCTAAAGCCCCCCCCATACCATTAGAGATGCAGGCTTTTGAACTGAGTGCTGATAACAAGCCGGATGGTCCCTCTCCTCTTTACTCTGAGTTCACGATTTCCAAAAAGAATTTAAATCTTTGTTGGTCTGACCACAGAACATTTTTCCATTTTTTTTGTCTCATGTTCTGGATCATGTCCACGTATGGCTTCTTCTTTGCATGACTGAGCTTTAACCTGCGTTTGTGGATGTCACGGTGACAGGGATTTCCATGATAAAATCCTGCCTGTTTTTATTATTCATCTCAAATCATGACATTTGATGTTTTCTACGTTCTATTGTGAATAAAACATTTATGAGAAAATCTTTTAATTGTGTTTTTGTTTACATTTTACGGAGCATCCCAACTTCTTTGGAAATGGGGTTGTAACCTCAACCTGCTGCTTGTTCTCTGAAATATAATTAAAAGTCCCTTTTGACCAAGAAGTTCCAGAAACTCATTTCTGCGGTACTTCAGGACTAACTACAGGAACAAGACAAAATTCTAATTAAAATAAAAATGCTGATTAAATAGTAAATTGCAGTATGTACCAAGCTCTCTCATCCACGTTGTCAACGTCTCCACAAAAGTTGCCAGCACGTTTCCTCCATTCAGTGACGCTGCTACAGCCAAGTATGAGGAGTCAAAGTATGGGAAGTAGGAGATGGGCAAGGCCGGCTGTGGAGAATCTGGAGGTTTGAAGTCACCTGGCATGGCGAAGGTCAGCTGGGCTGAAGTGCTTATGTTGAGAACTGGGAAATTAAAAGAAGGATACAACCTATTAGCTAAGAAGTTCAATCTAGATGAACACCGCTTGTGTGTTGCAACATCAAAACAGCTCTGATAATACAAAATTGATTCTCGAAAGAGTCAACAGAAAGTGTCCCTAATGGATGCAACACATCAGGGCAGAGTCATATCCAATGTGCTCCTTTAAAATGTATTGAAAGCATAATGCATTGAGTGCATTAAGTGGAAACCCGACCAGAGAGAAATTACTTGGACTTCCCGTTTCACCTGCGTCAGTCGGCGCACTCATGCAGGAGTAGACGGAGCACTGCAAGTCTCCCATGGCGGCCCCTACTGGAGTTCCAGCAGGAATGCCATGCCAGGCAGAGCATGTCTTTCCCGCCAAGCCACCAGGTGGCACACAGTGTGGAAGCAGGTGCAAAGGAAAACCAGCAGCCTTCAGACTAGAGCATGCACACAAAACGGTTTGTCAAGAGGGTCACGCGTACTCTGACAGCTTGTGATGATGCAGACTGTTAGTTAGTCACAAGTTCAAACCAAACACAAACAAGCCATAAAACATCTTTTGTGCACTTAGTGATTTGAGTCTTTGTTAAAATGTGACTGAAAACAGAAGTTCAACACTTTACATACATGTTTTCATTCCACTGATCGGCTGAAGTGTTGAAGAAGCCCCAGCTGGCTGCATTCTGAGGCGTTGTCACACACCTGTCCAAACCACACAGCATGGACACCACGTAGTCCTGGATCGTACCTGCAACTGTGAAGTCCTCGAGGAACTCCGGTCTGCAGAGAAACCACCATCAGAGTCAGCTTTGGTGTCACTGAAGCAGGCGGCCCCTGCAGGGAGTTTTAAGAGCGTGAGCGCTGACCTGTGCTTCATGTACCAGAAGATTGTTGCGCAGCCAAACCCCGTGGCAACGCTGACGTGTGAGTCTGGTTTTGGTAGAGAGGACATGAACTCACTGCTGCAGCGCCCATCTTGCCATGTGATCAGCTGACTGGTGTCTCTGGGTGTGAAGAAGTCCTTGGTGGACCAATCGCAACCTGAGGCATGCAAGAGTCAGACATAGTCAGCTGACCTCATGGTTGGCCCAAAAACTGTCTGCTTAATGTGTACTTCTGCTCAAACCGAACAATGTAATATTAGATTGTATTTGCATTCAAGTGCAGGTGGTGCAGTGGACTCCAAATAAATGATTGGCATTATTTCACCTGTGTTCCAGAGCCCACTTCCACGAGGAATAACAAATCTATTTACGTACAAATATGTTTTTTTTTAGGTTTTTATTTAGTTACTCTTTTGCTGCTTAAAGGTAGGGTAGGAGATCCTGGATTTTGAGTCCAACGAAGCTGCATTTTGAAAATACACAGGTAAAAAGTCCCAACCCTTTTCTTCACTTTCCCCCCGAAGGCACGCCTCTAGAGTACATGAACACGCACGAGCACGAAGGTGCACGAGTGCTGTTCTGACAGCAAGCATCGATCGTTGCCGTATTTAGTATTTAGTTTATGCTAACTATATGTTTAATAATGCTAGGTGCTAGCCAAGCTGGCTCTAGTTTAGCTTCCTGCCAAGCTTCTGGACGCGTAATTCGTTCACGGAGCAGGGTACCCGCACAGGGGGAAGGAGGGGGAGGGAGGAGCAGATTGCAGTTTGATAGACGCATCAGAATCCAATCATCGTTAACAGTCGTTTGGTATGATTGGATAGTGTTTTTCCTGGATTGTACATTCTAGAGGCCACTAAAACTTTTCATATTTGTGTCAAAACTTTTAATTAATTGGTTGCAATGGGGGTGTGAAGAGTATTTCAAGCAATATGTAAAAAAATGCTCCAGAAAAAGAACCCCTACCCCACCTTTAATGCACCAAAAGAGCCGTTGTTACACAGCCGAACACACTTTATTATGAAATGCTGCACCTCTCTCAGCTTTCCAGAATATAACCCCGTGCATCTGTCCGGACAGCCCGATGCTGCTGACATGCTGCAGTTTGTCTCTGGGCAGCTGACCCACGCAACGGTTCAGAGCGTCTATTATCCGGCCGGGGTCCTGCTCTTTGGCCTACGTCACATGCGCACACACACACACACACACACACACACACACACACACACACACACACACAGCTGACTTTAGTTTACAAAGCGGTAGTGTAAACTTCAGTAGCACGTGGGCAGATCACCTTTATCTCCTTGTCGTCGCTTGTATCTGCAGCTGTGGGTAAAGCGTGACTCGCAGCCACGGTCCTGGAGTCAGCAGCCAGTAAAATGGCTTTTACCGAGGTGGTCCCCACATCTAAACCCAAGATAAAGTTAGACATGACTGCTGCGGAATCCGTGCTAACCTTTGGACATCGTCCACAATGCTGCGTTCATGTTATAACAAGAAAATCGAAAGTTTTTGAATTTGACTGTCTTGACATTTTTGTTTTATACATATTAAAGCTAAAGCCACTGCTGAGTGAACGAAACCGTGTTTCACTGTTGTGTATTGACAAATCAATCTAAAAATCATTGCAAAAATTAAACAGTCTATATCTTGTACATTTATAGAAATACAAACCACTCTTATTAGAAACAGCATCTGAATATTTGTCTTTTTCTTTCCTGCAGTTGTAAACCACCTTGCTGTTTTCAGGTGAAGCTGAGAGAGCTAAAACAGAGGATTCACATGTATAGTATTTATAGAGATCCCTTGGGCACGGACATGTCTGTGGTAGAGACATCCAGACAGAAAGAGATAGCAAACAACAAGGTATGCCAGATATGATTTGTAACAATTTTGTGCGTTCAAATTACATAATCCACATATAATTTATAATCTCATTACATTTTGTGGTCCTGTTGCACCTCCTCGTGAATATTTTGGAAATTATACCAGTCATCTTTGCGTCCTCATTTGTTTTGTTTTGTTTGGTTTTTTTGCATATTATATTCAGCCATTTACATTCACCCATTCTGTGTGCTGTCCAGGTAATTTTGTACCACATTTGGATTATTTTGTGTGTAATTTCGCTAAAATTTTTCGCTAAAAAATTCTCATTGCCTTTCGTTAGGGTTGTGTCATTTTATCGTTGTTTTTAATCTTTACTTTTGTGTCTGTTATCTGCAAAGCTGTCGCGATGTAATTGGTTTGAATCTTTTCTATAAAATTTGCTAATGCAATCAAGACACATCTGGCACATCTGTGCTGCCTGTCCCACTCAGGGACATATGAAATATCATATTTCTGGGATAGGCCCGGGGGCACCTAAATACTTGGGGGATGCAAGGCCTGCGCCCGCCCTATAATGCTCTTTATCTATGCCAAGCAGGTTGATTAAAAAAAATATAAAAAAAGCTGGCAAAGTTCAACGGGCATTTCCCTTTCTAAAGGATGATTTCCTACTCTTCAGAGTACTGAAAACGCACCACGTCGTCACCTCCTGTCTGAAAGCTCACCTACCCACAATGCACTGCGGAGAAGTATGGCTGACTTTGGACGAGGAGTGTCATCCCTACGAAAATGAATGCGCCGTTTTTGTGCCATACCATCTGACATTCCCTAGAAACTATCCGATTTTGAAGTTCATGAAGTGACTCTTGCATATTATGCGTTTGTGATTGTGTTGTAAGGAATCCACAATATCAACGTTTAAATCCGGTAAGTACCTGCTCCTGTGAGCGTGCGGGCCGTTGAGCTAACATGGCTAAGGGGTTAGCATCGACAGAGACGTGAATATTAAAACCAGGCAATTAGTTTGTAGTCAGCCGTCTTGTCAACACATTATAGTGAGTTTGCTTCGGTGTTGAGTCAAAGCCGTTTTTGTCACTTCTTGGTGTTTTAAATTGCTGTTTTTTTAATCACCCTGGTCTGCTTGTTAGCTTAATTTAGGCCTGTCGTTAACTCCTTCTATTACTAAGAGCTACTTATTTCGTAAGCTCTCGTGAAAGGGAGCTTAAATGTTTAATTTAAACACATTTGTTTTCCCCCCTCTAAATAGTTAATATGTTCAGATTGTTCAGAATGCAACAGATTAATCTTCTATACTCTATATCTTTATAGCCTACACTGAATAACTTGTTATAGTAGCCCTATTTACATATACTGAATAGCTGCAAAAAAACTACCATAAGTCAACATTTAATTCACAAAATTCAACAGCGTTTATTTTATTTTAAAAGGATTTTTAAAGCTATCTTTAAAGTTTTTTACATGCAGCACAGTAGCTTTTGTCTGTGTAATATATTGAGTGTAATTAATACTACTACTTATAGTCAGGAAAGGTATAGTATTTAAGCCCTAACAATGCATTTGATATTGTGACATTATTACAGGTGGTATGCCAAATTTTAAGCGGCACACCCAAAATTGTAGTGCAGTATTTTATTAAGTGCGAAATGGCAGAGTATAATAGACTGGATATGTCTTGTAAACTTGTCTAGGGTTCCTCTGTTTCTGCAGCACCCTCCTGTGGTAGCTGACCAGAACCAAGATGGCCACAGTCATGGCCAAGCGTGAGGGACCACAGTTCATCAGTGAAGTGTCTGTGAGGGGTAACGCTGGCGTGCTGGACTACTGCCGCACCTCTGTGTCTGCTCTGTCTGGAGCAACGGCCGGCATCCTCGGGCTGACAGGACTGTACGGCTTCATTTTTTATTTCCTCGCCTCCTTTCTCCTGTCGCTGCTGCTCATCCTCAAGGCTGGACGGCGGTGGAACAAATGCTTTAAATCGCGGCGGCTGCTCTTCACCGGAGGTCTTGTCGGAGGTCTTTTCACTTACGTCCTGTTCTGGACTTTCTTGTACGGAATGGTGCATGTATACTAAGATGATCTACTCCAAATAACCCTGAAAAGTTGCTATATAATGCTACGGAGACCTCTAGGTTTGTCTGCCCTGCTGTTTGTAGATAGACCCTACTGTGAAAGATTTTACACATTTCCTTTTTGAGCTGTTGATACATTTTGAGTGTATGTTAATAACACTGATACAATATAATTGTTGTCCTGTACCTTTTTGGTCCACATTTAGAAGTGACTACGAACTCCTTTAACCTGTAACTCCTGCTCTGTGTTTGGTATCATCCATGGCAGTTATTAATAATGTCGAGTACTGATAACATCCTGATAAGATTTGATATTATTTACATGTACAATACTATGGTAAAATCCTAGCAACTGTGATTACAGATTTGAATAAATGCCTCCCTCTGAGTTGTTTGTTTCCATCATTTATCTGTTTATGTGTCGGGCATCGTAATGGTGACATGAAATCAACATGACATACATATTTGTTTATAGTAAAGTACTTTCAATAAATAGAGACAGGAAATGCAAATAGGAACGGGAATCCCTTCACATCAGTATCCATTTCCCAGCCACTCAGCCCACTCACAGCTGATTTGTAGCTCTTGACAGATGCATTCCTCAGCTTCACAACTTAATTGGCCACTGCATGGTTGATATCAAAGCCACAATCAGCATGGATATTACTGAACATTGGTGTTAAACAGTACACCAAAAAAAAAAAAAAAGCCTTTGTAACAAATACACCAACGATTGAACCCCCTCAAGTGTTTTCTTACATATTGCTGCCTTTATATGAAACATCCATGCTTACATATGTCTGTTGTGGTCTGACTAAACATTTTTTTCCTGGCTCATTAAGAGGAGTATATCTTTGCATTTTACTTGTTTGTTTTTATTTAAACTAATCTCTAAATTTTACATCCTTTGGCTTAATTTTCATGGCTGCAGTTTTTAAAAGAATCTAATTTGAACAATTTCAGTGACAGAAGGGTGAAACTAAATATCAAGAAAATATGCTCAATCAGTCTGCCAACAAAGCTGATACAAAGTATTGATTCTTTCATAACATGAATATTAAATAAACTGCACTGGGTCCGTTTGGCTTTTCATTTTATAAGCTACAGGGCTAAAAAAAAAAAAAATACACTTTAAATATTTTGTTGGTTAGCTTTGATTATGGCACACATTTGCCCTGGCATCACCTGGATAAGCTTATGCAATGTTACAATGTTAATTTACATCCAGAGTTGCCTTCATTTTTTTTTGCAAAGATCTTCTATTGATGATGGGTGAGTTGGGCTGCTGCTTAAAGTCTCCTCCAAGATTCTCAGTGGGGTTAATAAGGCAGAACATTTACACATCCCTAACCCAACACATCTTAGGGACCGTTCCAGCAGGTGAGAACAGGACATCAGTCTGACTTTGGGATCCACCTCCAGCAGCGTAAAACACACATCTACAGTGGATTTGTCTTCGTCCTCCCGCAAACTTAGTTGTGTGAAGCGAAAGTGATGTGATGCTTCGTTTCTGCACCTTGTTGGGGCAGAACAGCAGAGTATCGCTGTCCCGTGTTGCGTGGAATGGTGGGAACTCGTTTCTCCACAGACGACTGGCTGTCTTCAGGGGAGGAAGGATCCACAGTGAGTTCAGTTTCCGCTGGGTTTTTTATGTTGTTGGCATCTTTAGCTGGCTTCCTGGACCTCCTCTCCCGGTGACCTGCTTTCTCTTCCTTTGCTTTGGTCCTCTCTTTTCTGCTCACACAGAACAAGAGTTTTACAGATATAATGAGCAAGAGCAAGATTTGGGGGAACATGTTAATTTTATGGTCACGTGATTAAAGTTTGTGCAAATACAATGACTCATACTTGAAGTTGATTATTTCAAACTTCCTCTCTCGGTAGAAGGAGCTCGTGTTCATCAGGTAAAGTAGTATCATATCGCATACAAAGGCCCCCTGAAAAAAAACCACATTAGCTGAATTTTCATGAGCAGCAGAGAGTCGTTATTTTTGTACCGATGATCATGCTTCATCCTCATGTGGAGCTTAAAATTGTGGCGCAGGCAAACTACACAATTTGATAAATTACTTACTACACCGATCAGAGCAACACCAGAGCCAATTGCAATGATTGTGGGAACTATATTGAATTTCCCAGCCTGAAAACAATAACAAGACATTCACTTTAGGGTCTATTATTTACCTTACTGAGAAAAAAAGACTGCTCATACCTCTGCCTTACCTGGCCATTGATCATTATATCAAAGCGAATCCCGTACACTTTGTACAGAGTGCGATAGGTTTCGCCATTTTGATCCTTGTAGTACCTGGCATATCTGGGGAGGAAAAACAGTTTAACAAAACAAATCAAGAGCAGAGTGCAGGCAGTGGGTTGATTGTGTTAAAAGCCTGAGAGGACACACCTGAAGTTGTATCCTGATGTAACCGAGTTGTTCAAGTTCATGTCCAGGCGGGTGAAGCTGTACTGGGGATTACATGCAGAGGAGTCCTTATCCAGGTCACAGTTCCACTCAATGAGCACACCAATAGAGCCACCCTGTGAATACAGAGAGAGCTTTATAGGAAATAGAATTAAATGTATTCACAGGATACATCTTATTTACAACAACCAACACATACAAGTGCAGTCCTGCCCGTTAGACACATCACACAAGTTAAGCCTTTTGAGAGTAAATGCTGAAGTTGCATGTCTGAGCTCATCTGATGGGTGATTTAACAGCTGAGAAGCCGTAACTGGGAAAAACTCATGCCCCATGACATGAGGGCAGCAAAAGATTAATGCACAACTTGGTGTCTCGAATGAAAAAGCATTTTCAAACATATTTCTTTTAAAAATTACAGTGAAAATCTATTTTTTTAAAATCTAGATATTCTAATTCTCTGACTTCTACTCATATTGTAGGAATCTCAGTGCCTGAGTGGAAACAACCAGTGAGACACATGAGGAGTCACTAAAAGATGTCAATCATTGCAGATATGAGCAGATACTTTAGTGGATTTTGTACTGAATCCTTTCAGAACAGCTTATCCTAATTCATAACAGGTACAATCAAATTAAAAATAGTTTTACTTTAGCTATTCTGCAGCTATCAGGGTAGTCACACGTAGAATTTCCATGATTCTTAAATGTGATCATCCCTAATTACTTCATTTTTATGCAATACCTGTGCAGAAACACACATCACTCTCTCACACAGCCTTCGCTGGCAGATTATGAAACTACCTTAACAGCCATCTCCTGGAAGTCATGTCCAGTGTTACCGACCAGATCCCTGAGGCGGAAGATGGGGCAGTAAGGATGGCTGTCTTTGTCGTAGGAGCATCTCTTCAGGTAGCCGTCATCGGATGTTTCAAGGACATTGGACCTAAGAGGTAAAGAAAGCAGACATGTACGTCAAATAATACAATACATTTTAATACAATGTATTTGTTGTTCCCTAACCGGAGGGCATAACATCATTACATCTGTGAGCTTTAATTGTGTTAAATCTGTCAATATATACTCTACAGTCAACCAATGAAGATAGTTATACCCCTAAATGTTTGATGGGGTAGAGAGATCAGGTGGCCATGAACCCACAACTTGGTCATCACCGACTGCAGCATGAGTACCTCTCCACAAAGATGCAGACCTGAGGTTGGAGCAGGAAGAATGGGCTCCTACCCCTCTTTTGTCAGGGTTAATTTGATCCAGTTTATGTTTTATGTTTATGCATTTGGCAGACGCTTTTATCCAAAGCAACTTACAGGTAGGGTAAGGGGGTCTTGTTTAAGGACCCTGCTGGAGGTAGTACCTTTCATGCAGGGAATTTGAACCCAGGTGATCTACATGAAAGGTGGCAATCTTACACTATCCAGTGCAGGTGTCCAACACCAGAGAAGCTAACTATAACCATGCTGGTAAGTCTGGTGGCTTGGAGACACTACCCATCTTCTAAGGTCTCACAAACAGCTTTCTGCTAACCAAACTGGATTCTTTGCATTCTTTTTAATTTCTTGAATTCTGGATCTGCGATAAAGTTGAATTTCTTTCTTGTACTGAAAAAGGTATGGAAGTTTTTCTGTGCCATCAGAGTTTGAATACGAATTTCTAATATTGAATTTTTACAGCATCAAAATCACTTTGAATTTGAAAAACCAAGTGTAAAAAAAAAAATAGTCTAAAAACAAAAATTCAACATCTAAAAATTCTGTGGAAAAAAATTAAATTAAAAAAAATTCAACGGCAGCCAATCAAGTTACGCTCCATTGGACAGATCAGCCATGTCCACCAACGCGGGTGATGGTGCTTCGGTGAGTGAGTTTACTTTATTTGCCATTTGTGTTAATAAAATTGAGTAACAGATATTACTCAATATCTATTGAGCTGATCTGTCCAATGGAGCGTAACTTGGTTGGCTGCCGTTGGATGAATTGAGACAGGGATCGATTGCTTCTCCCTGTTTACCTGGATGTTGAGTCTGTTTTTTTTTCCACTGAATTTTTTTTTAGATGTTGAATTTTTTTACACTGATTTTTGTTTTTAGAAATTGATTTTTTTTTTTACACTGATTTTTGTTTTTAGAAATTGATTTTTTTTTTACACTGTTGGTTTTTCAAATTCAAAGTCTGATTTTGATGCTGTAAAAATTCAATATTAGAAATTCGTATTCAAACTCTGATGGCACAGAAAAACTTCCATAAAAAGGTAGAAGCACTGATGCGTTTTCGAGTGCCATGTGCTACCATCTTAGAAGACTTGAGACTTGGAATCAGAGCAAAGAGAGAAAAGTCGTCTTTGCTGAGAAAGACAGTTTACCTTCACACACTAATTTTAAAGCATTTACTCCACTGTCACAATATTACTATATAAACAATGTTCTGTTGGAGACTTGAAGCACAGCCATGTTTCAAACTGACAGTCGCGCCAGTCATAAATTCAACTGAAGAGAACTGAAAACTGAAACAGGTGAACAATGACTGCAGGTTTAATTCTGAATGCTGCTTTAATAGAGGGTTATGTTTAAAAGAATACTTCCTTATCGTCCGTTATAAGTAATCATGCTTTAAATGTTTCTAAATTTCTTTTCATTTCCAGGTTTACACGAAAATATATCAGTGTCAGTGCGGTCCCAGAGTTTTGGCCCCCTTTTTGCAGCCTCGTCTCGCTTGATCATAAGCAAATCTTAACCATGACTCTGACACATGTGCCCATTCTTCACTGTAAAACTGGGTATTCTCTTCAGTTTAAGTGGTTGCACTTGAAAGCTGCAGCTTGACAAAGCTTCCTCAACACAAACACTCCAGCAGCAGTATATACAGTATGTCATTCAAGCCTCACTATGACACCATCTTAATCCGAGCAGACCGTAACCGCATGTGTCATACTGTAAGATATGTAGTGTTGCCAGCCAGTCGGAGTAACCCCCACTGAGAGGGATTGTATTACATGTCAGCCTTCATCAAGCAAAAGCACATCAAGATTAGTGAGGAAGCATAAGAAAGATGTTTGTGTAATTAGAAGGAGATTGTGACTGATGAATTAGTTGCGGCCTGCAGTTTTGCCCTTTTCTCCTGCAGGACCTGAACAGGGAACAGCAGGGAGGGAGGGCTGAAGTGCAGCTCTCTGGGCAAGCCCCGTCTGATCTGACACCTGTCCGGTGCGAGGACCGCTGTCAAGGACGTCTCAGATGACTGTTTCACTGTCTCTCTGAGTGCAATGCACAGGCTTGTATAAATAGAAGGCTCTCTGCACCCTAAAGCTATTTAAAGCAGCTATTGGAACATGTATATCCCCCCATCTCACTCAATGCCTTCAGACCACAGGCAAACCAGCGATCAGCAGCCACTTACAGCTACTTACTTGGAGAATTCAAACTTTGGGAACCTGATGAAGTTCTTAATGTAGATGGTGAAATTTTCTGCTTCACTCAGTAAGGGCTCTCTGAAAAAAAGAGAAAAAGACAGAGGCAGATATGTGAAAAAAACCAAACAAATAAAGCACCAAGGGTGTACTTGAAATAACTAGAACCTGTGAAATATCTCAGTCCACATGACGGATTAGAATGGAGGTCAGTGTAATGGCACAAAATGGCAAATTTCCAAAAAATCTGCAAGAGTGAAAAAGCTTCTCACGTCGGTCTCTTGCTGTATTCAACAGGGCACCAAGCGTAGATCTCACAGGTCCCTGTGCTGTTCAAGCACGAGCCGGTCTTTATTCCTAACACAGGGAGCATGAATTAGAGGTCATCAAAAATAAACCATTCTGAAAAAAATACAGATTCTGACAAAAATTTGAATAAATAAAAAAATGAATTAGATTATATAAAACTTTGGGACAGCACTGGTTTTAAAGCTGTAACCATGACCTGATTTGTGGCTTGTAAAAAGAGGTGGATGAATACCTTAGAACATGAAAAAGGCACATCTAATGTCTCCATGATGGTTTGAAATAGTGGGTAAACGCAGGTGTTGCTAATCACAGCAATGAAGCCAGTACTGGATCTGGTTATCTCTAAAGGTGTTGACATTTCTTCTGTTGATATCAAGGACTTAGCGCTCTCTGATCATTTCTGTGTGTTCTCTGACTTACAGTTAACTCCAAACATTCAGTTAACCCGTGTGTCTGTTAGAAAAAGGTACATAAATGAGAATACCAGTGCTAAGTTTCTGGAAGTTATAGCTATGTCATCAACTGTGAGTGCAGAGACAGTTGATGAACTCTTAGATAATTTTAACTTGAAAATCTCAAATGTCATGGATACTGTTGCACCTGTTAAAAATAAGATGATCTTGAGCAGAAAGCGAACACCATGGAGGAACACTATGATGGTAAAGGCCTTAAACAGAATGCAGGAAAGCAGAGCGTAAATGGAGAAAAACTAAACTTCAAATTCACCATGACCTCTACAAACAAAGTCTTTGTAATTTTAACCACGGGTTACTCCGCGCTAGACAGCAACACTTATCTGAAATGATTAATAAGAGAACATCAACAACACTCGTGCTCTGTTTGCTATGGTTAATAAGCTGACAACCCCCCCAAAACAGATAGTTTCAGAACTCTGTTCCACAGAAAAATGCAATGAATTTGCTTGTTTTTTCAATGAAAAAATCAAATCTATAAGGCTAAATATCAACATAAATCAGCAAAATAACAAAATGACGCAATCCTTAAAACCACCTAAGAATCCATCAACTATGATGTCAGAACTCAATACAGTTGACCAAAAAACCATGGAAGAAACAGTCCAGCATCTTAAACCATCAACATACTATCTTGACACAATGCCATCCGACTTCTTTAAAACTATTGTAAGCTCTGTCCAAACAGATTTGCAGCAAATAATAAACTGCTCACCACAATCAGGCACGTTTCCTAAACCCTTAAAAGTAGCTGCCATCAAGCCACTCCTAAAAAAGAGAACATTGGATGCTTCCATTTTAACCATCTACAGACCCATCTCAAATCTTCCTTTTATAGCCAAGATTGTTGAGAAAGTGGTATTTAATCAACTCAGTAATTTCTTGAACTCCAGTGGACTCCTTGACAAATTTTAATGAGCTGACCTCACCACAGTACAGAAACGGCTCTTATTAGAGTGTTAAATGACATAAGGTTGAACACTGACTCAGGCAAGGTGTCAGTTCTGGTATTGTTGGATCTCAGTGCTGCATTTGACACTGTGGATCACAGTATACTGCTGAACAGGTTGGAAACCTGGGCAGGACTCAGCGGGACAGTCCTAGAATGGTTCAGGTCCTACTTGGAGGAGCGGAGTTATTTTGTGACAATTGGAAGTAATCAATCTGATCGAGTGGCTATGACATGTGGAGTTCCTCAGGGGTCAGTTCTTGAACCCCTTCTGTTCACTCTATACATGCTGCCTCTGGGTCAAATTCTGAAGAACTCTAAAGTCAACTACCACAGCTATGCAGATGACACACAGATATATCTCGCACTGTCTCCAGATGACTGCAGTCCTATAGAGTCATTGTGACTGCTTAGAGCAAGTCAAAAAGTGGATGAACCAAAATTTCCTTCAGTTAAATCAAGAAAAAACTGAGGTCATTGTGTTTGGCAACAAAGAGAAGAGGTTTGCTGTCAGTAAACATCTTGAGTCACTGTCTCTAGAAACTAAAGACCAAGTCCGGAACCTCAGCGTGCTGATAGACTCAGACCTGACCTTCAACAATCATATCAAATCAGTCACCAAATCAGCCTTTTATCTACTTAAGAACATATCCAGAATTAAGGGTTTCACGTCCCAAACAGATCAAGAGAAGCTGATTCATGCTTTCATCTCCAGCAGACTCGACTACTGTAACGGTCTTCTGACTGGACTCCCCCAAAAGAGTCTCAAACAGCTGCAGCTCATTCAGAACGCTGCAGCCCGAGTTTTAACCACAACAAAGAGATCAGATCACATCACCCCAGTTCTCAAGTCTTTACATCGGCTCCCGGTCAGATACAGAATAGACTTTAAAGTTTTGCTACTCGTCTACAAATCAGGTAATGGTTTAGGTCCAGAATACATGAATGACATGCTAGCAGTATAAACCCAGCAGAGCTCTGAGATCTGCTGACTCAGGTCAGATAGTGGAGCCCAGAGTTCAAACTAGACACGGTGAAGCAGCTTTTAGCTGTTATGCTGCACACAACTGGAACAAACTACCAGCAGAACTGAAATCAGCCACAACTGTAAGCACTTTTAAATCCAGGTTAAAAACTTTTCTCTTTCGGTGTGCTTATGGTTGAGTTTCTTTAAATAATTTTAAAGCATAATGATACAAATCCTTTCCAGGTTCAACTCCCAGCTGGGGCCTTTCTATATGGAGTTTGCATGTTCTCCCCGTGTATGCGTGGGTTCTCTCCGGGTACTCCGGCTTCCTCCCACTGTCCAAAAACATGCATGTTAGGTTAATTGGCGTCTCTAAAATTGTCCTTAGGAGTGAGTGTGAGTGTGAGTGTGTGTGTGTGTGTGTGTGTGGTTGTTTGTCGCTGTGTGGCCCTGTGATGGACTGGCGACCTGTCCAGGGTGTACCCTGCCTCTCGCCCATTGACCGCTTGGATAGGCTCCAGCTCCCCTGCGACCTGACCGACGGATTCAGCGGGTATAGAAAATGGATGGATGGATGGATGGGCTATAAATCCTCTTAATTGTTTTATATTTTTCTTTTTCCCCCTCTTCTTTGATTGCTTTTAACTGTGTGTTTTAATTTTTATTCTATTTTTTTATTCTCTTTAAATTGCTTGTTTTTATGCTGCTTTGTGCTGTTCTTTTAAATGCCTTGTCTTTATGTAGAGCACATTGAGTTGCCTGTGGTATGAAATGCGCTATATAAATAAAGATGCCTTGCCTTGCCCTGCCTCCCTTTGTAAATAAGAATTAATCTCAACTGTGATTACGCTCTCTTTAATGTCAAAATAACCAAAGCGAAAAAGGCTGAATCCAGACAACTTTTCAGATTTAAGGTGGTAAGGTTTCCAAATGACCAGTGAGTGACCAAATCACAGCGCTCACCGTGACCAGCAATTACACTCTCCCCCTCGAGGCAGTCGTCATCGCTTTGACACCGTCCATCTGGCACCTTGATACTCTGTCAGAAGAGCAAAGAAGGCTTTTAGGACGGAAACATGAAAGAAATTAGAAAAATAAAAAACTAAGAGAGATTCTTGCGTAGTCACCTCAGCACAGTACTCAAGCCTCTGATTGGGGGTTTCGACGTAATTTGTAACTATAAAGAAAATCTGCTCGCCCTGCGAAATCCAATTGGGTCGAGAAGAAAAAGGTTAAACAAATTACACTCCAGGAGAAGTTCAGTATTGTTAAATCTGTTGAGACAGATGCCGCTAAAACAGCTAATGATATATGGCAAGACAGACGATAGATAGATAGATAGATAGATAGATAGATAGATAAATAGATAGATAGATAGATAGATAGATAGATAGATAGATAGATAGATAGATAGATAGATACTCACATTTGGGGGGATGACATAATCCTCAGCACTCCACAGGTAGGGCCCTGTTTCAGAGGTGTTGGTCAGAGTGACACCTTTAAGTTTGGTGATAACTGAAGTCTGGACGGCCTCTTCTCTCTCCTGGTACCCTTTCTTCACAACAAACACCCACCTAAGACATTGAATTTCATTATTACATATGCTTTACAGGACTTATCTCAATCACTGTGTTATGGGATATCCTGAAGTGGTGCACAACGGTGTTTTGTATATGATCCAATGTTGGGCAGCTTGTTTGTGATTATGTGTTCCTGGGATGACAGAATGTTTCATGTCCAGGACCTCTTTGGTGAATATTTCATGCATACAGTTGTTGTCTTTAAAATGAATGCTTTGCAGGGAGCTGCACGTGCACAGTCTCGGTTGCATGGCAATAAAAACATGAGAGCTGCTACGTGCCATTGAACGGAATATGACTTCCCAACTCGCCTGCAGCAGCCACAATGCTACAATTAAATTTGCCATCTTACAGTTTGGGTTTATTTTCATGCTTGGGGGAGGGGGGGTCAAAGCGTGAACATATATTATTTCATTTGCTCATTCTTTGTCTTTTTTTGCTATATACTCCACTAAATAGGCGTGGTGTCGTTGAATGAAAGCTGAAATAACTTAGATAAACCATTTCATCGACAGTACTCCATCCTACAGAAGAGACACTATAAGTAAAAAAAATTAAAAATCATCTGCCACTTAAACCCCACCAGTAAACTAAGAACCTTCCACAAGCTCACCTATTTTTAACTTTGTGAATCACTCTCTATTTCTTTATGCACGCAAACGGCGACATACAAGGCACCTCACCCGATTATGTACCCCAGCACGGCCAGCTGATAAAGGCGAAATAATATTCCAATTCTCTTGTTCTCAGCGATGACATATTTCTCTGTCTTGTAGTTGAGGAGAGAAATGAAGAAGCCCCCCCAGCCTGCCATTTCCCCCCTGCACGCTGAACCCGAGTGAGACAGCAGCTCCCGGCTGATATACGGCTGGGTCACTTGTCATGCAGCGGACAACCCCATTAAGACAGGGGCAGCAAAACGCTGTTCCAACTGGTTCAAATAGTTTGATTTCCGGCTCATTTTCACTGATGTCAGTGTGTGAGCGTCATAAAATAAAAAGTGCAACCTTAGTTACTCCTGTATGCACTTATACACGTGGACTTTATAGTGGCTCTTAGTACTGAATCATATTGATGATATGTTATTGGAGGCCACACAGGTTAGAGGGGCTGGGAGCGACTCAAGTGAAGGTGTTGCGGCAAGTGTTGAAATGAAAAATGTCTGTGCCCACCTGCAGGTTTTTGGTTTGCTATGCATTTAATTATGGGGATGGAGCAGTTGTGAAACTTTTGGCTCATACTGATATTAAAGACAGTCACTCGCCTCTGATACTCTTTGTTTTTGTCAATTACTTTTTACCTCCAAATTCAGGGAAACGATGAAATGTGCATTATAAGTGCCGTTTATACTAATCTGTTTCTATAGATAAGATAAGTGGAAACTTTTATATTGATTCTGTCATACAAATGCATCTAAATGTATTATAACCTTTTGCATAAAAGGATTATTTTTGCTCAAAAAAGTGAAATGTCAACAAATCTTGTCAATTTCAGGGCAAAGCCAAATGTGTCATAAGAAGAAAATCAGCCACTGTTAACTGTAACTGGTTAATGCCAAGCGATTTTACAAAAACAGAATAATAACTCTAAACAAACACCTAAAAACGTGCTTCCTGATCTCAATTCACTGAAACATAAATTAAAAGAGCTGAAAGTGCTCCCTTCAAACCTGAAAGGAAGAAAGCAGTGAACTCAAGAAGAATCAATCAAATCATGAGTATCTGAATTTCTTTTGTTTTCTCTTCAGCATTGTACAAACAACTTGGAAATGTAGATGTGTTTGTGGTGAGGTCTGGTAACTCCTTTTTTACTCCACACCTCCAGATTTGTTCAAAATTTTAACCCGGAGATCCATCTAGAGTCGCAAAAGCCTTTCTCCAACTTGCCGATATATGTCATCCCTTTAAAGTGAGCATTACACCATTAACTGTCTATCCTGTAGTCCAGCCTGAGCATTTTCTTGATCAGTCACGCTCTACTTATTTTCTCCACATACTTTATAGTCTATTTTGGAGTTGAGTGTCAGACATGGGAATAGTCTTACATTCTCATCCACTGGTTCAATCCTGGTCCGTTTCAGCTTGACCTTTGACTTATTTACCCTATTGCTTGATAAATGGAGGATCTGTTTAAAATCAACCCAAAAAGAACACATTCTTAAACCAAATCTGAAGGTGAGGAGCTCTGTGTTAAAAATCTTGTGCTCAACTGATCCCAAAACGTGTGAATAAAATCATGGATTCAATAGGGACCAGAAAGCTCCACAGGAGAGAAGTCTGGCAGGTGTTTGGGTGTTGCCGACTGAAGAGAAACATCCAGAAAAAAGGTCTGACAGGACCAGATGTCAAAACCTGTTTGGACAATAGGCTGCGTCCTCTGACAAACTTCTAGTTATCACCCTTTGTCTGGCCTTCCAGCCAATATTAAAACCGACTTTACGCATCAAGACTGAGCAGCTGCTCAGATATCCACTTATTTTACAGTTCATGTTGCAAACAGCTTTAACTGTTGGGCTGCTTCTTGAAACCAGGATGGTGGACCAAATTGTTAATAAGCCAGTGACATCTAGTGGTTTCATTTAGCATTTCACTTTAAATATCTCAAACAAACCTGTTGTGTGACTGAAAACTGCTCACAAGAGCTTTTAAAATTCATGGATCACATAAATGATTGAATAAACCCAACTAGAGCTGAATGATGTGAAGTACATGTAATAAACACGTGATTCAGTTCTAAAGTGTAGCAACATTATTCAGATATAAAATGAGAACTTGTATAATGGACACAATTATACAAAAGGATAATACATTGTGTGAAGACACCATTTGTTCAAATTCTAGACAAATGAGTGAAAAGAGCAATTTACTGTAATCTCATCTTTTATTGGGTTATTTGGTTCAGTTGTCATAAGTAAAAACGTTGCATCATTTACTGCCCGCCCCTCAGACGCAGGACAAGGTGGAGGGTGGACTCCTTCTGGATGTTGTAGTCAGAGAGGGTGCGGCCATCTTCCAGCTGCTTGCCAGCAAAGATCAGCCTCTGCTGATCTGGGGGAATGCCTTCCTTGTCCTGGATTTTAGCCTTGACATTTTCAATGGTGTCACTGGGCTCAACCTCGAGGGTGATGGTCTTGCCAGTGAGGGTCTTCACGAAGATCTGCATGCCGCCCCTCAGACGCAGGACAAGGTGGAGGGTGGACTCCTTCTGGATGTTGTAGTCAGAGAGGGTGCGGCCATCTTCCAGCTGCTTGCCAGCAAAGATCAGCCTCTGCTGATCTGGGGGAATGCCTTCCTTGTCCTGGATTTTAGCCTTGACATTTTCAATGGTGTCACTGGGCTCAACCTCGAGGGTGATGGTCTTGCCAGTGAGGGTCTTCACGAAGATCTGCATGCCACCCCTCAGACGCAGGACAAGGTGGAGGGTGGACTCCTTCTGGATGTTGTAGTCAGAGAGGGTGCGGCCATCTTCCAGCTGCTTGCCAGCAAAGATCAGCCTCTGCTGATCTGGGGGAATGCCTTCCTTGTCCTGGATTTTAGCCTTGACATTTTCAATGGTGTCACTGGGCTCAACCTCGAGGGTGATGGTCTTGCCAGTAAGGGTCTTCACGAAGATCTGCATGTTTGGATCTGGGAAAAATAAATATTCCACATTAATCAATAATCTTTTATATGATGAGCCAACAGTAAATGAGTAAAATAAATATTTAAAGTGCTCGATAGATAAACCAAAACAGGGGTGAAACAGATTTGACCAGCCCTCCTTGTTATCACATCTTGCCAAATTACATTTACAGCATTTTTGAGACTTAAAAAAAACAAACAAAAAAGTCCACACGTCTTTTCCCACCATTAGGCTCATCTCTTTTCTACCAGAACTAAAAAACGTGCTTTAGTCTTCGGTTTCACATGAACAAACTGGTAGAAGGCCGGCGATTCCAGGACCAGCGCCATTTTAGAAAAAGCCATTGTTGTTTGGCTTCATTTTTTTTCCAGCTAACGTTGCACCCTGATGGCCGACAAAAGATAGATAAGCCCCTTTGTTGCTCTATAGATTTGCCAATTGTCTTTAGTGGCATTGTTCAAACTGACGGTACACAAGCAGTCTAACAATTTAGTTATATCGTGGCTTAACGACACAAAACCGTCGAAAACATTTTTTTTTTTTTTTTTGCTGCTAGCTAAGTTACCCTTTACAGTCATTCTTATGGTGTATGCCAACTGTTCAGAACAAAACCGATTAGGTAAAAAGAATAAATGGTTAAAACGATAACCATAATCAAATATTGTGGTAACTTAAATAAAGAGAATGGTGAGAAAAGATGATGTACTTACAATTGTTTTTCAGCGACGCCAAAGAAATACAGCTAGGTACACTCCCTCTGACCGCAGTCGCCCTGGAAACGGGATTATTTATACTGTAGAGACACTTCACCAACTGATGTTCATCCGCCAATGGAAATAATCCCCAGCTGTTCTCCTGTCTGTTTGCGTTTATCTTTGATTGTATTTGAGTGCCATTAAGCACAGTTACACTTTCGGAAATGTACAAAACAGTAAGACAATTAGCCTACTAACAAACTGTAGTACTAGAATTAGAACGCCTTTATTGTCATTGTACTTCCGCACAACAAAATGAAAGAGTGCTTCATTTGTACAGTGCAAAAGATCCAACCAAAGCAACAACCACAGAAGTAAAGAAGGAATAGATGCAATAGCAAAAAAAAAGGATAATAAGAATAATGATTCCTGATAATGGCATAAAATGGGATTAAAGGATATGGCGATGGCACCTGAAAAGAGCGCAATCATTGACCGCAAAGATGATTAAAAAAAAATACGTGGAGAAGTGCCTCACGTGACACAACTGACATAGCAATCACGTGTCCTTGCAGCTGAGACAGTCATTACAAAAAGTTAAATGTAAAGTAACACATTTTAAAAGAATATGAACACATGGTTTTGTGTCTCTACCAGCTGTTTATGACAGCAGGAGCACCTTCTTGCTTTTCTGTGTATCAGCCAGGAAGAAAATAAAAATCTGCGTTGTCATCTAAAACCAAGATGAATTGAAACTGGTTATTTGTGTTACTTGGTTTCACTGAGAAGCATAAAGCACGTCATTAATCTGTTGAACAGCGTAGCCGACTGGTTAGACTAGTTATAGCAGATTTTTAAAAGCTGAGGGAACATGTTTTAACAGGAAATAAGCCTTTTACTCACGGTCAAAAATGGACTATTAAATAGTGTTACAGCCCAAAATGAGTGCATTGTCCTGTGATTTCCTGAGCTTGATACTTGATTTTGAAAAGTAAAAGTAGATTATCAAGTCCGCAGTGCAGACACACATGCCTTTGCTGGGATAAATACCAGACACGCTTACAGAGATGATATTGTTGAGCCAGTTTCAGATTGGATTAGATGATAAATACCACAACACAGTCCTCGTGCAGCCTATAATCGACACAACATTCCTCCTTCATGACAAATACACACGTGCCTGCGCTTAGCTGTGTCAGATTGGCCTCTGAGAAGGCTCATGAGAAAAATAGGGGTAATAAATAAAATCAGTAAGATTGTGATGGATTGGTGACTTTTAAAATCCTTTTTTCTTTTTGGTGTGTACAATTTATATGAAACTATTTGAGACTTTTAAAAGAGATGTTTTTCTAATGGGACTGATAATTCATGGACGTCTGAAACACACTTCCCCCAAAAGCCGCCATTATTTCTGTAAGGGGTCAAAGGGTAAACAGCTGCAAACACCAGGTTTGATTTCTAACAATTCATGGCATTACATGAGTGCATCATCAGATTTATGCAGCTTATTTATATGCAAAGTAGCTGTTACTATTAAATTACATGCATTTTTTTCTCTAAAGATTGCTGGAATATGATCATAAAGTGCGACAGAACATAAATATTCCCAGTAAAATCAAAGTGAATGATCGTATTTCCTCCACTGACTAAAACAAAGGAAATATTCTTTGCTTGAACGCACTAGTTTCCTCTAAGTTCTTCTTATTTTCACACGTCATCTTTCACCAATACACAGCTCGGAAATAGCATTACGTGTGCTCATTTTCTGTGACACATGTTTTCTGTACAAATGAACCTGTCTTGTCCCGGTGGAAGACTTTGAGTTGCTTCACGCCTGCTAAGATCATAAGGTCTATTAGGTTTTAATAAAAACACTGAAAATATTGGCAAGTTCTTATTTCAATAAGATAATAATAAGCTGGAAAGCCAAGTTTCCAACTTAAATCTCACCTCTTGACAACAAGCTTTTCATTTTCTGTCACTGTGCCTACTGTAGTAGCTGTTTTCATGGACACTGATGATCGAAATAAAAAGCAAACCATACTAGAAATGCCTCATGTAACCATGGCGACACAAGCATATCACACTGTATTAACTCTAAAGAAACCTGCCAACTTTGTCAAACCAGCGATAGGTGGTGCTACAAGCCCGTGAATAAAAATGCTTTCAACCTTGTGTGGTATTCTGTTGCAGGATTATAGATAAGACTAATTATATGTACTGCAACACAACCCAGAGGTTAGATGTGCAAGACTGAGCATCAAATTAAGTGATTAAATCCACTAAATAGCCTCATTGCAGCTTTAATTTGCATATTTGTGTCCAAACTTAAGTCTTCTTGTAAAATTTGGAGAAAAGTATTATTCATTTGGTGTTTTGTATCTATAAACTTGTATCCAACACAAATGTTCAAATCTAGGCTAAAAACCTTATTATTTAGGATATAGGATATATTTACCCAGTAGTATGATGACACTTTTATTATTTGATTTTGTTGTATTTTATTGCTTTCACTGTTCTTTTATCATTTTTACTTATTACCTGCTGTAAAGCACTTTGGTACATCGTAAGGATTGTCTATAAAGGGCTGTATAAATAAAATACATTTACAAAACCCCACTGAGTTTGTAAAATAAAATTTCATATTATCAGTTTCATTCTTCTTGACTATACCAATGAGAGCCCTGTTATGTGAACAACTGGAGCAGAGTATTTAAATTATTTCTGTTCAAACCATATTCTGAAAATAGAATTTTTACAATAAAATGAATACATGCTGCGGTTCAACAACTACATTAATTTAAGCATTTAATTTTGTCACCTTTCAAAAACATTTGTTTACTAGTGTGCTTCATGAGGACAACTTTTTAAGATCAATATAATTTCCTTACCTCATTAAGGGTAATTGAAATCCTCCCGAGGTAAAAGGTGGTATTTTACATAATATATATATATATATAAATAAAAAAAAAATAAAAAAAATCCACACCATAAAGTGAAGTCAACCTTTTAATAAAGTGATGAATGAACAGTTTGGTCACTGAGGTTAAAATCTTTGAGATAACTACTTTTTTATTTTATATGCTAAATTGTTGTATACTGTGACAGAAACAATGTTAACATGGAATCATGACTTTTACTGCCCGCCTCTCAGACGCAGGACAAGGTGGAGGGTGGACTCCTTCTGGATGTTGTAGTCAGAGAGGGTGCGGCCATCTTCCAGCTGCTTGCCAGCAAAGATCAGCCTCTGCTGATCTGGGGGAATGCCTTCCTTGTCCTGGATTTTAGCCTTGACATTTTCAATGGTGTCACTGGGCTCAACCTCGAGGGTGATGGTCTTGCCAGTGAGGGTCTTCACGAAGATCTGCATGCCGCCCCTCAGACGCAGGACAAGGTGGAGGGTGGACTCCTTCTGGATGTTGTAGTCAGAGAGGGTGCGGCCATCTTCCAACTGCTTGCCAGCAAAGATCAGCCTCTGCTGATCTGGGGGAATGCCTTCCTTGTCCTGGATTTTAGCCTTGACATTTTCAATGGTGTCACTGGGCTCAACCTCGAGGGTGATGGTCTTGCCAGTGAGGGTCTTCACGAAGATCTGCATGCCACCCCTCAGACGCAGGACAAGGTGGAGGGTGGACTCCTTCTGGATGTTGTAGTCAGAGAGGGTGCGGCCATCTTCCAGCTGCTTGCCAGCAAAGATCAGCCTCTGCTGATCTGGGGGAATGCCTTCCTTGTCCTGGATTTTAGCCTTGACATTTTCAATGGTGTCACTGGGCTCAACCTCGAGGGTGATGGTCTTGCCAGTGAGGGTCTTCACGAAGATCTGCATGCCGCCCCTCAGACGCAGGACAAGGTGGAGGGTGGACTCCTTCTGGATGTTGTAGTCAGAGAGGGTGCGGCCATCTTCCAACTGCTTGCCAGCAAAGATCAGCCTCTGCTGATCTGGGGGAATGCCTTCCTTGTCCTGGATTTTAGCCTTGACATTTTCAATGGTGTCACTGGGCTCAACCTCGAGGGTGATGGTCTTGCCAGTGAGGGTCTTCACGAAGATCTGCATGCCGCCCCTCAGACGCAGGACAAGGTGGAGGGTGGACTCCTTCTGGATGTTGTAGTCAGAGAGGGTGCGGCCATCTTCCAGCTGCTTGCCAGCAAAGATCAGCCTCTGCTGATCTGGGGGAATGCCTTCCTTGTCCTGGATTTTAGCCTTGACATTTTCAATGGTGTCACTGGGCTCAACCTCGAGGGTGATGGTCTTGCCAGTGAGGGTCTTCACGAAGATCTGCATGCCACCCCTCAGACGCAGGACAAGGTGGAGGGTGGACTCCTTCTGGATGTTGTAGTCAGAGAGGGTGCGGCCATCTTCCAGCTGCTTGCCAGCAAAGATCAGCCTCTGCTGATCTGGGGGAATGCCTTCCTTGTCCTGGATTTTAGCCTTGACATTTTCAATGGTGTCACTGGGCTCAACCTCGAGGGTGATGGTCTTGCCAGTGAGGGTCTTCACGAAGATCTGCATGCCACCCCTCAGACGCAGGACAAGGTGGAGGGTGGACTCCTTCTGGATGTTGTAGTCAGAGAGGGTGCGGCCATCTTCCAGCTGCTTGCCAGCAAAGATCAGCCTCTGCTGATCTGGGGGAATGCCTTCCTTGTCCTGGATTTTAGCCTTGACATTTTCAATGGTGTCACTGGGCTCAACCTCGAGGGTGATGGTCTTGCCAGTGAGGGTCTTCACGAAGATCTGCATGCCACCCCTCAGACGCAGGACAAGGTGGAGGGTGGATTCTTTCTGGATGTTGTAGTCAGAGAGGGTGCGGCCATCTTCCAGCTGCTTGCCAGCAAAGATCAGCCTCTGCTGATCTGGGGGAATGCCTTCCTTGTCCTGGATTTTAGCCTTGACATTTTCAATGGTGTCACTGGGCTCAACCTCGAGGGTGATGGTCTTGCCAGTGAGTGTCTTGACAAAGATCTGCATGTTTGATGCTATAAAAAGAGAAAACGAAAGAGAAAAAAAAAAAAAAAAAAAAATCATATGAAAAACATCTAGATTAAGGAAAAACAGCAATCAATACAGTATAAAAATATATTGTAGCTCGTTTACATTAACGTGAATAATATACATTTAAGATACAATTAAAGACAATATTCAGTTTAAATAATATTTCTCTAAAAATAAACTCTTTAAAGATTAATGTAGAGCTTCTAACTATCGGCGGTTCAGCAGCCATTTCAGTACGAGCGCCATTTTGAGATCATGTTGACCTTTCCTTTGTTCGTCAGTCGTTATACGTTAATGGCCGATAGTAAAAATGTTTAGTCATGCTGATATCAACAGCCAATCAATTAAACATTATTTAAAAAATAAATAAATAAATCGACGACGAATAGATAAGCTGTGTGAACTGTACTCATTCAAATGTAAAGATTTTAACGAAAACATAGAGACATATAACCGAAAACAATTCCACAAAGTGTAACACATCAGTACTGACCAAAACCCCACTACTTATATTCCCATGCAACTCACGATATCATATGAACTGAAATAAGACATAAAATTGAACTTACAAGTCAGAAAAGCGGTAAAAACTTTCTTCTTTGTTCGTAAAGGGTATGCTGCGTTTGCTGCAACTGTAATGCTGAAAGGAGGAGCTGCACTGTTTTATATACTAACTTCACACGTCATCACTTAATATCCGTCCGCATTTAAAAAGTAGTTCCCAACGCACAGAATTATACAATTTTAATGATTAGAAGGTTGCTTTTTCACAATAGAAATATTGTTTCTGAATAAGAAACTTACTTTCAAACAAATATACAATTGAAAATTGAACGCAAAAGAACATTGTTGTACTGACATTTTCTGCGGCGGAATAATACCCTCACTACACTTCGTCTGTGTCCCCAGAATTTTCCAGAACCATCCACAGCAACAGCAATACTACTCCGGGCCTCTGATTGGGTGGGACAGTTGTTTGTTTGACCAATGATTGGTTGCTGATTTACAGTAAGTAATGTGTCATGATCATGGCTATGGGGCCTATAACACAGACTTATTTAAGAATGATAGTGACCTATTTAAACGAAACCTTGTCTAGGTCTGTAACAGTGTGGGTTTTCATTTAAACTCATTTAAATAAACAACTTATTTTATTTTATTTGTTCAGCCTCATTGACTTTGCATGTTTATGACTGGCATGCAAGATGAACATGTGCAGACAAGAACCTTGTTGATCTCATTCAAACAAGTTTGTTAACAGATGGAAATGTGCTTGTTAGACTGGCTGCTGTGACAGCAGGGTCTGGTTACTGAACCAAAATATTTTGTTATTCAAAGCTAGCCATATTTGTTATACAACAGATTATTGTTGGTGACAATCATGAAAGTGTTATTCCTTGCCAGGATAACTGACAGAAACGACCCTGATAGGCAAATTGTTGTCTATTTTGCTTAAACTAAAAGACCTCTGAAAGTTATAATGTAATGTTTTTCCAACTTCTTTGTTACACCATAGACTAATTCTATATTATTCTATTATAAAAGTTAGGGAATCAATTTGATCTAGTTTCCCAATGAATATTAAGTCTGAATCTTAACTATTCCTGGCACAATGACTTAAGTTCAAAATTGATTAAAGATAGAGTGGAGTAACTGTAGGTCAGTCAATGATTTTTATTTGTTATAGTGAATTGTAGGGATATGCTCTTTGAGTCAGTTTGCTAAGTTAACAGCATGAGCATCCAGGCCTCAGGTTAGAGGTCTCCTAAGTGAACTACAGGAAATACCACTTGACACTGAAGAAGTTGCAAAACATACAGATCACTGTAAAACTTCATCACTGACCACTGCTCAACTTTTAGCATGCATCATTAAACATAACTGTGTCAGTAAAATCAAAGAATTAAAGCTCAGAGGTAGGGTCTCTATTTTTGGTCCATAGATATGATACAGCTCTGAAAGTCTTAAGATATGTATTTGGGTCACAGCATTTCTCTTACCCCACCCATTCGGCAACTTGTCATATGACACCGAACTCGTGATGCATCATGCAAGTGCTTTCCAACACGGTGCTCGCCGATCTAGTTCAACCTCTGAGGAATGTGTTTGTGCAAGTCTGCTGTACTTTGCCCTGCCTCTTGCTGGGAATAATTATTTACCGTCTCGAAGTGTTCCAGGAAAACAACTTATTGAGCAGGAAACAGGCCTAGACATAGGGTGCGTATATGTTCTAGCAGAGTCCTTTAGAAGCAGACACGTTTGTAACATGAACTAAAAGTGTTCATAGCTTACAACAACACACTCCATGTAACAATATTCGCATCAGTAACTGTGACGATCCATAGGCGAAACCTAGGTGAAAGGTATTCACTGTAAATGTGTCACTTATCAGGTATGGACTTTAATCTGGCTCACTGTGTTTTCCTTAATAGGATGACTGGAACCTTTTGGGTGGGACGTTTTGGTCCACGTCAACAGGTTTTGCAACGAACACGACACGCAAGTTCCAGCTGAACTTTATCTAAGTGTTGGGTAAATAAAACTGTTGATTTCCTTAGTGCTGGTGTTATTGTTGACTATTCTGGAAAAACTCAAATCCAAACATTTGGATTTTCATTCTAACGTTCTTTTATTATATTTACAGAATGGATCTTGTGAAACATGCAGGTGGCTGCCACTGTGGGGCTGTCAGATTTGAATTATGGAGTTCCTCAGATCTCCATGTTTTTCATTGCAAGTATGGAACATTTCTTCAATTGTACTGTTACAAACCAAGATATTTAAATATATTTCAACTCAACAATTAATTTGTAGCAGTAAAAATATATAACTATCTCAAAACAAGTTTTCTAACAATGCTACTTGTACAGTTTTTCAGCAAATAAATATAACTCAATCTATCCATTTCCAGCTGTAGCATTTGCACAAAAAAACAAAACCATCATTTCATTGTTCCAAAAAAACGCTTCACACTCTTACAGGTAAGAAACTCTGCATCAAAAATCCCCGTTTGATGCAATACAATTCATTTTAAAAATGAAAAAGTTACTTGTGATATTTTTTATTTCTCAGGGGCTGGATAATCTGACTACATACACCTTTAACACCCACGCTGCTAAACACACCTTCTGTAAAACGTGTGGAGTTCAAAGTTTCTACACGCCACGCTCCAACCCTGATGGATATGGTATGACCACAGGGTGTGTTGTAAACTGTTTACGTCAAAGTAACCAGCCCAGTTTGCTCTTTAGAATTCTTCTTTTCCAGTATTTGTAGAAAACAGAACTGTTATGTTAACAACAAGAGTCTAAAGGTGTATGCCGGCTAACAGTGCTATAAGGAAACCACCTTGAAACCCATTGTTCAGCCTCACACAGCCAGTAAAACCAGGTTGTCACTAAGATATGTGCAAGACAATAGTAAATTTTTGTTGAGATGCAAATCAATGAACTGCCCTTTGTTTCTCTGACTTGTTTTCTTCCCAGGTGTTGCTCCGCACTGTCTGGATCCAGGTACCGTGCGCAGTGTCACAGTGGAGAACTTTTGTGGGGAGCAGTGGGAAGAAAGCATGAAAGCTCATAAGAGAATCAGAGACATGTCTAAACCTGGAGAGGACACACAGCTAATATAACACCAGTGATATAAGAATAAAAACAGGGTTTTTGTGTACAGTGTTAAGACGTAAAACAATAAAGTTGCTTCTGCACTAGAAATATAAGACATTAACTCATGTGGCTGACTGTCAGTTTTGTTCATTTGAAGTTCATAGAAAAATATTCAGCCTGGTAACGCCTGAAACAGGCTGAAAGTTGAGCAATCATCACATCTGGAAGAGATGATCTTTTAATAGATCTTAAGGTTCTTTGGTCCCTGTGGAACAACGTGGAATGTATTTATGAACATGTAACGAGAGAAGGTGATATAGAGGTACCGAAACCACACAAGTTGAGTGCGATGACACAGCATGGCAGCCTGAAAATGAAAGATAGACTTTTAATTGATGTTATAACCCATGAAATGATGACTTTAAAATTACAGACAATGCTGTTTAAATCCTAATTTTTTCATGAAAATGTGCTCGTTGCCCGGATTACTCTTAATTTCAATACTTCTTCCATACTATACCCTTAGTTGGTGTTACTAACTTTATCTCTTGCTTCTTCAGCACATATGCTATGTATAATCTTATTATGATGTGCAAGGAGCACGTGTGCCCTCTAAGAGTAGACAGTGACGTGCTTTGCCAACAAACTTGTCTACTCGGAGGCTTACTTTGGCCTGCTTGTATCCCTTTGAGCCAATAATACAGTGGAGATGTGAGGGCAGCAGCCAGCTGAGGGGAAGCTCCAGAAAGGAGATGTACTTTCTGAGAAGGCCAACCGTCTCCAGGGTGAGAAACATGCAGTCTGGGAGTAAAGATAGAGACTCAATCAGCTGGTAATGTAGTTAAACACTCATGACAGAAGCACACAGCTTGCCAGCTTGACAGAGCACAGATTGTTAATACAGGACAAACGGGTTCTTTTTCTTTCAAATATTTTCATTCGGGAGGAGTATGAAGGGCATGTAAACCTTGTACGTGATTAACAGGGAGCCTTGAACAGCCAGGTGACAAGGCTTAACGTTGGGCATGGAGCCAACAGTAGAGACAAGAGAGATAGAAATGCCTAGTAAGAGATAAACAAGCTTAAAAGTGTTCACCCCATCCAAAGAGAGCAACTCTGACTTAAGCCATTGTGTGCTAAACAAAGGTTGAGTCTCCTGAAGCCTTGAGGATGAGTCAACACCTTCCTACCATTTAAACAGCAAAATACAATTGTGTAGATCTCATATATCATCAAATAAATGTTTGTTTCCTATCCCACCATCTAAATGTAGTTTTATGGCTTATGTGCTCTCTGTGGGGCTTTTACAAACCACCAAAAAAGTCAGCCTGGCATAACCCGTTGCTGCTTTCGCTGTGGTGCTTTTTCTTCTCAAAGAATTCCCCATGAGTGACATCACATGGGGTAAATGAAAGTAGAAACTCACAATAAGACAAAAACATAACTATCCTTTAGCCCTGGAGACAGAGACAGACACACTGATTTTAACTTCTGTCAGCAACAAAGCCTTTTAAACAATGACCCCTTGAAATATAAGTAGCTTGAAGGCATATTTACTGGTCTCATGCTGTCACCAGCAGACTGAAATACGGAGGAAATGAAAGATTCATGCGACGCATTTGAACACAAGAGGGCGCTATACATTCACAAGATACCCGGTGTGAGCTGGTGTTTACAGCACTGTTGAAGGGTCAAAATGCAGCTGTTCACAGTTTGGTGTCAAAATAACAATCATTAAGTTGCTCAAGAATTCTTACTTTAGGAAATAACTTTTTTTGGGGGAGTGACCCGTAAATATGACTCAATATATCAACCTCTGAAAAGTTTTTATTACGTCCAACTCACCATTGGGCACTTCTCCTGTGAAGGCGAGGTGTCTGTGGGTAAAGCAAAAGAAGTGTTACTCACTGAAAATGTCAAGTGGAACAAATGCTGTATGAGAGATAACACATCTTATAAAGAAAATATGTGTTGGGGATTTCTACACAGATATAATATTTATTATCTATTACTTTATGTCTGTGGAAGCAGTTTTTCCTCCAACTTTGCTTTTCAGCCTGCACCGCTTGTTGACAAAAAAACCAAGAGCAAAACATTGAGCTGCACAGCACTGTGAAAATAGCCCCTCTGGGTGGGGGTGGGGGCTGGGAATAATGAGATGTGATTTGTTTGGGTTTACATCTTATAAGCAGATGCGGCTCACATATTGACAGAGAACCATCACAGGGGAAAACGTCGCTATTAGCTTGGAAGACATTTATGTGCAGTTCAGGGACCGTGATGTGGACTTCACAGCTCAAAACACATTTCTTTAAACCAACAGCCTGATTTGACTCTCTGGGTTGGTCTCTCCAAACCAGAGCAGCTCTCCCTCTTCACCACTTCAGGGACAGGATTTACGGCCGCATGTTTGGATGACCTCTCTGCTATGTAACAGATCAGTTCTGAAAAACATGATGTGTATGTGTGCGTGCCTCTGTGGGGAAACATTTGGAAAGAGGGTTGTTGTCGTTAGTCTAAATGTTTTGCATTTTCCTGGAGAGAGTTTTATGATTGCGGAGTGGTCTGATTTCAGTGTTTTAACTGCATAAAGCCCCAGATGATGGCGTCTTTAAAAAAAAAAGAAGTTTTTTTTCTGATGGCAAGGCGCCCAAGTCCAGTTTTTACCTGACAGCTTTATGAATTGATATGTGATTGGCATGGCCGCTCACTCCGTTCCCATCGAAGGTCAGCACCTGAAACAACAAAATGTCTCCAGGCGTGGGTGAAAATCCAGAAACTTGGTGTCTTAAGAAAATCAAAATAATCCAAGGCAATAAAAAAGGGAAGGTTTAGGGTTAGTGGAAGGACTTCTGTGTGCGACTGTGGAGCAGCATTGCAGCTGACAACCTGATATTTAAAAGCCTTTTTTTGGTGTGCACACACCAGAGGAAACAAGTGGAGAAAAAAAAACTAAATCAGGTCAAAGGGAGAAGAGAACGTGTGTGACTAAAGATGTGAGATGCCGTGCTCAGGTGTACTCTACTTTGACTGCGTCTTTGCAAAGTTTAAGCACCCAGCCCCTCATGTATTAGAAATAACTTGTGAACTTTACATTTACATGTGGAAGTGGACGTGCAAGAGAATGACATGGTGAAAGACAGAAGAAGGAATATTATTTAGTTTAAGAAAATAAACTTTCTGTTTGGTATGTCTGTGTTTTTCCTTGACTTTGTTCATGGGACCAGATGTTTTTTTTTTTCTGTGCATGATTCCCCAGCCAACTTTGGGTTTAGAGGCAATATTTGCAGCGGAGCTTGACAGGATGGGAGGAGACTAGTGTTTGTCGTCTTTGATAACAAAGAGAGATCTGCAGCTTAAGGATAGAAGGTCCTTTTCCACTGATCGTGTTGCTCTACGATCAACCATTGGTTTTGTTTTGTTTGCCATTTCTGCTGTACTTTCTTTTGTGAAAGCAATGACTATTTTTGTGGTTGTTGGGCTAAACAAGAAAAAAAAACAAACACAGGTTCTAAATTTGCCAAGTTCCCATTAGCTAATAGCATGAAACTGCACCGGGGATGATAAGAATCTCTGTGTAAACACTGAAATTGAATTCAAACTTTCTGCTGCTGCAGAGGCCATTTCCTCTGGTTTTCAAGAAGCTAAAAATGCAGTGTGGGTTGGACTAAAAGAGATGGTGGCTGAAAGGTATCATTACACAGACCACAGTCAAACTGGGAAAATGAAGTAGGAAGCTGTGGTGCCAAAACACATCGGCCAAAACAAAACAATACACAAATTTCTTACACAGAATGGCGGGGAAACTGTGTGTTAACACCAAACAGGAAATGACAGAAAAGGCCAATGCAAGAATTTAACACAGAGCTGAACATACCATGTTTAAGGAGTGAGCTCTTATGTACTTCAGTATTGTCGAGGAGACCAAGGAGATGCTCCACTCGGCTTTAGGGTCATCTGGAAGTTTTCTGGAGGGCAAAAAGGGACTCTGGTTATCTACTGAGTTAATAATACACCAGTGTTTTACTGAGATCGAGTTGTGCATTGTATGCTTATTTTAACCTTACAGTGACTGAAAGTGTTTTTCTTGTCTCAAACACCATATTTTTGCACAGTTTAAATTGAATGAAGCATTAAAAAGTGGGCTTTTGTTGGGTGCAGAGATGAAGGAGTGCTGGAAAGTACAAAGGTTAAGGGTCAGAAAGGCCAGTAGCTTCGCCTTCATCTGAAATAACAGCCTAGAGGCAACACAAGGCATACATCAAACACCACACTTGGTTAGTCCACCCTCCTTGGCTTATCAAACATGCAAACACCCCCTGATTCTGCTCCAGAAGAACAGAAATAAGTAATGCTTTCTCTAGTTTCTCAACACCCGTCTAAACTCAAGGGAGACCAGACAAAAATATAAGAAGAGAAGAGCAAGATATGAATTTGGCTGATAGTGTTCACAGATGAATCTGAGGGCTGCATCAACAGTGGAGCAAATCCAGTTATAATTTCTTTGCTCATGCTGATGAAAACCCCAAAGGAAGCTGACATCTGTGCAAATCAGTCTGAAGCTCTAAACTCCAAAGAAACTAAAAGATAAGAGGAGGGATCAGTGATTCCTGGGGCAAGGCGTGCAAATGGGTTGTCCAATACGTGTAACAGAGCAGGCATGTATGTAGAATTATTTTGCAGTGCAATGATTCTGATGATCAACACAGCTAAATAATAAATAAGCTAAAATAACAAGCATTAGAAGATTTTCTATTTTTTGGATCTGGTTGTTGTCCATAAAAAAAAGGTGAAATGTTTGGCTGTATAGGAAGTCTTTGTTTCTCTGTGAAGTTTTATAGGCCAAAAAATTCACTATGGAAAGAATCGGTATATTTATTGTTAGTTGCAGCTGGGTTATAATGGTTATTAGAGTGCACAAAGTGAGGGTAGTGTCGCTCCGTGTCAGCAGTCGCCTCCCTCCCTTTTGCTGCTAACAATGAGCCAGGACAGTTAAGCTAATAAAGGGAAGTGATGGATTAGAAGACAAATCTACTGGCAGCCTGTGATGTGAGGGTCAGGCTTTGGGTGAAAGGAGGATGAGAGTGGGGTTAGTGAGGTTGCAAATGTCGCAGGGAGGAGGGGCAGGCATTCAGAGATGTTTTAAAACTATCTGTCTTGGAGTGAATGCACTGCCCCAGCACTTTGATACAGTGACCTACATATAATACCGTCTGTGCATGCGTGTGTGTTTGGAGAGATGTGGCTCTCTGAAATAAAATGTTATTCAAACCAATGTGCTGCATTAACTAACCAACTTCGCGCTTAATGTGTGAATTTGATGCCTAATTAAAAAAAAAAAACAACTGTTTGCTGTAGACTGAAAGCTCAGAAAATCACACGAGTATGTGAATATATTAAACATAGGAACTCTAATATAATAGTTTAATGTCACATTTCTTTTGCCACTGTTGTGTTTAGTCATCTATTATCATTTAAGATGTTTTGCCTGCAGCTTGACAACCGTAGCTAAGCAGGAGCCTGCATGACGGAGGAGAGGAAAAAAAAAAAAATTAACAAAAGATACATGACACCTTGCCCTTTCTCAAGCAGGATGCAGGCTGAGTGTCAGCTTTGCCATGGCAACAGTGCAAAATGTCCTAAAGTAACCTCCCCAGCTTCCCTTTGTAGCTCTGCATGCGGATGTCTAATTGCTTGCAGGCATCTGAATGCAGTTGTTGAACTTTGGCCCAGTAAAAGGATTTTGTGAATGTGTGTGTGTGTGTGCGTGTGTGTGTCAGAGAAAGATTGTTTAGTCTGGTTACATGGACCGCAGGTTTGTGAAACCGCCAGACTTCTGTCCACACGGTCAGATCGTATGTCCTGCTGGGAACGGCTGAGATGCCACTACACGCTGACAGCCCGCCCACAACATCCAGCTGCAATGAGTCGAGTTGCAACTCCGTTCACAACAGCAACTGACACATGTTTCATTAATTACAGGCATCAGTGGCTGTCGGTCATGGTATAGTTCACACATGTCGAGGTAATAAATGGAATACTGCTGCTAACCATGGAAATAATGGTGTTGTTTTGAAAGTAAGTTGTCCAGAAAAAGAACACATTTATGTGACAAAATTACAGTCCGTTACTGGCTTGAAGAATGAGTGAATGGAAAAGCAACTGTCTGGCTAAGCAGCGGCCAGTGTGTGGTGCTGACAAATGCATCTGTACTAAGGGCACAGCCAGAGGTCAGTGCCAGGGCTGGAACATCTCGCCACGGTTTTCCGCACCCTGCCATGTGAGTTTAAATCAGCAGAGGTTATTTTTAACCCTGATCAATGTATATTCAAACCTTGAGTGTGTTACTGCCTTTTCCTTATCCAGAAAACTGTGCTCCACTTTTATATCCCTGAGAAGCTTTACAATGATTCAATTTAGAACAAAAGTTTTCAGTTTGTGCTGTCGAGGCGACAGATGATTTTGGAATAAATCTAAAGTATGCAAACAGGGAAGTAAATAAAAGTCAGAAAGAACTGAAATTCACAGAGTGAAGCTTTGGATCAGCGCGGTGGATAATGTAATGAAGAAGTGGACTGGGCGGATTTGTGCTGTGAGCAGCTATAATTGAGTCCAGGGAGCAGACAGAGGTCAACCCTGTGCAAGTGGAGAGGCAGCAAAGCGTGCTTAGATTGGGTTTGATCACAAAGCCCTCAACGTGCATTGGGGCCCCAGTAACTGTCAACACAGCTGTCCTATACAGTGGGCAGGGAAAGTGAAGGGAAAATTGGATTTTAAAACAGAACTCACGTGTTCTTCCTGTCATCTTGAAGAACTGGTTTATAGCTCTCAACCAGATTTGTCAGCATGATTCATAACAGGCACTGTGCGCACTGCATGACAACATCCGGAACAAGACGATACTGTACACAAACCTACTGCAAAGAGCGTGCGTTTACATATTTTAGGCAAAGTCTCAGGGTGGTATTAAGGGGTGCCTTTGTACAAAGCAGCAGCTGTGTGAGTTAGTGTTTGCATTACAAATAAATAGTTACCTGCCTGATAGCCGAGTTCAAGGCAAATATTTGAATCTCTCAAACTGAGACTTTTCTCTGTTTTTTTTTTTTTTTGCTGTGATGGTATCGCACAGAAAAGCTCAGCTCTTGAGCAAAGGTGCTCATTTTTACCGCAACAGTGTTTGTTTAAGGCTTCACATTATCTTTGATGACTTCAGCGAAAGCCTCCTACACACTGTGTTGAGATCAATAGTGCGACCGCCGTCTATGAGCGACATTCACGTCCAGTCACATGAAAAGCTCCGTGTCCAAACTACTGAGGACCGTGGTTTTACAGCATCGAACTGCAGAACATATTTTAGGTTTAGTTTTTGGACCCAAGATATAGTTTCCAGGGACGTTAAGCATCGCAGATGTCAGTGAGAAAATGTTGGGCTTATGGTGGCATGAAATTGAAAAATTAAACTTATCTGAACTCCTTTATACAAAACAGTGATGGGGCTTCAGGGCTACAGCACATAGCATGACTTTATTTAAATACAGTCCTCTTATTGTATCAGTAAGTACAAGTAATAAGTTAGGAATAGAACTGCAGCAAACTGTGTAACAACACTCACTCTGTGTGGAGCAGTCTAGTTTTATTTTGGTGCAAATGACACTATCATAAATGCTAAATAACTTAAACTTATTTATGCATTTAGCACATCAAATAAGTATGAATATTGGGTTGACAAAATACTAGAGACACACTTTCGGAGTAACACAGAACAAGTCCACAGAACCACAGACTGTAGCTTCCCTGATGTCTAAAAAGTTAGTTCAATTGTGCTCAAAAGCACTCAACTCAAGTAGATGGGAGTTACTGCAGGAGAGCAATAGAAAACATACAATAGACTTGATTTGTTTCAGCTAGATGCACTCTGGTCGTTCTAACATATTTTCTCGTGTTAATTACACGTAATAGGCAACTCTGACCATTTGACTTCTAAAGATTAAAGCTGGACTAAATGTTACTCTGCACTTTTTCTTTCTTTGCGCAAAATAAAACAACGAGGGACATACTTGAACAGACAAGGTTAAGAGCAAAGTTGAAGTGTAGCGAGCCATGTAGAGACACACAAAGAGAAAAACTGTTTGGAATGACCTACATTAGCAGTGCTTAGAGTGTTGCCAAAATGTATCCCACAGTCCTTGGCAGATGGCTGCAGTAGACGTGGACATGGGGGAGGAGGAGGAGGGTTGAAAAGGAAAGGAGAGAGTGAACTTGGTTGTTAGTGAGTGGGCCTGTCAAAGTGCTGATTAGGTGTGTGTTTTGGGCAAACAACAAAATACATATAAAAAGGAAAATGGGCTACACTCCAGTTCAACAGAAGTGCAGACAGCTCTAAGATCAAAGTTTATATTTATATTCTATGTGCACGGGATGATAAAATTGTGAAGTCTGTGCATGTGTGTTTAAACTCACACACACATGCACACACACACATGAGCAATGGTCTCTGGGGCAGACAGCCTGGGCAGGCTGCCAGTTTATTACTGTGAGTTCCAGGTTAGTGTCAGAGTTCATCCACCTCTCCTGGGGAGCCAACATGTAGACACTCACACGTACTCGGCCCCGAGCTTCTTAGAAACTCAAAACATTTTCAAGAGAAGCTGAAGATTTGATTCTCAATATGTATATATATATATTTTTTCTTTATAAAATACCCATTCTTACCCTGTAACTTTACATATATCATTTGGAGGTAAAACTCCTCTTATCCTGTATTTGCCTCTGTTTTAGTCCAGGATGTTTCACAGCCAACAATCCTACCGATTAATTCTGAAAAACACCTGGAATGTGCTAATATCTTCTTCCCACATGAAAATTATTGCTAGAAAGAGCGAAATACATCATTTCAATGTCGCTACTAAGACGGAGATGTGAAGAACTTTCCTGCCAGCAGCAATACAATAATAACTTATGATGAATAATGAATACAATTAAAAAAAATACCACAACATCATAATTTCTCAGTGAGAAAAATACAATAAAATAAGGATTTTATTATTTTCATTGAATTCACTTAATCCTTTGAAACATCACAGCAAAATAAAAGTAATAAAACTTATATATAATATATAAATATAATTCATTAAAGATGCTGAACGTTAGCTTAAAACATCATTTTCAAACTTGCTGAATGATATATATATATATATATATATATATATATATATATATATATATATATATATATATTTTTTTTTTTTTATAAAATCGATAGATAGAAGTCTTCATTCATTCATTCATTTTACGTTAATGGTCGCAGGGGACTGCAGTCTGCTCCGGCAGTGGGCTACGAGGCAGGGTACACCCATATACAGCATACAAGCTCACAGTAACACCCATGGTTAATTCAGAATCCCCATTTAATTTAATGCATGTTTTTTGGACTGTGGGAGAAAGCTGGAGTACCTGGAGAGAGCCCATGCAGACAGACAGACAGAGAAAATGTAAACTCTAAAAAAGATATGTTGATGAAGATTCTCAGTCATCATAAGAGCTTGCTCTTATTCAAACTCAAAGATATATCTACAAAGATAGACCAGGATTCCAAACCCTTTGAGGTAACAGCATCAAGTTACACCACTGCAACACCCCAGAATGGACTTTTTAAGCTTATAGTGGGCTTGTATCCCTCAGGGCACACCTATCACTGCCTCCTCATTTATGTCCTAGAAAATGCATCAAGCCAGGACAGATCAGATCTGTTGTGGGGAAAATGCAATGATGTAATTCGTGGTCAGCTTTATTTGTCCTGACAGGCAAAGGAAAGGAAGTGACTGGTTGGCTCCAGGGAATAAAGAAGCTGAAAATTAACCTCTGAACAAAAAGAAAGCAAAAGTATATTTTGCCCGGTGACTGGTACTTCCTTTTAAAACTATCAGTTAATTTCTGCTTTAGATTTATAGTGCACTATGTACAAAACACAAATTTGCATTTTCAGCAATACAAATCCCTACAGGCCAAGACAAACGGTGCTTTTTAGGGGCTTTTAAAGGTCATTTGCATGTTGTGTGTTTGGTGCAGCCGGCAGCTTACTTGTGGTCTACTATGGTGATTCTGGAGGCTGGTATGCCCAACACGTCACAGCTTCTGAGAAGTTCCTCTCTACGCAGAGTTCCTTGATTGTAGTAGTTTCCTGAACAATATTTGGAAAAAAGATTAGCCCATGAACATACTAAAATAAAGCTTAAAAGTCTAAATTGGACCAGTGTTTGTATCACATTTCTAAACAATTTTCCTAGTTAAATTGGCTAACAATATTGTCCAGTATATGTTCAGTTGGATCAAGATAAAATACAGTGCATCAGAGATGCTAAGGGAGATGTTTTAGTAGTTCTAATAAGCTTCACACCTCCGAAACTTAGAGAGTTGAGTGACAGAATCCAATCCAAATATTCTACAAGGCTCATAATCCTATCACGGGGGGGTTCCAACAACTAAGTAAATTCTCCTACTTTTTCCATTTGGCAACACAGGATGTAATTTTGTAAATGCAATTATATGAAACTAAAGGTGCTTGAGGTCAGTAATTCAGATCATGGAAATGAAAACAGAATAACTAAAACTAATCCTAAACTGAAAAAAAACACATCACTGGTGTGTAATGTATGTTTGTGTGTCAGAGGGCTTTTTCACTTTCTTTTATAGGATTTACTTTATTTTGGTAACTTCCTGCCCCAAAAACTACTGCGGCTAACATTAGTTAGCAGCATGCTACACGTTCAATAACGCTTCAAATGTATCTGCTGATGTTATTAATGCAAAAAATGAATATAAAAAATAGCATCGTCACCGTACCTTCAGATAAACACAGCAAATGAACGCTGGCATTTACTTCAACGAGTCGTATAATTGTGGGCGCAAAGAACATGCATTCATCATCCGGATGCGCAGTAACAATCAGAGCTCTAATATTGACGTCTTTTGTTTCTCTTTCTAATGAAGCGTTCTTTACATGTTTCAACGACTCTGTCAAAATTCTCCGGTGTCGATAGTAAACCCATTTTATCACGGCCAAATAGGATGAAACTATGAAGACTAGCAAGTAAACATACATTTTTTTTACCAACACTATAAATAATCCGTGTGAGAACATAAATCTAACGTGTAAATGGTTCCACACGTAAAAAGTATGCAGTCTTTTTTTCGTCCAAAGTTGCATATTCTTTGAAAAATTCAACAAAACTGCTCACATTTATGCCCACAATTGTACTTTTTTTCTCCCTCTTTTAAAATCTCTTTCGCATTTCACTACACATGTTTTTTGTCACAATGTTTTTCTAAAGGAGACCGGCGAAATGACTATGACACAGACTTTTTTTCTGGCCTACTTACATAATTAAGAGCCGGAAACTTTTAATCAATATTGTATAAATCGTGTGTAATTGGTGTTTTTTAAAAGTGGAAAATTATAAACACACGGGTATTACCGTGTTGTAGGGGAAGATTTAGTTGTCACACTGCACTGTCCTTGCAGATACATAAAAAAACATATAAAACTTTTTCAAAACAATTTATAAAAGAGAGACACAAACACCCACTTGTTTAATAAATCTGTAGATGAAAAGTAGTTTTGTAATTTGATATTTATTGAGTTACATAAACACCCTGGATTAACTTGTGCAGGATACATTTGTTTTGTCGCTGTTAGGATAGCGACCGACAAATGCGGCGCAGCCTTTAGTCTGCTCAGTCGTTCACAGCCCACAGCCCGCGGATTTACAATCAACAATTGACACAAATTTCTGCCCAGGGATAGCTTTCTTTCCCATCTGTATAGCCTCCAAATATGCGGTGAGTACAAATCGCTTATGTGCAACACATCAACACGTCTAATTAGTACGCTATTTAAACGGGTCGGTCTACGCTGAAAATCTGTCTTGCAAGATGGCGACGTGGTTGAGAATTCAAAGGTGAAATCCAGACAGAGTTAGCCAGCTAGCGACAACAACAACATCTTAAATGTTGCGATAGCACGTTAAAGTGCTGATATACTTCCCATCGTTAAGTTGTCGTTCATTATTGTGCACACCGCCGCATGTGCCCTGTGTTGTGGTTATAGTCCCATCCCCCCATAATAAGCTATACATCAAGTTGCGTTTTTATGACAGTGTGGTGTTAAATGATAACAATAACATCACACAGCAGCAGTAGTTTCTCAGCTTTCGAAGAAACCTTCGTGGCCATTTGAGGCCACGGGAAGCCAGTTGTTGAATGAACTACACCCATTAATTCTACTTTAAAAAAGAATAATAATAAAGGGTTACGGTAAGATGGCGAAAGCTTACAAGATTACATTAGTAGTCAGACCCTGCAATGTTTTTACCCTCAAAATGCCTCGGTTCCGTTTTGCTAGCGCAATTAAACTGCTGCTGCGGTGGAAAGGAGGTTGTGTAGGAGAGCACCCCGGAGCGACAGCACATGTAGCCACAATTTGTTGGATTTAAACAGAGATGTGATGGGAGGGGAAGAGACAAAGCTTTAACTTTACGTTACAAACCTCCATTAAATCGTCTACTTCAGGGATGGCTGAGCGAGTTGCAAAAACAGACCTAAGAAACCAGGCACAGGTCATGGCCAGGTCACTTAACAGGCCTGTACCAGCTGACTGGTAATGGTGAGCACATTTCTAATGTAATGCTGGCAACGGTTGCTTTCAACAATAAAGAAAAAATGTAATTAAGTGTCTAGTTAACTGGAAACATGCAGCATGGACACAGCAGGAGTTTGTTTATGTTATTCTCTATTAAGGGCACAGTGGTGTAATTATTGCAATTCTTATTCTTAATGTAAAGTTTTACATAATTTCTAAAGGTGTAAAACCATGCCTGGATGATGACCATTTCCTCCCAAGCAACATCAGTGCAGTTCTTTTTTTTAGTTCCCCATTTCATTGATTGTCAGCTATGATGGTAGATGTTTGTTGTCGTCAACAAGCCTCATGATTCAAGTTCCTTTTTTTTATTATTATTTTTTTTTTAGCATTTTCTCTCAACAATGATATCAGCTTTAGGACATTGGTTGATCATTTTCAGGGGAATCAATGCAGCAGTGGCGAGAGAGGACTATGGTGGAGTAGTTGAGGAAAACAGAAAAGGAAAAGTAAAAGAAAATAGGTGGCTGCTGATTGGAATATCCGAGGCAGTTTTTATTCTCCTGGGTGCTCATTTTGTTCGTTTTGTTGATTGATTAGCCTTTTTTTCTCCTTGGATTTGACAGGTTGTTTTAAACTGATTTGTTTTTCTCAAAGTTTGGCTCCAAGCCAACAGGCGCTGAAGACAATAAAGACTCTTACACATTTAAAGCCAGGTGATGGCGTAAAGTTTGCAGATGTTTCATGAAATTATTAGAATTTTGAAAACCTGCATATATAACAAATGTCCTTGAAGATTTAAAAATACTCCAATGATGTGTTAACAGATGGAAACTTGCATTGTTTTTTTTTTCGTTTTTTTTTTTTCATTTGTCCATAATAAGGAAACCAAATACAAGGTTTGTTATCAGGGCGTTTCTGTGCGTCTTCTTTAAGTCTGAAAGGGTCTCAGTGGTCCCGAGCTGTGGCCTGTACTTAGTACACTGCTTCACACACTCGGCCTAACATAATTACAGCTTTTTGATGATTTCCAGCTGACATTTCTGATTAAATGCAAGTTGACTATTAGTTACTGATTTTTCCCATGCTTTTCTGAAGAATTGAAAACATGCTTATGTGATTGGTTTGGTTTTCAGGACATTTAAGGACAGGGACAGCATATTTTTTCACAGTCTTACGTAATTCTGAAGAACTTTACCTTTTTAAGAAGTGTTTGTTTCACAGTGCGACTTCGTGCACAGCCAATCTTTTTTTTAATTAACTCGAGGGCTCAATCCTCTGCTCTATTCAGTTTTAAAATAAGTGACACCTAAACTTAACAGGCTTCATGATAGATTTTACATAACTTGCTTTCAGACACACAAACATTTGGCAATGAAAATGTGTCGACTCCAAGGCGAGCTTCGGCAGTGGAACAATGAGTTGTGTGTCCTAAATGAAAGTGCATTACCAGCTGACCATAACATGTTATCTGAGGTCAATAGTTTGCCATAATGTTTTATGTATAAAACATCTTTTACTTTGGAATAAAATGGAATTCTTTTTATTTATGTTTAACTGCATTTTCTGAACAACTCTGTGTTAAACTTGATTTATTTTCTGTCATCTTTTCTTGTTCCAGCTCATGGGAAATTTTGCATATCAGAGTACTTTTGGATTGTTTATTTATTTATTTTCTCCACCAAGTTTCAGATAGCTTATGCACATTTTGTGCCTTAACTTGCCCCTTTTCAAACGTGAACGATTGGTGATTCGTGAACATCATACAGTATATTTCTTTTAAAAAGAAGAAAGATTTTTGTCTTTTGTTCTTTCTTTTTTTTTTCTGGATTTGTGGCATCCATCTTTGGCCAAAACACAAATGCTCCAACCAATCAAAGTCATATTCTGGTAGCTACCGACGATCGACAGTAGCGGCTGCAATTCACTGAGCGGTTCCATGTAGTTTCATTTGATTGATCGAACCTGCTGCGTATTTTTGAAGTGCCTGCCTGTTTCCTAACAGTAGTTCTGCTAATTTTATGAGCTGCTAGGGAGGATTGTTTCTCTTAAAGGGATATGCCACCCCCAGGCCAAATTAAGTGTATCCCCGCATTCCCGAGACATAAATAAGTGTGTGGGAGCGTTTTCCTGGCGACCCAGGCATTGTCCGAATCTCACAGCACTGACCACTGCTTGGTTGCACGTAATACATACATGCTAGCGTCGCCAGCGTCGCCACCCGTAATATTTCGCCCAACGTGAATTAATTTACTTGATTTACCTTCTAATTACTGTGTGAGTGGTGTACTTTCACATCGAGTGCAAATGACTGTGTAAATCTACACGGAAGGCTTGGTTTGCTCATGTCGGTTTGGGAACTAGTTTCAGGTGCGGAAAACACAGCCGAAGCACACTCCCCGCTACGTCTTTGGGAATCCCCACCCCCGACTTCCTCAAACAAACCAGCGTGAAGGGGGGTATTCCCAATGACGTAGCGGGGAGCGTGCTTCGGCTGTGTTTTCCGCACTGGAAACTAGTTCCCAAACCGACATGAGCAAACCAAGCCTTCCGTGTAGATTTACACAGTCATTTGCACTCGATGTGAAAGTACACCACTCACACAGTAATTAGAAGGTAAATCAAGTAAATTAATTCACGTTGGGCGAAATATTTCGAGTGGCGACGCTGGCGACGCTAGCATGTATGTATTACGCGCAACCAAGCAGTGGTCAGTGCTGTGAGATTCGGACAATGCCTGGGTCGCCAGGAAAACGCTCCCACACACTTATTTATGTCTCGGGAATGCGGGGATACACTTAATTTGGCCTGGGGGTGGCATATCCCTTTAAAGGGAGGGAAAAATGTTTGCAGGCACAAGGAAACAGACATGATGTGTCAGAGCGATAAAGGTTCATAGTGTCACTAAATGTTGACAAGATAAATGTACCTCTGAGGGGTTGTTGATAATGTACAGCCTCTAAATAAATCTAATGACCAGAATTGATTGCTTTATTCGTTCATTTAAGACTACTTTGACTTATAAATGGTGCAGACCCACTTTCTATAAGGACTTCCCAGGTGGTTCTCTTAAAGTGACCATCTTTTGTGAAAGGTTATCTTCATATCTTCATCTTCAGGATCTTTGGCTAAAAAGCCTCCCACAAGTAGATGGATAAAACCAGAGTAAACATTTGTTTGGCTTTTCTGTGATGGAGTGCCACAGAAGCTGCCAAAGATGCCCCAAGATAAGTTTTTGCCTTTGATTGTTTTTGTGTTGGTCTGAGGCTTCAAAATGCTGCTCTGATGTGACACCCAGTGGTAAATCTAAAGTTTTATGTTGTACTTTTTAAGGTATTTAAAAAGTGTTTGGTCAAGATTGTGGGAGGAGCTGAAGACCAACTTTGAATAAGGCTGCATTTTGGCAGATTTGAGCTGTTGTTATTGTGATGGCTACAGACTGCAACCATCGGTCCCGTACGAAATGGTCGCATATGTTTTACGAGGGTAAAAGTAAAAATTTACGTGGTCGGTTTGGTGTGAGTGTATTCCGATCCTTCGGCTGTTTGGGTGCTTCGTTGACGCGGGTGGCTGAAGTACTGCAGCGAGTTGTCCTTGTTTTTCGTCAGTGACTCTTTACCTGCACACTGGGCACCTGTTGATAATGAACCTCTTGATGTTTTCCAAAGACGAAGATGGTTGTAACTGATCTTTAGGATTCTTTCCAGTTTAGTACCGAATGATCAACACTTAAGTCGGTGTAACTGAATTATCCATTTTCAGCCTCTGCTTTGTCAAGTCTTTGATTTCAAGGTGTCTTCCTTTTTTCCCCTAATGATTTTTGTAAGATCATCCCTGCACTTTGGTTTAAAAGCACTGGCTTAGATTGATGCACATGTGAGACTTTTATGTGGTTTATTTTGCATTTAATTCTAACCTTACTGTGTGCACCACCAACAATACGAGGAATCACCGGGCCCGTATTCATCTGCTTGGAGATGGTTAGAATAGAAAACTTGCACTGTCTCTTCCTTCAAATAAGACTGTAATCAGTAGTTTTTGGTTCCTCTCAGACCAGTTCTTATGCTTTTCTGCAGAACTACTAAAAAGATAAATGGAAGGATTAACAATTCATGACTATTTCTCATTTAGAAAGATGCTTCGGAGGATTTTAGAAATGCATCATAATGTCTAAATTGTGACGTTTGAAACACAGAATTTCTGTTTCTGTCTTTGTGCAGGTGGTTTGTGTCTCCAAACATGGTCTAGCTGCACTTCCTGATCTGTGAAGCAGCGACAGCCCGCTAGCACAGAGCCAGGATGTCCAGTAGCTCGGGCTACCCCCAAAGCCAGGGGAGCTTCAGCAGCGAGCAGAGCCGATATCCACCTCACTCTGTCCAGTACACCTTCACCAACACACGCCACCAACAGGTATGACCCTCCGTCTGGATCGTTAAGTGAGACAGCATCATGTTTGTTTTTGTCACAGTATGACCCGATGCTCTTTTTTTCTTTTTTTTTTTTACGCTCTACCTCATGTTAATACAACACGTCTCCAAAAAGAGCTGCTGCAATGATTTCAAAATTGTTCAAACAATTAGTTTAATAGGAAATACTAAAAGATAACATATGAAGTAGAGCTGTGCAATCTATCATCTTTCATAATCACTTCCAGTTTCCCATTCCAGTTCAATTTAAATTGGTCGTTGAGCCGCATTCATTTCCCCCGTGAGGCTTGTAAATCCGCCGCGCCACCATTCTTTGCAACATTTGTATGTTTGGTTAACATTTATCAAATTACATTTAAAATTTGAGGAATTCCAAAATTGAAAAGTGTATATATATTTTCTAAATGTCTCATAAGTTAGAAAGCCATTGTTTGTAAGACTCTCGATTTCATGATTAACCAGAATAATCTTTAGAAATGGAGTTTTTTGCCACAATCGAGCAGGCGCAATATCAGAAATTGAAGCTGAGAAATCTAATTGTTTTTTTCCTTTTGGAAAGAACAAGCAGTTTGCATTTAATGCCTGCAACATTATTTTTTTTTTTATACATTGAAAATGGGTCAACAGGAGTAACAAAAACCACAAGTAACAATATAATTTATTAAGTATTTTTTAACACTTTATCTATTCGAAGTGTACGTCTTGCTTCCCGTCTCCCCTGTTAGATTGTATAGGTAGATTGAGTGACTGTTCACACTCATTTGACACCTAGTTTGCAACAAATCAGGAAACCTTTTGGACACATAGTCTACACCAGGAAAGCGGGATCTCGTTCCCCCTCAGCGTGCACACTTCCCCCTGCCGCTGCTCTGTGTAGTCGATGGTGAAGCAGCGTTACGGTACAGCAGTGTTGTTTCTGATGTTCGTCATTCAGAAAGAGGCAGTGCTCTTTGTAAGAGGAAAATTCCTATAAAATTAAGATATTCAAATGTTCTTTGTGAATAAACATTGTTATTTGGATGAGGTATTTGAATTTTACGGTTGTTTGGTTTTATTTGAGCCGGCGGACATTTGTACACGGGGATGAGATGAGGAAAGGAGAGCAACAGAGGTTGGCTAAATTTTAGCCAATTCTTTAGTAATATATCTAAAATTATCATTTTGATTTTATTTCAGGCACAGTTTCCAGTTGTGCATCCATTCACTTTGAAACATTCAGTAATGTTTGCTGGTCATTTTTTGATGACATACTTCTTAGAAGCTGCCTTTCACAGAAATGTGTCCACAGAACATTTCTGAGCATTTGATTGTTTGCTCAGATCTGGGACAAAACAGGGATTTGGAAACATTTCCTGAAACTGCATTTGCTTTTTCTCTGGTTTGTTTGGCCGTCGCCCTCTGCTGATTCAGGTGTTGTTTACCCCGTACGATTTTTGATCCGTTTCTAAGGTTTTCATCAATAATCAATAACCAATTTCTTTTTGGTTTGCCGGTTAGGAGCATAGGCTTCCATTTTGTCCCCAATGATAACATGTTTGTTCCACTCTTGTTTGTTTTTATTCTGCTGAGACAGGCTTTAGTACTCTCTTCTCATCCTAATCTATGCGGACATCTTCTCCTGCACTTCACCATGTGTGAACTTTGTTATTTTAACCATTAAAACAGACACAGATGCACTTAATTTAGAATTCAAACCCTCAAATGTTGGTATTGTGACACTGTTATATTCAAAGCTGCAGTTTTTTAGTGGTAAAAATGACCAGTGAGTTATTTTAGGATCTTTGCTTTTTTATTAGATTAAGTACAGCAGAGAGTTTACAGGAAATTAGTGGGTGGGGTTGTAGAGTGTGTGTGACTGGATGCATCGTGGGGCAAAATGAATAAAAGTCCTCAGCCAGACTCATTCTGGGGATGTTGCAGTATCATCACATGTGTCTTCAACGCTTCAGGTGTCCCTGACAGCACTCTTAAGGCCCAATCCTGATTCCTCCCCTTGTTCTTACCCCTCTTTTTTGCAGGGTTGAGCTGCTCTTATTATTTGGGGAGTAATTGGTCAACTAGTCATCCGATTAGCCCCCAGTACCCTGGGTTAAGGGGTAGACAACCTTGATCCCCAAAAGAGATGGAACACCTCATCTCTCCAAAATTAAGGGGCAGGACTAAGTAGTAGGGTCAAGGGGAAAATTGGGGTTAAGCCACATGATTACATAAGACGTGTAGTTACTTGCATGATCTGTGATACCAGAAATTGATACTTTGGGATGCAGTTATGTGTGTAAACAGTGACTGAAGTAGTGTCGAAACCTGTATTGATTTAAACCAAGATTTATCTGTTGCGTTAGATGGTTGTGTTGCCCATGAAGAAAGAACTTTGCCTTTCTGGAAGCTTCCGGACGTGTTAACGACTCTATTGTAATAACTTTTTTTTTTTTAGAAAATCACTGATGGGTTATTCTTCTCGTTTTGCTTTTTTTTTGCGGTTCGTTAGCACCAGATCCTCCCTTTTCGTACCGTCCTGACCTCGATCAGGTTACCTCATGAAGCTGTTTGTGGTGTTTTCCTCTCTCCTTCAGGATTTCCCCGTCCCAGACTATCGTACTCACATGCAGGATCAGCAGGGTCGGAGAAGACTATCTTTACTGTCTGAATTCCACCCTGGGACTGAAAGGTAGGGGCTTGATTTTAATCATTCAGCCTGTTGCTTAAATACCTTATTTGTTTGTTTCTTCTTCTTCTCATACTTCCCATCCAGAACTGAAGTTTCCCCGTTCTTCTGCTTTCCATATCAGTGTCTTGTTGTAGAGTAGCATTTCCTCATGCACTCCTCGGCTTTTTATACCTTTTTTCGTGTCTGCTTTTATTCTTCAGGCCTCCAGAGAGACGTCATGGTTACGAACAGCAGTTTCACTCCACACAACAGGCTGAGCATGAGGGCTTGGAGAATAAACGCCCTCGCATGGAGGCTATTACTGAAGCCCATATCAATCGCACCCCTGCCACTGCGGGGGGTATGATGTTGCCCATGCCCCACTCTGTACAAGACAGTTTAAGAGCCACAGTGGAGGTAAAAAAGGTGGGCTAATTTCTTCTTGCCAACCTATATAAACCAAGAGTGTCCTGCTTTTTGGTACATACTACATATCCACTATTATTATTATTATTATTATTATTATTATTTCATATATGTCTGTCCCAACTGAAATGAATATAGTGGGAAAAGTGTGTTTTGAATTGGTATTGTTGTACCAAGCCCGTGTTCTTAAAGGATACTACTCTTTGGGCTTAGAAGTGTGAAGATATATTATTTTGAAACCAGTTGGAATGATTTAGTATGTGCAGAGTCATGCCATTTTTAAATTTTTTTAAATTTTTTATCAGGAATCTCAGTTTTCTGTCAAAGTGGAGTCACCGTCCCCAGGAGGACATGCGCTGCACATGGGGGAAGAGCAGGACACTTCTCCTTCCAAACTGTCCAAGGAGGAGCTGATTCAGAGCATGGACCGCGTGGACAGAGAGATTGCTAAAGTGGAGCAACAAATTTTAAAACTGAAGAAAAAACAGGTTGGTAACCCAGCCAGCCGCCTGTTTTTACTGCGAGTGTAAGAAAGCTTAGCATGAAAAGAACGTCTTCTTGTAATATTAGCAAGTAATAATTATGAGGAGACTGAGGTGACGGTCAGTTAATAAGACCAATGAGAAGTTAATAAACATTAAACATGGAGCACTTATTGCTCTATGAAGTAAGCTCTAACTTAATAGAATTATTGTGTAGAGTAGAAAGTAATTAAGAGTGTGAGTAAATGTAGCTTTCGGAGAGTCAACAGAGGGCAGAGATCTGTGTAGAACTGAAAAGTCAGGTTCAGATGCTTCGTCGGCTGTGTGTACATGCAACAGCTGAACTTTATTTGAATAAGGCAGCATTCAGATGTGAGTGTTGATTACACGAGTTGCAGACGGGATATTCCACTGATATTTCCTTTTCAAAGGTTTCAGAGCGTAGTCCAGTTCACGCCTTCATGTTCCCCTGCGCCACTGAAATGTTTGCGCTCGTTCAAAGCCTTCCTAATTCCTACATCCCTAAATATTCCTCAGGTTTCCTCCTCACACCAAGAGTGTGTTGTCTTTTATCTCACAGCCTTTCAGTTTTCCACTGACTGGCCATGCATAGTAAAGCAGCAGTAATATGGATAATGGTGCCATTAATTAATGTGTATACATTAGGGCTGAACGATATATCGTTATCGTATCTATATCGAGATATGAACATTCAAGAAAGTAATTTCGAAAAAGCAACGATATAAACAATATATTTCCCCTGCGCTCGCCCTGCTTATACAGCTCCGGCAGTCACCATAAACATTACTTTTAAGATTGCGCTTGAACGCACCCCACCACCAGCCAACCACAAAGCTTATTTCACGCTTGCTGTGGATCGACAGCTGAAGCCAACCAATGACAAACATAGGAGGGTGGGAGTGAGGGAGAAGTAGACTGAGACGCACACAGCCACACACATTCACGGGGAATTCACGGCGAAATCAAAACGAAAGAAAAGTGACATGAGCGCGGAAGATAATTCGGCCGGTGGCGGTGCAGAATCTAATTTTGTGCCAAAACATAAATCATCCTCCATTATTTGGAGGTATTTTGGATTTAGAAAGGATGATGTCGACCAGAGCGAGGTGTTGTGCAGGTCGTGCTTGGCGAAAATTAATCAATAAAACTGCACTCTTTTGTTTTATGATGTTTTTATTTTTCTGAAAAATGCTTGGTTTTCACCGAACCCGTAGTCATATCGTATCGTATCGTATCGATATCGAGATATCTGGCATGAATATCGAGATATGAAATTTTGTCCATATCGTTCAGCCCTAGTATAATCTGAGTGTAATGGTACTTGATTACTCCAGATAGCTTAATATGATAATTATTTACTCCAAGTATGACCTTGTTTGAGTTAAGATGAGCTTAAAATGCTATATTCTGACAGAATATTCCAGTGCAGGTAAATGTACCCAGTGTTCTCCCTAAAGTTGACTGCTTTTGGCCATGCAGATGGAAGTTAGACAGCTGTATAACTATTATTCCTTCTGTACCTTTGAATTAAGTGTTGGTCGAAACTTGTCCTCCTCTCTCCGTCTGGTCAGCTTGACGGGGGTGTTTTCAGTGAAGACCAAACTGGTTGCAGGACGTTTCATTAGTTCATCTGTGGTTATAGACCATATAATATGACTTTTGCATTTTAAATTCTAATGAGTTGTTTTTAATCTGGTTTGGCTGGCTTTATCTTTACGTGACTCTCCTCTGTTTGCATTTCTCAGTTGGTTTATGTGCTTCTTTGCATCATCCCATCAAGTTATTTAATCCGCTGTACTGCACAGCACTCAACAAGTTTTCAGAATATTTTACCGTCAGTGAGTGACAAATACAGATTTGTTGTTCCTAATTTAAATTTATCTCAGGTGAGTGAACATTTAATATTATAGTTCTAATTTATGCCTGTGCATATTGGGCTAACCCTGATTTTACAAATGCAGTTATTTACTGCTTTGATTTTATTGTATTTAATTTTTTTGTTTGGCCTAATGACATGTAAGGCCGTCCAATTATAGGGTTAACACTACAAATTTTTTGTTTGTTGTTGATTCAACCACCTGCTTTCATATCCATAACAAAGTAGAGTCCCAGTTGAGAAAAACTCTTATTAGTTTTTGAACATTTTTGACCTTTTTTAGAAACGAACTAACAGAGGAAATAACTCCTCTGTGAGTACACTTTGAATAAGCTCTGCTGGTTAGCTAGACTTCACAATGAGTTCAATTGAGCATAGAGGCCTTTAAGTTGTGCAAATGACCGTAGACGGCCATGTGCTTCTCGCATGCTCCCTTTACGTTACTCTCAAAAACTGAATTTCTAGATTACTAAACTTGTTTTTTTTATCACCCATCTTCCTGGAGAAGCTTATCTTTTAGTCTGTTTTGGAATTCAGTCTCATTAAACAGGAATGTAAGCTGATCTTGCAGGAATAGGAAACCTCCCTTTTCCCCCCACCTAAATCGCCGTTCTTCCTTAGATTTTCAGGAATTTCATTGTTTGTGTGAGGTATTTTAGGAACTCCTAAGCTTCTCCCTGTTAACCTGGTAGTTTGTATAACTGTGACCCTGTGAACGGGGACCCACCAAGCTCTCACCTGAGCTGCTGCTATTCTCAGCGCGACGCCAGCGACAAAAAACATTTCTTAATAAATGTTATACTTAAAGAAGCCTGCAGAGAACTTTTGTTGAAATTTCATATTTTTATGTCATCTTTTAGCAACAACTTGAGGAGGAGGCAGCAAAGCCGGTGGAGCCTGAAAAGCCTGCGACTCCTCCTCCTGTGGAGCACAAGCACCGCAGCATAGTCCAGATCATCTACGATGAAAACCGAGTAAGTTACCTATGCCATAACACATCGCCAACAAGCATGCTTTCATTTCTATGGGGTTATTTTACTAGTTTATTTGAATATTTTTGTACATATATATATATATATATATATATATATATCAACTTGATGAATTATCCAGTTTTATCTGTTTGAATCATGATACATAAAGCACATTTTCCCTGCATCCTCATAGCCGGGGATAACTCTGACGACCTCTGCCAAACAGTAACAATCTCCTCCATTTCAAGTCATGTCATTAGTTGACGGATTCATCCGGAGTTTAGTTTCACTTATAGCTTTTTGAAGCCGTGTCAAGTTAGCCCTGATGCAAATAGCAACACGGCGTGTGGTACTCGGATTGTTGATGTCCTGAAGGCAGAAGGTGTGTACTGTTGAATAGAAAAATCTAATGCAGCTGTATTTCTCATCTGTACGTAGAACTCACTGAAATACAGATTGAGAGACGCATTCTCACAGAAGCACAGAGGGTGGGGGTGTTTCCGTGGAGGTCATGGCAGTTCATGACTGTCAGACAGTGTTGTGGTCGGAGATGCTGAAACACGCTCTCCCTGTCAGTCAACCACTAACCCCTTAGGCTGTAAAGCTGCTCAAGCGGCGCGCACAACATTTACTCCGACGGCGTTTTTGTGGTTGTTTTTGTCCGTCTGTTGATGATAAATGTGAAATTAAACAATCATGAGGTTCCGATGATATTTCATAAGCGGGTTGTTCCAAGAAAATAACTTGTAATGATTTTTTTGAATCACGTTTTGCTCCTTTTAGGCAGATGCTGCTGCTCTCCTCTTGAATTTGTTTTTTTTTTTGCTGAAACTCATAACTTAAATTATTAAAATGCATTTAAAGGTAACAAACAAGCATCCATTTGTGCAGATTTTCCTTTATTTAACTCTTAATGTTTTTGTTTAAATTAATTTGAATTCTTTGGGATTTTTGGGGGTTCAGTTCACGCTTTTGTTAAATCCCTTAGTTGGATAAAAACGTCAAACTTTTCAATAGTGAAGTCAATTAAACTTCCTCATTAATATAAGTCATCACATCAGCAGGCCAGTCAGTGGTATTGGTTATCGGAGACGTTGTTGGTCATGTTCTTTTTCTTTTTGAAATTACTCGGCTTGTAGTGTTTAGTTTATCAATATTCTCTCTTTAGAAAAAAGCAGAGGAGGCCCATAAAATACTGGAAGGTCTTGGTCCCAAGGTTGAGCTGGTATGTTATTTATTAATAATAAAACTCTTCTTAAGATTTGAGAACGAAAAATTGCACTGACGGGACTGCTTTGCGTTTTTTCTCCTTTCCTCAGCCGCTGTACAACCAGCCATCAGACACGAAGGTGTACCACGACAACATCAAGACGTGAGTGAACATATTTTTTTTGATGGATTTGTTTCAGGAATATCTTGTTGCCCTGTTAAAGGCCTGTTTATGGTCGGAAACCAGGTTGTCTGCGTGTGTGTCGCAGTTAACGTAGACATGCCCCCCCCCCCCCCTTACGCAGACACTCTGGTGCACCTCCTCAAAATTGTAACTCACCACAGACAGTGCCGCAGATATCGCCGCAGGGAGGAGAGAAAGGAGGCCTCTGATTGGTCAACTCTACATCCGCTCTACACTATGCGTATTTCCGGTTTGCTAACCGGCTAATGGTGACGCTAACCGTGCTAACCGTGACGATTCTTTCGCCTCTCTGCCAGCTCCAGTAGTAGCAATATTTCTTCTATTTCTAGATCGATCAGCTGCATCTCAATCAAAGTGCGCATTCGTCCAGTCGCCATTGTTGTTGAATGACCTCCGTAACCGGAAGAGAAACACGCCACCCACCACACCCACAATCCTAGCTTGTTCGTGATTGTCCCTCTTGCGTTGTGGCGTGGGATTAACATAGCGCAGACAGCGCTTCAAAAGTAGGCATAAATCAAAAATAACTGCGTCATACCTGCGACAAGCTCACTGCGACACACTGCTGCGAGAGTATGCACAGCCCTTTAGGGACAGTGATGCAGACACAATGCTCACCACACTATCAGGACAAGAGGAAAGTGCTCGAGGCAACTCTGACCTCATAAACCCTGCTGATAATTCTGTCTAATCTGATTGCTGAGTCACCTGACTGAGTTGCCCCACTGACACCAAGGAGAGTGATCTAGAAAGGAAGTGAAGACGTTTGTGTGTGTGTGTGTGTGTGCGCGCATTAGTTTGTCTGCGTTAGTTGTGTTTAGAGTAGATTGTGTTGGGGTTGAAGGCCGTGTCGTCTGGGACAAAAACCATATCAGCATGTACCACGAGAGCAGCCCATCTGGCTCTGTCTTTTATCAGGACAGAGACCACTTTTGTATGAACCTGCCATGCAGGTCATGCTCTCTGGGTCAGCACTCTCACCGTTTTCTATCTATAGTCACCATCATGTGTAAACAGAACATTTCCCAGTATTTTATGCCCGGTGTTTTTGGTCAGCTTGCTGAATTAAAAACCGAGGTGTATGCTGCAAAGGTTTTTCTGATTTTAAGAGTTAGTTTTGTTCTAGCTAAACACCAACACCTCTGTTATTCTAATTGTTATAATTTGTGACACAAATGTTTTTTCTTCTTCCTGCTTTCAATAATGCTTTGGAGACATGAAAAATATCATCGGCTCATTGAATCACTATTGTTCCCCTTCAGAAACCAAGTCATGAGGAAGAAGCTGATCTTGTTTTTTAAGAGGAGGAACCATGCGCGAAAACAAAGGGTGAGTGTCCCTGCTGTTGAAAAAACAAGGCGTGAGTTGTATGTTGTTCAGCTTGCACCTTGTTTTATGTATTTGTGTCTGTGTTACAAACATATCTTGGTTTTTCACGCAGTCATAAGTGAGTTTTTGGGATGAACTCGGATCACAGCTTTGAATAAACTGGATCATCTGTGTTTATTAAAGCTACAGATTAAGACCCTTGATGTCTGACACTCATGAAACAAACTGCATTTCATCTGGTCTTAAAATGTTTATTTCTTTATATACATTTAAAGTGCAAATGTTTGCTGTAAGAGCTCGCATGCTCAGAGAGGATGTGGATAAAAGAGATGAGGATCCCGAATGGGAAATACTTCAACTCTAAAAGCATTTAATTTGATTTTAAATCACCTTGAAATGAGAAAGCTGTCGCAGCGACAAAAAAGTCGGCAACAGTTGCACAAGATTGTGGAAGTCGTAAAATACAAGTGATGTATTTACAGAGCAGGAAATGCCTTTGTTTCCGCTGTTTGTGTGAGCCAATAACGGCTTTTCAATGCAGCAGAAAAATAAATGTTGTTGCATCAAACAGTTCTTAGAACTTCCACTGCTTTTCTCATGTGTTATTTAAACATTGAATAACCTCACGTTGAAACACTTTGCTCTTTGTTGGCTCGGTGAGTCTAACCTCTCTGGCTACTCCCTGTCAGTCAGACGGACCCTTTGGACTCTGAACAATGACAGACTCCACATGGCCTCAAGCCAAAAGGAAGTTAATTGTTTGTCCCTCGATGCAGAGAGTGGAAATAAGGCTGTAATGTCCTCTCGAACAGTCTTTCTATGTCTTCATTAAACATTTCAAATCTTGCCCCATAGGACGCTAACTGGCTTTTAGTCTTTTGCTAAAAACAAACATTGTGTGAGCGGATTACAAAGTAATCACTTCGGTGATAGAATTGCAGTGACCTTTTGAAAGCTGTGTGTAAACATCATAGTTGCATCAGAACAAACTGTGAGTGGGTCATTAGACCAACACAAACCCACAACCAACATGGCATGTTCCACAGCAGCTTGTTCTCACATCACCTGTTCCCACTTGAACCGATCAGATGTGTTTACCTTTTTTTTTTTTTTTTTTATTATTTGTTCACAGTTAGAGATGCATTTCGGCACAGATGTCAATTTAGGGTGAAATAGAATATGGACTGATGCATTCATTTACCTACAGAGAAAAGTCACAGTCACTGTTGCCAGGTAGCATAGATTTCATAATTTGCATTTCCACAGTGTTTTGGCAACATTTGTTGTTACACTTATCAAACTGAAATGTGTCCATTGTTTAACACTCGTGTGTGTGTGTGTGTGTGTGTGTGTGTGTGTGTGAGATGAGCTGCACTTCTTTTGTGCATCTCTCAAAATATCCTGCATCTATACTGAGGTGTCATAATTGCAACAGATGTTAACATTTGGAATATTATGGCTTTAATCCATCAGTAAATGGTTTCCTAATTCTGTTTTTACCTCATGTGACACATTTTTTTTGGGGGGGGGGCTTGAAAATATCAGCACAGCTATATTCTGTGCGGCTCATCTGGTTCATCGTGAAAGCGAGAGGTTCTTTTAGTCTCGTACTGATGAACAGCCGCCCCTGACGCAGTTGCGCATTTTGTCATTTTGTGTAAACAGGAACAGAAGATCTGTCAGCGCTATGACCAGCTAATGGAAGCGTGGGAGAAGAAGGTGGAGCGCATGGAGAACAACCCCAGACGCAAAGCCAAGGAGAGCAGAACTCGGGAGTACTATGAAAGGCAATTTCCCGAGATCAGAAAACAGAGAGAGCAGCAGGAGCGCTTCCAGAGGTAATGGCCTTTACCAGTGATGGGTCAAAGTGAAGGCATGTTTTGGAGTGTTAAAATATTCAGATGAGGGTTAATGGTAGCTTTCTTTTTCAGAGGCTCACACATACATTTTGAATGTTGATGAATTTAAAACCCCAACAACATCGAGCTGCTGCATGATCAAGTTGATGATTATTTAACACAATATCCTATATTTATTTAACTTGTTAAGATAACTGTTTAAGGCCATGATTATTATTGAAAATAAATGAATTGGTCTGCCCCAGTTACACTTATCCTAAATCATGTTCTCAATTTAACTGCTGAAGCTAGCAGTGCAGTTTCAGCTTTGGATCCACATAAAATAATCCGGACTTTGTCTCATTTATTTAACATGCAGCCATTTTTTTTATGACTAAATTTCATTAAAATAGTCTCTGGACGAAACTGGGCAGGTGTTTGTGCTCACTGTGAGCTCCTTATGGTGGACTGTCAGTCGACACGTGTTATGAGTGAAGAAGCAGCAGGAAGTCCAGACAAAACAAAATCTTAGATCACTGTAATTGTTCCTGTCTGGTTTTCGAAGATTAACTTGATTTTCTGTGGCATTTAAAGATGAAAACACGTTCCACTGCAGTAAACTGTCAGTGGAAAATTCTGCAAGACGACATCAGGTTCATGTTCTTTTTATTAGCTTAAACATTTACTTCATCAAAACAAGTTTAATTGGTAACTATTAAGATAATTGTTGTCATTATGCTTTGAGAAAAAGTTTTCAGGACTGAAACAAAAATGTTTGTTAAAATCGGGTGTTTTTATATCGTACTGTACGCTGGATGAGCTCAAAGACTGAAGAACGGAAGCTAAAAGATTTGTGCTCGAACAACATATTTAATGCATTAATTATGTCGACCCAAACTGCGACTATACGGAGACGTGAAAATAGTCCCACTCAATTTTTAAGAGGTCTTTCGGCTTCCACCTAAATAGGGGACACTCAGTGCCGTGTGATGGCCTACTTTTAAGGAGAAACGCTGCCTCGCTGGGTGCCTGTGGGAAGGGAGGCAAACAGGGTCAGGATCCAGTGAGCGGTGGCTCCTCTCATTGAAATGTTCTCATGTCAGCACTGTTTATGCAGACTGCTAGACCATGAAGGAGGACGCAAGTCATAAACGGTTACGGTTAATGTGTTATTCATTAGTTGTGGGTAAGAAATATTTTGTTAACGTTCTAAAAAAACAGCGAGGAGTAAGTCATGAAAGCTGCCCTAAACATGGATTTAATGCAGCGTTTTGATGTAAGTCTATAATTTTATCATTAGTAAATAATTATGTCCCTGTTTTCACAGAGTCGGACAAAGAGGAACTGGTCTTTCTGCAACTATTGCAAGAAGCGAGCATGAGATTTCTGAAATCATAGATGGCCTCTCTGAGCAGGAGGTAGGTACTGACTGCACAGCATTTTAAGAATATCATAGAGCTTTATCACATGCACGATTATGTTGGCGTTCACCATATGTTTGATTTTTCCTGCTTTTAAAGTATGTAGCTACTTGGTAAAAGCCATAAATAGCGTCTGTTGGTTGGTCAACAGAAAGCTGTTAGTGTGAAGTGGCCGCAGTGGTAAAGGTTAAACGTGCATCAGCAGTATCTGCACAACTTTGATTTGGACCAAAAGAAATCAAAAGAACCCTTACAACCACTGATATTCAGGTAGAAGACCGATTAATATGAGGCGTTATTATGGAGATTTCATTTTATGCACTCGGAAGAAAAGCAACAGTGCTACCTTGGAAACGAATTATTATGGTTTGGTAAATCTAAAGGTGTCAAACTTCAGAGGTGTGGGGATATGAAATTAGAGAGAGCTCTCCATGATATCCCAAAGAAAGTCACAAATGCTGCTCATCAGACGTGAGATACTGTTCTTTAACACCCGCTTCTTTCCTGGTCATTGATCCACAGAATAACGAGAAACAGATGAGACAGCTGTCAGTCATCCCTCCCATGATGTACGACTCGGAGCAGAGGCGAGTGAAGTTTATCAACATGAACGGCCTGATGGACGACCCAATGAAGGTGTACAAAGCCAGGCAGTTCATGAATGTTTGGACCGAACATGAAAGGGAGATCTTTAAGGAGAAGTGAGTTGTTGCTGGCATCAGAAAAATGTCTCACACCGATGGTCTCTGGACCCTGTGCTGCTTTGCACAAATACTGATTGAACTCTCTTTGCAGGTTTATCCAACACCCCAAGAATTTTGGACTGATTGCTTCCTATCTAGAGAGGAAGGTAAATTGTCATATCTCATACACAGTTTTGCAACTATTCTCAACTTTGACTCTTTTGTGCTTCTGTGGAGTGACAGGTTGTGATTAGCTGTTCTTATTTAAGCTCTTTTAGAACACCTTATTCTCCTATAATGCATCAAAGTTTTGTGTGTTATGAAATGATAAATAATTTGTAAATTCACTGTATAAATCGCAGCTCCAAATGATGCATTTGGATTATATAATCCAGTTTAAAGAAACAATCAAATGCTTTTATATGTTTAAAAAAAAAAAAAAAAAAAGTTGGTGGTTGTGGTGTGAGGAGGAGTGTTGGCTGGCATTAGGGGGGCGACTCTGGGACTCCAGTGGTCATTGTCTAGCCTCCTGGAGGTGTCATGGGCCCAAATAGACAAAACACTGATGAAAGGAGGTTCCCACCTGATGACCCCAATGATATGTTGGTCAGCACTGCTCACTGGTCTATATAGGGAGTATAGGGAATTACTCACTGAGTCTGATCCATTTTTTATTTATTTTTTTCCTTTAGCACATGTTTCTTGTGTTTACCTTGAATGAATGTGTTGTGATTTCTTGTTTCAGAGTGTTTCTGACTGTGTCCTGTTCTACTACCTGACCAAAAAGAACCAAAACTACAAGACACTGGTGAGACGAAATTATGGAAGACGGAGAGGAAGGAACCAGGTAATCCCATGATTTAATGACTTCTATGTTGTCTCTCAGCGGAATGCTCTATGAAATGATGGGAATGAATTTCTCTTAATGACTAAAACGGCTTTAATGGCTCAAATATAACAAAATAGAAATTGTTATAATGAAGAAAATGAACACTTTTAGCAGTGTACCTGATATCCTTGGTGTGATCAGACAACAATAACTCTTCTGTTACATGTCTGCCTGGAATTAAATTGAGCATTTAATTTAAAATCAGGTCCTCCAATGTGGAGGTGAACCTGACGAACTGAGTTTAAGGACAAAGAAGCAGCAGAGTAAACGGATTAGCTGTAGAACAAGCAGACAGGTCATCGAGTCCCTACTGAGATCATACTTATATTCTAACTGATTTCTTGATAGAAGGCAAATTAATCCAGTATATATTATACAAGACTGTCTATAAGACAACTAATCTTTTAAAAGTTCAGATGTATAGTATTGATTTAATGGAATGTTTTATAAAGTTTTAGGACTTGCTCCTGTTACTGCTGCTGAATGTGCATCGAGCATAGAGACACACTGGTGCTGCCTCTTCCTCCGGAGCCCCAGCGTGTAATCGCAGTCAGAAAAATAACAGATGTTGTCCATTGCTGTGTGGAATTGTCTTTGCTTACCCTGCGTTGGCCAGTCCATGTCACCGAATGCCAACCAGTGGTTGATTAGCTGCTTATTTTGAGGCGAGTGGCATTGTGGGTACTTTGTGATGTCTGTGTGTTGCTGTTTTCGAAATGGCAACCCTTGTGGAAATAACCTATTTGCTTAATATGTTGAGTCTTTACAATGATTCGGATTGTACTATCGGGCCAGGCTGCGTGGTTCTTTGGTAAATGGTTGCCAGCAATGTGTGCAGCATTTTCTAATATTTTTGCATAGTTGCTGTTGTTCCTCAGACACTGTTTTGTAGTGTTACTTTTGCTGCGTTTTGGATCCACCGCCGCCCAAGATGATTGTGGTAAAAAGCCACAGTGTTATTTACCCCCCCCCCCCCCCCCCCCCCATACCAAAAATGATATAGGTCCAGCCAACTAATTTTCCAGCACTGTGCAGATGAGTTTGGTTATATGACACGGTGCTAAAAGACTTCAGTAATTCTGGTGGATTTTTCTTCTCTTCGCCAGGCTTTCCTTCCTTCTCTGATGTTTCAGCACTTGTACAGAATGTTCTGTTCGTCACGTCTACTGTGCAACACAATGGTCTGGTTGTGGACACTTTCTTTACATAGGAGGTGGAGGGCACAAGAGTTTTACGATTACATCTTGAATCCACATATATTTTTGTCATTTAAGTAACTGCTGCATTTTCCTTATGGGCTCAGATTTAGTTAGCCTTTCAATTTCTCTGTCTGGATCAGTCAGCATTTGAGAGAAGAGAAGTAAGTGTCTTTTTGTTTTGGGAGTTCCTTGGTGTGATTTGATGTCATGAATCATTCCTAACTTTTTTTAGTGTCACACTAATGTGCATTTTTTCTTTTATGCACAAATTTATGCCATTTGGAGAAATGCACACGAGTATGTAGTGGATTTCTAGTCTTCTGTTGTGCTTTAACAACTGCAGTTCGCGTGAGCAGAGTGAGTCATTAGAGTGGGAAGAAAAAGGACAGAGTGAGCAACAGTGAGAGTGGAATGTAGGGCAAGTGAGGGAAACTGAGTGAAAAAACCCTGAGTGAGACGGAGTCAGCGCTGGCAGCTTATCCGCTGAGTGTGTGCTGTTTCTTTTCTCTCTTTTTTTTTTTTTTTTTTTCTCCTTCCATTTCCTCTTTGGTCTTTTCTTCAGTGAGGGAGAAATTCACCCCTCTTCTAAATGCTGAGTTGGTACAGCCCGGCCATCTGACAGGACCAAAAAACTCACTGTGCTGCTGTGAGTGCCAATCAAAGAGGAGTGCTCAGCGAGGATTACCTTGAGTGACCCCGCATAGATTAGTGCGTGCATGTGAGATGGACAGTTCTTTGGGCAGCTTAAGCGGCCTGATGACACGCTTTCCTGGAATATGTGTAGCGGTGCCGTGGCCCGGCAGCCCTTCTAAGGAGCTCTGCTATGGTGCTGTCCTGCCCCTCCACTGCTACCGTTGCCAGCGCTATGGAAGTACTGGTGGGTAAATTCACATTTGCAACACGAGTAAGCTTTGGCGCACCGCAGAGGAAAGAGGTTTTTATGACCAGCAAATGAGCGTGCAGGTACGTTGCTAACTTTGAAACCACAGCTTTTACTTTTTAGTTGGAACCATACGTGGACTGTTTATTTCTTGTCCTTTCCTTCTTGTTTTAGTCTGTGTCCTACCCTCTATTGCGATGCTGCCTGGGCAGTTTGTTTCTTAGCCTACATGTTTATTTTAGGCTTGTAGGCAGCCAAACAGCTATTTTAGGGTTGGTTTTCTAGGACATGTGCAGACAGGTTTTTTTTCATGTGGAACCGTGGTCAAAGCTCTGTGGTCATGTACATGTATTTATGTTGCAGGTTAGCTGTTATTCCTCATTGTGAGATGAGAAAAGGTGGGAATTAACTTTCATGAAATACATTCTTTGGGTTAATGTCACTCAAACCCTGAGATAAATGGTTTGTCCCCTCTGTCAGCTCAACCTTAATGACTTTGCCTTTGGCCCGAAAGGAATAACTTGGCTTGGTCAGACAGGAAGCGACATCAGTTTGTCATTTACACTCATAAAGAAGCCTACGCAGGCTACATCCCCCACAGTGTTTGCAGCTACTGTTTTGGTCATAAAAGTAGATTTTAGTACTTTACTCCCTGCTTATTCGCTCATGTTTTGCTCCGACTGCAGGTTTTCGGCAGTAAAGGATTATTTCCAGCATGTTCAGTATGTGTTTCGCTGTACAGATTTGCTTAAATGCTAGTCTAGCTGGGACCTTTAGTTGTTAAGTTGTGATATTTCTTTCTTTCTCCTGCATCATCTTGGTTTTAAATATTCATATGCACTGTGTGCACAGATATCCAACACATTACTGTTCAGATTTTGTCGTTTCTATGTAAATCTTCCAAGTATCAGGAGTCCCATTATCCTCCAGTGCCACCATATTCTAGACCTGTCACTTACTTTAAGTGTCGAGTGGTAAAATATGTCAAGCAGGACTGACAAGGGGGACTGGTACTGGCTGCGGTCATTAAAGCTAAGCTCGTCAGACCCTTTCAGATTGAGGATTGACCAAACAACAGCTATCTAAACCTTTTCCAGTTTCAGTAAGATACTTTCTTCAAGTTTCAGTACACACAGCAGTTTACAGCTTCCAGTAAGGCCCTGACTTAAATCGCACCAAGAGTTTGTAGGACCTTTTCATAAGAGATACTCCTGGGATGGAAGGCTCGGGGCAGTATTGATATTGATAATATATTGCTATATTGATCACTGAATATGTGTGAAAAGCCAATAACATAGATGGCATATTGAGTTATTTGTTAGACTTATTCTAACATTGAAAGAAAAGTATCTTTCAGAAACTACTGGCAGTAGGTTTGTGAGCTGTTTTTCCCCCCTTCAGTTCCTTTTCAACCTGAAAAGGTCCACCTAGCTGACCTTTGATGATGGGTCTTATCAGCAGCTCTCCCCATCTTGCTTGAAAGTTGACAGACTGAATCTGGACCCCCCCTCGTCTTTTTTCTTAAATGTTGTGCAGTTAAGTTGCACATTTCTTTTGCAAACCTGTTGACTCTTTGATGAACTCAACAAAGAAAGTAATGTGTCATGCAGTTGTTTAGTAACTGACACTAACTGTAGGCCTATGTATTCTTCTTCTTCTCCTTTACTTCTTCTTTAGTCACTTCTCCTTTAACATGCAGTATTTGCTTAAATGTGGTATCCCTCAACATGTTGATATACCTCCCTCAGTTATTCCACTATTCTGTATATAAATTGTATAAATCTATGAATTCCTTGCCTTTGCAAGGCTTTGCAGTTTGAAATTAGATTTTTTTTTTTTAGTGTGTCGTGGGTCGTGTTGGATCATTAAGGAGCCCTTCTCAGGGTATATGAGCCCTCATAATTCTGAGATTGGACCTTTTACAGCATTTTAATTGTTAATACACAGTAAAGTTGACAATTTGTTTTATTTGTTTATTTGCTTATCTTTATTTAGATAATTGGTAACACACTATCTCATATATCCAGACCAGTTTAACTGTAGTGATATCTTTTAGTCTTATTATATACACAATGATTCTTCTTCTGTTAGTACAGAAAAAGCTTTTAAAGCAGAGCAAAGAAATCATCTAATGCAAATACATTGTAGCACCAAGTCACTTTGTTTTCTATTTTTTAATCAATGTAAATGTTGTTTTATTTTTTTATGGTGAATATTTTTATGGAATTACATGCAAGGTGAACAAATGTGTGTTACTCTTGTTTTTATGTGATTCTTCAATTTCTGAATGTTATTTGAGAGCTTTTTTTTTTTTTGGGCTGATTTCACTGGTTTGTTTCTATACTGCAGAGCTCCCAGCTGCCATGGCAACACTAAGCAATGCTTGATATTGTGGTTTATTTTGTCTTTTTCACTCCTTTTGACAAAAAATTGTTCCACCTCGTTTCCTTAATAAGAATTAAGTGCTATTATCGGCTTTTTAAATTTTTTTTTAACTTTAATCACGTTCTTATCCTTTCCATTTTCTTATTTGTTGGTTATTTTCACTGGAACTTTTAAAGAGGTGTTCTTTCCAGCTAACAACATCATTGTGTAATGCAAAATGATACAAATGTTGCCGTTTTTCTGCCATTTACTTATCCTACAAAGGAACTGTTTATAGCAGGAGTGAAATATTCCTCTGATGGACTCAGTTCTGGGGGTGGGCAATGGAAGAGGGGGCTTGTAACAGGTCAGGGAAGCTTAATTTAACAACACTGAACAACCACAGGGCTTCAGGCATTTTTGGAGAACATCTGTTTAGAGGCTATTCACACAGTGTGGGAGAAGAAACAGGAATGCCACTGATTTGATGGACTCCAAAGCAAACATGAGTGCTCCCTGACCCAATCAGAACAGCATCTCACTGAAGGTCATGCGTGGGAGGAATATCTCCAGAGAACCTGACTGGTCTCTTCTGCAAAAAAAAAAAAGGGGTGGGGGCAACGCTGCACTCTGGATTGTGTGCCTTAGACATGCTTAGCTAACTACAACATGCATGAAACGACAGTAGTCAAGTGTTAATCTTTGAATTTAAGTCGGACGTGGACTTTTCCGCATCCGATCATCTGCAGTTCAATCATAAAAGCTAACGTGTGGTCGGTTCACCGTGATGTACTGTAGGGGCTGCATGAAAGAGTAGTTCACTCCAGGATTTACATGTGCAGGCCTAACAGCAACGACCGCTGTTAGCCGTTAACTCAGATTATATAGTTTTGTCGTCAGTTGATTTAAGAGAAAGTTGTGAACTGAGCAGGCTGTATATTTGATATGCAGCTCCATTCCAACGCAAAATCCCTCAGATTATTGACTGTTGTTAATTACAGGCTAGCAAGGAGAGCCACTTTTTTTGCAAGTCAGAGCCACTGTAGACCTAACTGCATGATGAGGCAGCCAGACTCCTCTTGTGCAAATGTGTTGTTGTAAAAAAGACAAACAGCCACATCCCATTTAGTTTTTCCTTTTACTTGTACCCCTCTCTATCTTTTCTTCGGCCTCTATCCGTTTGCCTTTACCAATAATTGAAGCACATTCCTTGGCCCAATCTGGTACAGTACCAGCATGGGATGTTTGTTTTGGCATAGCCAGACTTTGTTTCAGTACAGTGCTTTCATGGAACAGTCACGAGGAAGCAAACCACGCCTGCCGGGAGAACGAAGAGTGCTGCCCTGCACTCAGTCACTGATTTTGAAATTCATATAAAAGTAATGTTTTTTTACCCTCCATTACTCTGCAGGGAGTGATGTCAATGTGAAGCTTAACATATTATTCATAGTGTTACTGTTATAAGAATCTTATTCCACACAGCTATGTGTTTATTAGTAAATAGCTTGCTGTGTCGATGTCAGTCCCTTTTCTCTGTTTGAGACATTGAGAAGGAAAAGGAGCCATTAAATCACAACAACATGCCACTCTGGATTTCGTAGGAGAACAGTTTATTCAGTGTGGTTAGTTTATGCCAAACAGTAAAGGCCCTAAAACAAAAAAAGCCCATTACATCATACCTCTATTAGGGTGTAAGAAATGCTTTTATTACTTTGTCATTTTTCTCCATGTATTTATAGATGTATGTATTTTTTTTTTTTAAGCAGGTGCCAAGTTAAAGGCAGGAAGCCAAACAAATCAAATGGTTTCAGACTTATCTAAGCTTGTTTGTTTGCTTTAAAACTGAACACTCAAGTGTTCACTGTGCAGGTCCATTTTTGCTTGTACAGTTTTTGAATTGTTCTCTGGGCTTGCAGGGCCAGCTCTGCCACAGCATTGGTGGGCTTCTGTTGCATAACTGTGTTGAGCAACATCGCACCAGGAATTGAATAGATGTCATTGGTAAAGTAGAATAAGTTCATGATGCTCAATAATTGTTTTCTGTAAACGCAAACAGTCGTGACTCCACAGAGGCGCACGTGGCTCTTTTTATCGAACATATAGTGTCAATTGTGAGCTATTTGGCGCGTTATTATCTTTAGTAAAGTAGCATCAAACTGGTGTAAGACGCATTAGGATCTGACCTACATGTTTAATGTATTACAAAGTAAACACGTCTGAAGGTGTAAGGATTAGATTTTTTAAAAATCTTTTTGATTTATTTATTTTTTCTCCCTGTGTGCAGCAAATAACACGTCCCTCGCAAGAAGAAAAATCAGAAGAGAAGAACGAAGAGGACAAATCTGAGAAGTCAGAGAAAAAAGAGGACGAAGAAAAGAAGGAAGAGGAAGAGAAAGATGAAAAGGAGGATTCCAGGTGAGCTATGTGTAGCTGTTTGTGCTGGTGTCGCTCTAGTCCAGGGGAAGCTACTTGCTTTTCCTGTTTCCAGTGTTTGAGACATCCATTATTTCTGAAACAAGGTGCCACTGTCTGGCCGAAAAATAAAAAAACAGTCACCACCTGGATTTAACAAAGCACGTGATGTGGGAGGGCTTCAGTCTTTCAGGTCTCGGCTCAGCAATGCATGAGCCCAGAAAGGAAGCTCGGCAGACTACCTGAAATGACTTTTTCTCAATCAATAGATCGAGAAAGATGACAGTTCCAGGATCCATAAGGCTAGAAATTTGAAAAGGTGTTTCAGGGAGCATGAGACATCCCTTTCACACATGGATTGACCACCACGTTGTCCAGACCTCATTAACCTCATTGGAAACCTTTGGGCTGAGCCAGAGAAGACTCTTTGCAGCAGCTCTTCCACTGCATAAGCTTATTGAAACAAGCAGGTGTTTGATGGGAGACACTGTGAACAGTTCACCTTTGGCATCCAGCTGTATTGAAAATATTCTTTCGACCGACAAAAAAAGAGATTCTTTTTTTGTTCACCAGTAAAAGTCAAACCAGTCTTTTCATTAATTAAAACTGTCTGGTTAAAGTTTGTAGGAGTATCGGGTTGAAATTGGAGAAGACAGTGGTGTTGATGAGCCTCAGCTTTCCATACACATTGCTCGTTTAAAAATAGTTTATCTGTGTGTAATTTTAGTAAGTCCAATGAAGACATGTGCAGCGTCCCAGACATGCGGGGTACTCTTCTGCATCTCGTCATTCCTGTAAAGACGAAGCCTAACTTGTTCTATAGATTCTGGTTTGCAGGGTGGAAGCATTGCGGGATGAGGGGGGAACAATTGGCCGATTGGCCACATGCATAGCTAGTTGGGTTTGTTAGCTAGTTATATGCTACTATTCTCTGGTTTAGATAAAATCACTGTATATCAGATTATTTAATGTTAAGTAACAAGCCTATAGAATGTTATTGATACCTGATTTATGGCCGACTCAAAAAAAAAAAACACGAATGAAACGCTCCTCAATTCAGTTCTACGTAGTTCAGTCTTTTTAAATGTTTTCATATTTTCTGACATGTCTTTGATCATTTCATTACACATACTTTAATGAAGAAACTCTTTCTGGTCATATTCTACTCACTCTTGATAAGAATAAATAAACAAAAATGCTTATGTAATGCACACAAAAAAAATCGCGTGGCGGAGGTCCCACTTCCTCGGGCCCTGGAACTGATGCATGTTTGTGCTCCCGAGAAGACTTTGGAGAAGGAGTGTAGCCAACAGTCCAACAGAAGAAATGACTTGTTAACTTGTTTTAATGTCCGTCCAGCTCTTGTGCAGACAATTTCTAATGTGCTTTTCTCGTGTTCAGACTGTGGGGAAAATATTGCTGCGTCATCAGGGCAAAGATATTTGCTGCACCAGCGATCTAAAATCTGTGTCTTCCCCCTCCAAAACCACAGGGACATTGGCAAGGACAAAGACAAGTGTGACGGTGGGGAGGACGAGGACGGAAAGGAGCAAAACACGCCGCGTGGCAGGAAGACTGCCAACAGCCAGGGCCGCCGGAAGAGAGGGATCACCACACGCTCCATGGCCAATGAGGCTGCATCTGTTGCAGCTGAGGAAGCGCCTCCCCCTTCCTCTGAGCCTGCCCTGCCAGATCATCCACAGCTTCCTAAATCTGAGCCAACGCAAAAGGCCATGAAAGAGCCTGCGAAACCCCTGACTCCAGTAGCTTCAGTGGATAGTAATAAAGGTGATTCTCCTCACCTTGTTAGAAAAAATATGTTTCTTTTGATTCACCTTTTGAACACGTACTGATTCAGAATTGAGGTGAAGGGAGTTTGAACAGAATCGGTATATTGCATGAGCAGTAATTCTATTAATTGTTCGAGGCATCGAGTGTGAGTATTGTCTTGATGACATTTCTTGAATTATAACCTGAAAGGGAGCACAGGGACCAGGCACTCATTGCCACGTGTCAGAAGAATTATCATGCACTGATTTCCATCACGAAGCCTTTGCAATCCATCTATCCCCACAGCAGTGAACTGTTTTTACACTGACGGAAGCCGCACAGGTTTCCAGGTGTTTAGACCTCTGTGTGTGGCCTTTTGTTGTGGTAAACTTGATCATTTGTTGTCTGGTTTTCCATGCTTCTCTGCTACCTGCTCCTATTGCCATCCATTGTATTCTACCACAATCTGGTTAATTTTGTGTGCCCCATATCGTGATAAGGTAGCCCACCTTGCTTTGTTCCTTCTCCAAATTCGGAAGTATTGGTGCTAAAGGGTAGCTATGGGTCAGTCGTGCCTAGTTGAAATGGTACAGGGCAAGTTAAGAATGCTACTGATTCATTGGAAGGTAGTGGTGGTGGTCAATGGAGTATATATCGTTGGTGGTCTGCTTTCACATCACACGTCAATGACCACCCAAGAGGGGCTAACCTGTCACAGGATAACATAAATTTTATCATGGAGGAAGGAAGCTTAGGCTTGTAGACATTTGTTAAAGTTGATGTGAAACTGTGTAGCTGGAGGAACCTTTGTTAGGGTCAGTCTAAACGAGGAGAATTTATTTATTTATTTATTTATTTATTTTTTCTTTAATCTTCAAGGTGGGTGGTTGGTAAAAGTGCAAACCTCCCCCTAATGTCAAAGGTACATGTGCAGCTATATTAGTCCAAATGTTTACACAGCCTCAGTGGGTGCCATGGAGGAGAGTGGGATAGAGTTCATTCCCTCTCAACACTGACCGTGCATTTCCGTGAAATCTGTCGGGGTGGGTGGGTGTACTGTGTTGCCTAGCTGGGGCCAGAAGGAGTGCGTATCTGTGTTTGGGTCAGATGTGCAGTGACACAGTAAAAGCGGCGAAAGGATTATGGGCTCGCTGCTCTATTTCTCCATCCAAGGCACGGCTCTCAACTCTTCTGCTGTCTGGCGCTGCATCAGCTGACCAAAAACCTCCCCTTGTGGATCAGAGGGGAGGAGGGCTTGCTCTGGGGCTGTGGGGAATGAGGGAGACGGAGAGATGGGAGGAGAGAGGAAAAGAATGAGAGGAGGCGAGTGAGCCAGAGTGAGAGTGTAAGTGAGGGAGCTGGTTCGGCAGCCCTGAATGTAAACAGATTATTAGATTAGTGGCCATGAGAAGAAGACGGCAGAAGGAAGGATCGCCGCTCTTTCTCCCTCCTTCACTTTCAGCCGTTTTTTCCTTTGTCTTTCTGTCTTTGCTGATGGGGCTGTGTGTCCTCTCTTTGTGATTTAGCTGGGGCGGGTGAAACTGGAGAAACTTCTCGCTGGACCGAGGAGGAGATGGAGGTTGCCAAAAAAGGTAGTGTTTTGATTAATTTCTCCCTCTCTTTATCGCCCTTTCCTTCCTGTCTTTCTCTCCGCTGCTGAGACTCCTCTGCTTTTTTTTTAACGATCTTGTTTTTCCCTCCCTGATGTTTCTCCTCTGATTATCTGATATCGCTTCACGCTGTCCGTTTCTTACACGCACACAGGAATGAATGTGCACATGCATTTACACAGATTCAGGATGAATGCTGGCACTTTACTGGAAGCCGTGAAGAGTCTTTTTTTCTTGGTTTTCTTTTCCCTTAGAGCCACTGCTATGCTGGCTTCTCAGAAGTCATCAGTTAGGGCCATTCAAGAAACACCTGAGCATGACATTTACAATTATGTCCATTCAAACACCCACTGTTTTGCCTTGTAAAATTCCTCAAAAAAAAAGAAAAAAAGAAGCTCATTACCGTCTCAGGCCGCACGTCCGCCGCCATTTTCAGGTCACATGCTATTCAAATATGCTCCCTCTTTCACTTTTTCCTCGACTTTGTTGGTGTAGCCTGTTGTGCTGGGTTCCTTTGTCCCCATAGTCGTAGAATAAAGAGATTAATGTGGATTAATTAAGTCTCTCTTGAGTTAATAGACTCGTTCCCCCTTTACAAAAATTCCTGCTGCTATTACTTTCTTAGGCTTTCAGACCTGTTTGATGCACGTCTGTGGATTAGTGTGGCTGAAAGAGGCCAGTCATGTGACAAACCTGGTTCAAAAATCATTTTCATGCCGCTGCACATGGCCGGTCATGCCAGGAAGCACAGTAGACGGGTTTATGTCTTAGTCACGCTGTACTTGTAACTTGTTAATCTGCCAAAGTCTTTGTAACAGGAGCCAAAAACATGCTGGGAATGGTAGTCAAATCTGGAGTTCTCCCTTAGCGAACAGGAAGTCATATCCTTCACAAGAACTTGAAAAATATGAGCCCTTCATCATATGTGTGTGCAGTTTTGTTTTTTGCATACATTCATCTGAACTTCCTATGTTAACCTGGATAGTATTACAGATACTGAAAGCTTCTCAGAAATGTAATAAACAAACATACTCCTTGCATGTGGGCTTGTGGCCAAACAGGATCTTTTCATATATAGCTTGAAAATTTGAGTTTTAAATAATATGTATTGAATAGATAATGTTAAATATGCAAATGTAGATTTTTTTTTTTTTTTTCTGGTTTGCTTGCATGCGTTCAGTGCAACTGAAGATTTAAGGGCTTCGGATGAAGATGTACAGTGTAAGCCCACAGCATTGTCGCTCCAAAATGACTAAAGTAATGAATGAACTCCGACACATTAACGTACATTTAACAGGAATTATTTTACAAAGGTGTGCTTTTGCACAGTCATTTTAGCAACAAGTCAAATGTTCCTCACGCCATCTGTCTGACAAAGCAAGATTTTAAATGAAGATGATGGCATATCTGCCCTCTCAAGGACATTCATTGAGCATGTTTGCAATTTATGAATGGGTAATCTGTTACCATGGTGATAGAAATAATGCTCACCTTTTGGGAAGCTTCAGTCGTGTCAGAGGTAATAGCGATGAGGATGTTCAGCTGACTGAAATGGTTAATTTCATTGTCAGTTTGCTGTTGCAGTGTGAGCAACAGGACTTAATATGTTTTGTTGAAGTGGTTGTGGCAGTCTTGGGCTTTGCTGTATACCTTCAAGGCTGTGATTGTGTAAGAGTTGGTTAGATTTAGCCTATTTCGTTGTTTGCCAAATGAAATCGGCATCGTGGTCAAAACAGATCTCTGCTGAGATGTGACAGAGTGATTCTCCAGCGTGTTGTAAGGTACACAAGATCATCATGTCGGACATATGCGGAGGTTTACTCTCCCAAAGCCCTCATTCTTTTGTTTAACTAGAACAGAGATGGGGTTTTGTGCTTAGTTCTGTGGTGATTTGTTCAGCTGCCAGCATCCCTCATCAAAGTAGGGCTTTGAGGGAGAGGTTATCGAGGTTACAGGATTTCAAGAGATGCCCAAATGTCAAAGGTAGATGGCAGTCTTCCAGTTCCCTGCAGCTTGGCAGCGCAGTTTCAAAGTTTACTGAGCTCATCAAAGCTGGTTTTACATTCAGATCCTCGGCAAAGAGTTAGTCAAGAGACCAACTATAGAAACAGGGAAGCCAAGATAATAGTGACATTTACTGATATGAGGTTTTCCACCACGAAATTTTTAAAAAGAAAAAAATGTGGTATTAAAAAAAAAAAAAAAAGATAGTTTAAGGCAATCTTCTGGAACCAAGCTTCAAATCAAACTTTGAAAGCGTGGTTTTATCACATTTACTCAAATTAAATTCAGATTCAGATTTTTAATTGCCTCCTTTTCATCCCCCCCAGGGCTTGTTGAGCATGGTCGAAACTGGACAGCCATTGCCAAGATGGTGGGCACCAAAAGTGAGGCACAGTGCAAGAACTTCTATTTCAATTACAAGAGACGTCACAACTTGGATAACCTGCTCCAGCAGCATAAGCAGGTAAACCTTCTGTGAAGGCCCGTCATTGAACTGCTGCATTTCTAACATGATATATAACAAGATTTATAACAAGATGATCTTTTTTTTTCTTGTTTTTTTTTTTTGTTGCTGTTTCCCAGGACACTCGGAGGGCTCGTGCTCGGTCTCAAGGCGAAGGTCAAGCGACAGCGTCACCTGACGATGACGAGGACAACGCAGATTACAGTGAAGGTCAGAGAGATGAATGATAGAAAGCGTGTGCTTTTTGTTTAACGCACAGTCACACACGTTCTCAAGTACTGGGTCCTCTTCTCTTGTTTGTTTGGAGTTATAGTCCAAGAGTAAATGCCGTACATCTGCACACACGTATGCCTCGGCTTCAAATTTCTGTCCTTGCTTTGAGTTGTGCAGCTTTAGACCTAGTCTTAAGAAAAGCTATGTAAAGAAGATAAGAAACAAGAGGATTTATTGAAAAGTTCAGTAGGAACTTAGGAAGCCTGGTCCAAAGGGCTCGTTGCTGAATGAGTTTTATTTGAGCTGATGGCACTCTGCTTTCTGTTCATCTCACTGTAAACCCAAACTCTTCTGTAGAGGTGCTGTTGGTCTGTGGCCTGCAGGTCTCACATCTTTTACTTCATTCTGATACACCTGAGAATCACTGACACCACTCCGAAAAAATGTTCTCACAGGTGCTTTAATGTAGAGTGAAGGTGCACTTCTGATTTAGCTTTTTACTTCTTTCATCCACATGCAAATAGTTTTTGCATACCATCTGAGCTATCATCACCATGGCAACAACTGCGGCAGTGGAGATCAAACCAACAGTGGCAGGCAGACATTTCGAACAGTCTGTTTCTCTGTTAAAGATTTTTCAAACTTGAATCAATGTCTTTATCACTTGAAATTTGCTATTTGCTCTCTGCCCAGTTGGACACGCACAGTTTTTGCTTTACGTTCCTAAACTCAAGTGTGGAATAAACCAGTTGTTCTTCTTATTGCTTCATTTTAATCTTCAAAGCCTGTTTTTGGATCTTCAGGATCTTGGCCGTAGCGAAGGCAAACATTAGTGATTTAAAGCAGATGATTCAATAAACAATATAGGCAGTAGATTAGGACCAGGAGAGTCTGGTGAGACAATGTGCCTGAACAAAATGAGACCGGACGCTTTGAACATGGATGCTTGTGAAGTGTGTAAAGCATAAAGTGGGGGGCCTCATCATCAGGCTAGTCTCATATCTCACCATTAAGTGAGGCTGCTGTAGATTCTCATTGTCTGCAGCTGATATTAATGCTCGAGGGGTTTATCCTTTGTTAAAGTCTTTATGATTAGAGGTGTGAATCTTTCCAGGCCTCATGCAATGGAGGTTTTCATTGATTTTAAAATTAAAAAAAATTTTTTTTTTTTTTGTAGCCATATAAAAAGCTGCATCTCTTCAGCGCCAGTGTCGTGTCAGCCCACTGCAATATGTTTGTTACATACGAGTCAGTTGCCGTGAAATTCCACGTGGCTTCCAGACCTGCTGTACTCGCACAGTGTTTACCGGTGATTTAGTTTGGCTTCAGAGCTGTTTCTGTGAAGTCAGGTTTGTGCTTGTACTATGAGCTCTTCAGCAGATGGTGAAACACAGAGTTCTGTAAATAAAGCTCAAGATCCTGAACTATGAAAGTTGAAACGGATTTGGTGATTCTATTAACAACGCCTCATTAATTCCTGGCAGAACAATTGGACCGACTGTCTCTCTTGAAGTCTTAATTGTGTTTTCAAAGCGTTGCATTTTTGAGAGGCAGATTTTACAAACTGCGTACGTATTATTTAGTGTGCCTTTCAGTAAATGAGTAAAATCTGAAATGTGGGCAGATGTCTGCTTTCAAAACACTCAGTTTGTATTTCATCACTTGTTGTTGAGATCTGTATATTTTTGCCATGTCACTAATTTATAATGTGAGCACATTAGCATTGGTAGTTAATCTAGTGTCATCCTCCTTGTTGTTTTCTGGCAGTTAAACAAAATGCATTGTGTTAACTGCAACCACCTATTGTATACTATGGTTTCATGTATAAGTTGAACTGCTACACTGTTTGATTATTAGAAATATTATTTAATGCCAGAAATATGCTTAAAAGTTCCAATGAATTTCATGGACATGTCTTGTTTGACGTGCGCTAATTAATTTTCTCCTGCTTTTTAAGGTGGTGACAATAGCTCTGATACAGAGAGTGCCCCCTCCCCCTCTCAGGCTGACTCCTCAAAATCTGGTGATAATAAGAGGGCAGACAGCACCGCGGGAGATTCTCAGTGCACAGATCAAGAAAAAGGTCAGAGCAGCAATGGAAAGACCGCAGAGCCCTCATACGGGGAACTCCGTGTCAAGGAAGAGAAAAGTCCAGAGAGTGAGACTGGATCTCAGGACGAAAAAGTCAGGTTGGCACTGTTTCCTGGCCAAGTGCATCCCAAAACTGAACCTCAAGATATGGACATGAAGACTGGGGAAGTTCAAGTCAAGATGGAGCCTGAGATCAAGGAAAAAGGAGAAAAGGGAGACCACGGCGAAAGGCAGAGGGACCTTCATTCAGATAATGACTCAAGCGCCACCTGCAGTGCTGACGAGGATGTGGAAGCAGAGCCTGATCGACAGAGGTGAGTTTCCATAATCCCTCTTTTTCTGTTGTATGTACATAGTTTCATAATACAGGAGCAATACAGTGTCTATGGTTTTGACATTTTGCCCAACTCTTCAGATTATACACCATGGAAAAGCCGTCACTGTTAAACCCTCCAGGCTCGGTGCTTGTGTCCTCACCCAAACAAGCCCAACTCAACATCCAGCAGCTGCACCAGCGAGCAGCTGCCATCCCTCCCATGGTTAGTGTCAGGTTAATTTATTTTGATTGACAAAGAGGAAAGCAGCTGGTTAAAATCCAAACTAAAAGCCTTTCTACTGTCAACCCTCTTGTTTTTAAGCAGACAGTATTATTGAGGTCTTTTAGGAAGGAACATTTTGAAAAATCTGAATTTGTTTGCTAAACATCTAAATTACATTATATGTGGGATTCTTCATTTTACATTTGATTCAAAAGTGCAGCACTTCATAAGTAATCATTTGTTCAATGAGTTCATATTTATCATTCATACTTGGACTGTTTTTCCCTCTTTGCTTACCAAGGTGCCTAGTCCTTATGGCCCTGGTGGAGTGCCCATCAGTGGCTTAACCATGTTTCAACACCAGATCAAAGCAGTACATGACTCGGCACACCAGGAAGAGAAGCAGAGGCAGGATCAGGGAGACCTGGATCGCAGACCCCACTTCAACACTCGGAGCCCTACCATAATGGACAGAGATGGTAGGAGGAGAAAAACTACAATCATTTTTATCTTCTTTGCTCCAATTTCCCAAAAAATGTCACCATCAGCACTGTTTAGAGGACTATAAATGTCTAATGTGTTGTTCTGTTTCGGGCACTTGTATAAAAGTAGACATTTGGGTGCGCTCTTTTGTAACGTAGTTCAGAATGGAGCTGAAAAAAGAAAAGCAAATCGTAGCTGATCCTGCTCTAAAGTCTGCATTGATGAGCCTCTGGTTGAAAATGGAGACGGTTGTGTGTTTTGGACTTGTGTGACTTGAGTGTATAAGAGCAGGATTTAGCAGTCGGACGTAATTCAGCTGCTCAGAAGGGGGAGAGTAGTGAAGGCATGGCTGGATTTTTGAAAAGCTTTTAGCACCTTTTAGCAAAAGTGCTGTGAAGAGTGGAGCAGCTGCCTGTAAGCCGCTGAGCTTTGACACCAACATAGTACGTACATATTAGCAGTCGTGTGTTCAAGTGGTGGTGTTACTTGCACAGGTCAGTCCATTCTGGGTCAGCTCGATGCTCACTGGCATTGAGCTTCTGCTTTAACAGAGGTTATCTTCCCTTTGTCCTTATGCCTGTGTACTGCAGGTAAGCTCTTACCCTACATGCCTTATGACATGATGCTGGCTCTGGACCAGGAGGGTCATCCTGGTCGGCCAGGCTCTCCCTACAGACTCTCCCCCAGGGAGCTGAGCAAGGCTTCACCTCAGCCTGACCCCAACGCCTCCGGCTACAGTGTGCCGCCAGGTAAATGCACACATCCTCACCTCCTCCTCCTCCATCCCAACCTGTCGTGCCTCCCGCCTACTTTGGCTGATAGAAACTAGCCTTCTCTGACACTAGGGTTATTTTTTGCTCTGTTTGCAGGAGTGAGTTAAATAGTTGAGCTCAGTAAGCAATGTTTGAGGCATTTACATTTTACACTTTTAGAGGCAAATTTGATTAAACCTGTTAACTATTTTCATGTGTATATATTCCTTGGTTTGAGTAATGTATTGGTAGGTGAATTTGGTGCAGAGATGATATAATTTGTGTCCCTTGTAATCCTGTTGTAAGCTGGGGTTTGGCTTTTTTTTTTTTTTCATGTAACACTTTTGCATTAGACAAGTCCGATTGGAATTTCTCTTGTCCAAAGGTATATGTGCCTACACTAGCGATGCTCCCTTAGCAAGATCGGGCTTCTGCCAGGGACGATGATGATCACATGAAGCTTTTGCAAAGTTGTACAGAATTGTGAGAATTTGCAGCTTTGTGCGTTGTGACACCAGTTCAAAGATGGAGAAGGAGATTGCCTTGGAATAAGGACACGTGTAACTACTTTGAGACATTTGCAGGATATTTTTTTTTTCCCCTGAATTTCATTGGTGCTAATGAAAGTAATGCATGAGAGAGGAAAAGGGGAGGATCGTAATGATGAAAAGGTCTGCATGTCCTCACAAATTATGTTTTCGTTCCTGATGCCGAATGAATGTTAATGTTTGACAGGCTCCCTGCTACAAGGATTTATAAATTTATGATCAAGTGGCTTGTTTTCTCATGATGACGTCCGTGCCCGCTGGAGGAGCTCTCTCAGCCATTCACGTTTCTGATTTTGTAGATTTGAGAGCATGAGGTGCTCCTCCTGCAGCGAGGTCACTCCTGGTCTGTGTGGGTGTTGTGATCCATTTGGTCTACTCGGCTTTCCCAGGGGACATTAAAGCAGACAGCAGGCATTGGCCAAAGTTGCCTTGGAATGAGGAGAGACTGTTAACCGAGCATTTCAACGCTTACGTTACTTGAATGATGATGAATATATTCTCATGTAGTCTTTGATGGAAAATGAAGCTTGCGGGACATTGTGATTCAGAGTTATTTTGTCAAACGAGTAGAAGTTGTTTAGGTGATCTGATATTTGCTGCCCAGGTGAATATTTAATACCAAAATGTTTATAATCAGATGTGTCAGATTTTCCTTTTCTTTTCTCATATCCCCTTCAGTTCTCCACCCTGCCCCCAACCAGCTGGTCCAGAGTATGAATGATGGAGTCCGCGTGACGTTCAGCAGGCCCAGTAGACCTCCCAACATTCCCTCTCCTCCTCCACTCATTCCAACAACCAAGCCCACAGACAAACCCTCCTTCATCCAGGGAGGCTCCATCTCCCAGGTGAGACACTCTTAAGCATGATAAAGACGTTCCTCTGGTGAACTCGGTGGAGCTACACTCCTTTTTCCCTTTCTCCATTTCTGATATTCAGACAAACAAGCATGGACAAATCTAATTCCTTTATCGTTTTTATGTGCACTCTTAGAATGAACAAATATGGGTTTGTTTTTTCCCAACATGACACTAGGTCAAACTTAACTTTATTCACACATTTTTGCTGTGTATATTGGTTTCAGTTTATACCATTCTCATATAATATATGAAAAATGTGTCCTCTTAACTCGTTTAAAGTTTGCCACCACATGATATAGTTTATAACTTGATGTCATTGTGTTACAGCTGTGCTCTGAGCTGTAACGTATGAACGATGATCAACATCACTTGACACCACTTTATTGTTCTCGTGAACACGGTTACCTGAACTTGAGATGAGTTCTTTGTCCACATTTTTTTTTTTTTCTCTCAGGGAACTCCTGGAACATATCTGCCTTCTCATGCTGTCTATGGGCCAGAGGGGACTAAAAGCTCTGTGGGTTCCATCTCTCTGGGTTTGCCTCGGCAGCTGGATCCCAACAAGCCTGGTAAGATGACGGACTCTCACATGACTATTTTTAAATCACTCTGTTCAAATGTAGCCCAAAGTGTGACCTAATAGACCAAATTGGCATGAAACTGTAGATGGATATGAAGTTCATACCTCTCCTAGTTATTGCAACCTTTTGAGGGATTATTAAGATTTGAAGGCCCTAAAGTTTTCATCTCTGTACATCATAAAATATTTGATTTCTTTTGGGTGTTTGGGAAGTTATTCTGCATTCTCACTGATGGTTAATTTAAAAGCTGCTGTTTTTGTTTTTTTCCCCAAGCTGTTGTAAGGGCTAAAAATAATTCTTTGTAAAAAGAAAAAAGAAAAAAGGAAATGTTTCCATGCATGCCGAAAGGCAGAACAAGGCGGTTAGAGAAACACCTAGAGTAGTGATTCTGGGGTCACATGAACATAATCAAATGTCCGTACTAGCTGTTGTTAAAGATATTACAAATGTACCTTTTGCTGTTTCAGGACTTCCTTTGCTTATTTACTTTCGAATGAAACAAGTATTTGAGCTAAATTTCCAACTACAACTTGCATGTAAGGGTTATAGAATAGTTATTAGACTGAATGTGTTGATGCCAAGCTTTTAGTTTAGAATGGTTTGAATATCTTTTCTGGAGGGAAGCTTAACTTTGGTCAGAGAAAAATACGGATCAATCGATAAACCCATACTTGCAGTTAATAAACATGCTCATGTTGTCATCAGACATGCATACAGCGTGCGATCCGTGTGCACAAATCCTTTGGCCATTATTTACGTGGTAAATGTTTTGTCAGACCTTTAAACACCTTCATAGAACAAGGTTTGTGTGTGCACTGCTGCAGATATGTTTACGGACCTTTCAGTGGTCTCCAGTGTTTCCACATCACCATGTAATGGAAAGATGTTGTTAGAGTTACTGTACTGAAGCACAGCTGCAAATGGCCAAATCTCTCTCCTTCTTCTTCTCCCCTCAACTCTCCAGGCACTGCTGTGTCATCCATACAGGATGGCAGAGGCAACCATGGAAAGGTCGGGGAGAACATGGCTTTCAGAGGGTCAATCACTCAGGTAATGAATACATGGAGTTAGAGTTTTTGGGTTGTTTTTTTTTCCCGCACTGCTGACTTTACACAATGTGTTATTTGCTGTTTTAAAAAGCATTCTTTTCCTTTCTCCTAAAATAGGGCACCCCAGCCCTGTCCCAGTCTGGCATTAACGTTCCTGCTGAGTTCCTGAAGGGTGCGATCACAAACCTGGTCCTAGGGGACCTTAACATCCCAGACAAGGCCAGGGGAGAGCAGATGTCTAAAGGTCATGTCATCTATGAAGGCAAAAACGGTCACATCGTGTCTTATGATGGTAAGTATTATTGATTTGCCTGTTAACTGCATTTGTGTGCTACGTACATAAATTTCATCAAATTTCATCCTAATATTTTTACGTCTGATAGCCATAAAGAACCCCAGGGAAAACACACGAAGCCCTCGAACAGGCAATGAGCTAAAACGCACTCATGACATGATGGAGGGACCCATGGGCAGAGGACACCCTGGCCGGGAGGAAGCTCCATTTGAGGGTACGGTTTGTGTGTAACTTTGCATATTGAATGTGTTCTGGTTTGTTTGGTCTGTTTCAGTGGGTGACGGCACCCATGTTTTTTTCCCCTCAGGGTTAATTAGTAGAGCAATACCCCGAGAGGGCCACCATGGAGACCCTAAAGAAAGACCATTAATCACTGGATCCATTATGCAAGGTAGCTAATTGAAAAGGATGCCACATTTCTTTTAGCCTGTTGTTGTTCATCAAACCAAAAAAAAGCAAGTTGAAATGTTTTTTTTAATCTTTCCAGGAACACCGAGAACGTCTGCTGACACTTTAGAGGATGCCATGAAATACGGGAAACAGATAAAAAGAGAAAGCCCACCTATTCGATCCTTTGATGGGGCTATCGGCAAGGGCAAGCCCTATGAAGGAGTCAATACTATCAAAGAGATGGGACGTTCCATTCATGAAATCCCACGACAGGACCAGTCTGGCCAGGAAATGTGCAAAACTCCTGACCTGCCAGACAGGAGGGCGATGGAGGCCGCCATGTCTCAGGTTAGACACTAAGAGGGGCTTGCTAGTATGTTTTGGTGGGCATCATTACCTCTGCCATTCTTTTAGACCTTTTCACTGAACTCCTTCTTGAGTCTTTTGCTATTGAAAATAACCAATTCACAAACACACAGTTAACAAAACCAGTGAGTTTCATTACGAGTTGGATTAACCTGTCGAATATAACCTCTTCCTACCTTAAACAGATCCACCCTCTGAGCCAATCTACTATCAAACACAACGTGAAGTCCCTCATTACTAGTCCCAGCAAGCTTCCCCACAGTATGCCCCAACTAGAGGCAATGGAACGAGCCAAATACGAGGAGAGCAAGGCAGTACGCCACACTTCTGTGGTTAACTCCACCACCTCTGTCCTGCGCTCCACGCACCAGGAGGCCGGCAAAGCCCAGCATAGCCCGGGCATGTATGAGGACGCCAATGCTCGCAGGACCCCCGTCAACTACAGCTCCAATCCAGTCTCCAGAGGATCACCCATGCTGGGACGTGCTTCAGAGGGTATATATTATGTAACTATTTCATTCCCAATGGTTGAGGAACTTAAAGTACTCGACCATTACTTGTTTGAAACTGTAATTTCTACAGTTATTGGGTTAGAATTAGATAATTGAATTAGATGTTTAGCTAAACCAGATAATCTTATTTCTGTGAAAAATAGTATTAGGGTTATTAGGGTACATAATGTGCTGACGGCATTGGATGACCTTTTTGTCCTGTACTCGGAGAAATTGCATGATTTAATATGAAATTGTTGCATCAGCTGATTATACAAACCGTTTGTGTTCCTTTGTCTTAAGGTGGTATGAACTCTGCAAAATCTGCTGCCCATGAGAGAAAGAACACCATGACCCCGACACAGAGGGACAGTGTCCCAGCCAAGTCCCCCGTGTCAGGTGGTGACCCCGTATCCTCTCACAGCCCCTTTGACCCACACCACCGGCCTGTTGTTCCTGGAGAAGTGTACCGAGCCCACATGCCTCAGTTTGACTCTCCCCTGGCCTTCCACAGAGTGCTGGATCCTGGTACAGAGTTTAAACCTTCTCACTCTTTCCACTTGAGCTATGAATAGAAGAGTAATAGCCGTGATTCAGAGCAAATTGACGAAAGCAACTCGGGTCATTGCATGTTCGGGATCTTTTTTCAGTTGTTGACGTCAGAAGTGGTGATCAGTATCTGTTAGCCTTCTGTTCATGTTTTAGTTAATTTTTTTTCTTCCTCTTGTTGCCCTCTGTTACAGCATTCATGTTCCCCAGGCAGCCTTCCCCAACAGGCTACCATAACACCTACCAGTTGTATACCATGGAGAACACGCGGCAGACCATCCTCAACGATTATATCACCTCCCAACAGATGCAAGTCATCCCTCGGCCTGATATGGCCAGAGGGCTGTCGCCACGGGAACAGCCTGTCGCTATACCTTACGCAGCCAGCGCTCGAGGTATGGCTCTAAACTCGCTGACTCTCTCGTCTGCCTCTGAAGGCAGGGGAGAAGCCATGGGAAGGAGGGGATGTAGTATGCAGACTGTGTGCTTATGAAGTAGTGGCTACCTTTTCCAGACACTCAGAAGCAAATGACCTTGACAAATTTAGCTGATTTGCTGTTCATATTAGGGCTGCAACTGATTCGGCTATTACTCAATTTATCAATCGGGTGTGGTCATCAAAATCTCAGTTTGCTGAGTGGTTGCTTCTTACAAGTTGACCACTATTCCACCCTGTTTGCAGCCCTGTTGCTTACTGATCAATCTGTATTTGGGAGCACTAACAGATGAAGGTGATGAGTTACAGCTAAGTGTATACGGTGTTCATACATTCAGAAATTGATGGATCGGTTCTTGTTGTTCACCGTTGGCCCTTTGCTTCTGTCTGTAAAAGGGATTATTGATCTAGCCCAGATGCCTCCAACTATCCTGTTGCCTCACCCTGGGGGAACAGGTACTCCCACTTTGGAACGCAACATCTACCTCACTGGAGCTCAGCCCCCTTTCCCTCCTAGGGCTTTCAACCCAACCTCCATATCGCCAGGTGAGGACCCCTCCCTCCCTCCCTCCCCCACCCCTACACCCTGTGTTCCCTTAACTTCCTTGCCACGATCTCCATGTTCCCTCACACTCAGCAGCACAGTGCAGTGCAACACAGTGCAGCCCTGCACTGGCCTGAGAGTGTCAAAGGTCAGTTTTGCTTGTCACAGATTAAGTGGTATTGCGCTCATTAGGGATGCTCTGATCGATCGGCCGCCGATCGTGATTGGCCGATATGGACCCTAAACAGGTTGATCGGCGGGCTCTGGAAGTGCTGATCAGAAAAGCCAATCGCATATTTAAAAAAAACAGAATTTATTTATTTATTTATTTATTTTTTTACCAGAGACTGTTTTTCTCCGCGTGACTTTATATGAAATTATCAATGAGATTTATGTTAAATTTATATGAATTAAACGGTTCTCTTTCCCGCGTGTGACGTAACTTACCGGCGACTGTTTTATGAAAAACAAGCGCGAGGAAAACAAACCCCAACCGTCACTGAGCTCACCGTCAGTGAAACGTTTAAACGCCTGGAGCCGTAGGGACAGTAAAAGGTGGAGGGATAAAACAAAAACGCTTATGGAATTCATTGGACTTGACGAGCAGCCTCTGTCTGTGGTGGAGGACACGGGGTTCCGACGGTTGTTATCGTGCCTGGAGGAGCCACGCTATGCCCCCCCGGACGTAAATACCTAACGGATGTATGTCTCCCTCAGCTGTACGAGACAGTATACACACACGTCAACACACTTTTGAGAGACAATGTCACATCAATCAGTTTTACAACTGATATTTGGAGTTCGAGTGCATGTCACATGTCGATGTTAAGTTTAACAGCGCATTTCATCGACCCGAACTCCCAGCGACACAACCTCGTACTGCACTGCCAAGAATTCACACACAGCCGACGCTTTAGCAGGAGCCTTCGGACGTATGTAATACATTTCAGTTGCTTATTCTTACTTGCTTATTCCCTCATAGTTAAGGTCTAGTTGTTGGTTTGTGCCAAGGTTTTTTAAAAATGTTAAGGTTACTTAAAAAATGTGCTTATTCTTATATATCGTTATGAGGAAATAAGCAAGTAAGAATGAGCAACCGAATACATTTTGGTTGCTTATTCTTACTTGCTTATTCCCTCAGTTAAGGTTTAGTTGTTGGTTTTTTATTTATGTATTGCTCTTGAAAGGGCATGTAATGTTTACATAAATAAAAAGCTGATGGTGGTACATAAATGTCTTTATTATTTATTTTAGTACAAATAGGTTTTTTTTAACACTTTAAGTGGTGCACAAGGCTAGATTGTAAATACACAACATTGAGGATTTTTATTATTCGCCCATCGATTTTGTGATCGGTATCGGCAGATTTAGGATTTCTGTGATCGGTGATCGGATCGGCCCCCAAAAATGCTGATCGGAGCATCCCTAGCGCTCATACATGACTTTTTTTTTTTCATGGGCATACAAACTGTAGGAATGAACAGAAATTAAATGCTGCGTTGTAGAAACCCTTCTGTGGCTGTATATCTGAAAATGGTCGTGTTTGTCTGAATATGACCAGATTTGCTGTGGTAGATTGAGAACTCAGGAGCAAGGCAGCCAGATCCATCCTGTTGAGACCACAGGGGTCGTGTGTTTATAAATGTTGGGTATGTGACATCTATCTTCTCCTCAGGTCACCCAAGCCATCTTGCTGCCAATGTGGAGAGAGAGCGAGAGAGGGAACAGCAGGAAAAGGAAAGGGAGCAGCGGGAAAGGGAACGCGAGCGGGAGATGAGAGAGCGAGAACGAGAGCGGGAGCGAACCAATGAATACATGCGGGGAGGTGAGTAGTCTTGGGGAAAAGCTAAAATTAGATTGTTGTTTCATGCAGGCAATCATGCCATAGAACCTCTTGTTTTAATACAGTTTTATTACAGTGTTTAATTTTTGTACAAATGTAAAGGTGGACCGGAGCAGCCAGTTCGGCCCGGGAGTCGAGGTTATCTGCATTCTCCTTCTCCCTCGCTCAGGACACAGGATGTACTGGTTCAGCAGCGGCCGAGCATCTTCCAGGGAAAGAGTGTCATCACCTCTCTAATGTAAGCTGAAAAAGTTCTGCAACACCAAAACATTCTCCATAGTTGGGTTACCGTTTGAAAAAGGATTGAATGGTTTACTGTTGGATGCAACATGTTGAGCTTCTTCAAAACAGTTGACACGTAAAGTTAAAGCAACTCAAGAGCAGATTTGCTTAGTGCAAACTGTTCAACAATGTCTTGGGAAACCAGCTCAACCATAACTGTGCAACCTGGTTGATAAAACAGCATTTTTATTCTTCAGCTCTTAGAAAGAGGTCTCCTGTTCGATTCGTCACAACGGAGACCATTTTTGATAATGTTATTATTATTATTATGATGAAAATTAGTAGAAAAAGCCTTTTCACCTGTTTTATTCTATGTGTTAGTCTTTTGCTTCCTATTCAGTTTTTTCTCCGTGTTTTATGGCAGCTTCATTGTTCTGCTGAGGCCGGAAAATCCCAAATTTACCACTGAATACTATCATTTTGTTTAGGCTGCAAAATTTGGATTATGTTCTGTCACTGCATCTATAGTCCACATGCACATCATGTAACATCTTAAAATGTTCATATTTTCACTTTTACTGTACCGTATTTTAGTGTGGTAGCCACACAAAGTTTTTAATTTTTGGTGCCCCCTAGTGCCGCAATGCGTTATTCTCAGATAACTGCATCTTTAACAGAAGAAACGCACAAACATTGACATTAACATGAAAGGAGCATATCCTGGATAGGCTGTTGATCTTAGATCTCTGAGGGGACATTTGTGTCAGGTCTTTGTGCAGGTTACGTTTATACATGTGGTTAAATTTTGGACGGCAGTATTGTGTGACAGCTGCACATGTCAGGAAGTCTGTTCTTTAGATAAAAGGTACATCTTGGGTTGGACACACTTTATGCTTTACATGTAATCCTTTAGGAAATTTGATGTCTTTATCTCCTCATTTCCTCTAAGGCCTCATCCACCAGCAGTGACATCAGCTCCACAGAGCAGCTCCCGCTACAGTACTGCAGCTGATGTTCTGGATGCTTTGGTGGATGCTGCAGCTTCTCCACCACAGATGGATGTTTCCAAGGCGAAGGAGAGTAAACACGAACGGGATGATGACACGGCTTCATCAACTGCCATGCGGCGGGCACCCACCCTCTCTGAACAACAGCAGCAGGAGACAGAAAGGCGATCTCTCCACTCACCGTTTAGTGCCATGTCTCTCCCAGGTGGTAAGCCTCATCCAGGTTACTCTGAGGGCCCTGGTGTCGGGGCTAAGGATAAGGGACCTCAGACAAAGTCACGCATCGAAGAGGAGCTTCGTACTCATGGAAAGACGACTATCACAGCAGCTAGCTTCATCGATGTCATCATTACACGTCAGATAGCTTCAGACAAAGACTCTCGTGAACGAGGCTCTCAGAGCTCTGACTCCTCAAGCAGCTGTGAGTGTTTTGGATGGACAGATTTTTATTTAAACTTCACTTAAGTGCACAAGAACATCATCAGTTAGCTGACCTGGAACAAATATCAGTAAAATGTAATCTTTCTCTTTGCGTTGAACTGTCCATACCACGACCTCACCTCTATGCCTTGTTGTTTGCCCGCACTTGTTTTGCAGTATCATCTAATCGGTATGACAACACTGCTGGAGGAGCCATTGAAGTGATAAGTCCAGCTAGTTCCCCCGTCCAATCCCAACAGGACAAAGCAGATGAGGGCCAACAAGCAGCAGGTATGATGAGTAAACTCATGGATATATTCATTTATACTTTTATTTAAATATATATATGTATTAAAATAAGTTGCATTTATTGCCAAAGTTGATTTGTAATGGTAGTAAGACACACTCAGTAATGAAGGCTAAATTTAGCAGTGTTGCGTAAACAAGTTGAGAAGGCATACCATAACTTGGAGGGCTTGGCCCACTGACTTCTGTCAGACAGCTTTCCACTGCAGCAGTCTGGTCACCAGACTGCACGAGAACTTATTTTTGACACCTGCAAGCTGAGACTTTTGGCATAGAGCCTGTCGGGCTAATCGCTGTCTCATCACTTCTGACTTCACCCTGTCTATTTTAATGAAACAACGCTGTCCTTGGTCAACCTTCCAGTTGGCATGCGGGCTTACGAGATGAGTCGTTACCGTCCATCAGGGGAACCACCTCAGCCCCCTTCCTCCCAGGCAGACAACTACTCACAGGTCCCCAAAACTCACAGAGTCATGACCTTGGCGGACCATATTTCGGTAAGATTGTTGCCGAACACAGTATTTTGCATTAGAAAAAATAATGCATTCGAGCTGTCCATCGTGTGTAACTAACCGAGTTTTATGGTCTTTCTGTAAATTTGCAGCATATAATCACCCAAGACTTTGCCCGGAATCAGGACCCTCCCGTTTCCTCTTCAGCCTCTGCCACATTCCAGAGCTCAGTGCCATCAATGTCCTCTTCAGGTCGAGTCAAGGGGCCCAGCCGCTACAGTCCTGAGAACCATGTCCAGGTCTCACACCACCAGAGACCATCCAGCAGGGTTTCTCCAGAGAATGCCTCTGATAAACCCAGAGCCAGGTACATGAAGCCTCCAATGTTGGAGTATAATTCATGACCCCATTTAGTGTCTAAACAGCTTTTTTTTTCTGTGCTCTTTTTCCAGGCCCGGTAAGTCTCCTGAGCGAGGAGGCAGGCCAATGGAGAACTACGAGCCAATTTCTCCTCCACAGGGTTACCAAGGCATGGACAAACAAGATGTTGGCGGGCCTTCATCCCAGAGACGAGAGCCTGACAACTCAGAGATCAGGTACAAGATCTGCATGGTTCATGTGCTTTATACTTCGGTGAAATTGTAGGAACATACTGTTGGTGATGCCCTGACATCAGAGGTGGAGAAAAGGACCATGAACAAGCTGCTGTCAATCGTAGACGATAACCGCCACCCCCTACACAGCACATGAACTAAACGGGGGGAACATGTGCAGTGCCAGAGAGGTGAAACGGATCTGTGTGCATGAGTCTGACCTACTCTGCCCCCACACTTTATACCATATCATGTATATAATCTTTCTTTTTTATTACAGTCTATTGTTTGTGTGTGTATGTATAAATCGTATATATGCCTTTATCGATCATCTATCGATCTATAGTTTAAAAAAAAAAAAGGTCCATGTTCACAGAGATATAACATCTTGATAGCTGTAGTGCATGTTGTAAATATTAATTTATCAGTTGCTATGCAGTTGATCATCACACAAAAAGAAAGCTGGCATTTAATTTTGCTATAATTACCTTGATATTCAATCGAACTGTATTAGATTGTAAATCAGTTTCTCCTTTGAATGCCTTCCTGTGGAATGTTCCCTCCATCAGAAGATGTTTGATACCCCAGCGGGGTTGAAATGGTAAAATTCGACTCAGGCTCTAATGCCTCGAACACCCATTGTCTCCACTTTTTATCGTTGAAGGAATGACTCGCGGTCCCCGGGGAGTGTCAGCTACCTGCCTTCCTTCTTCACCAAGCTGGAGAGTACCTCTCCGATGGTTAAATCCAAGAAGCAGGAAATCTTTCGTAAATTGAACTCTTCCGGTGTCGGGGATTCTGATGTTGGTAAGTGGGTCTTCTCTTATCCCTTTTGTTTAATCTGTTAATTCCCACAAATTATTCTCACTCATCCAGCATGTGATAACATTATAACACTGTGACTTTTAATAATTGTTTTGCAGGAAACGCACAGCCGGGCACTGAGATTTTCAACTTGCCTGCTGTAACCAGCTCCAGTAAGTAGGAGGAAGCCCCATTTAGGCACTTTTTAGTTTTATGTGGACTATTTCTTTTCTAAGTGTGGATTCTGTTGTGTGGAATTTTTTAGGTAGCATCAACCCAAGGAGTCAGTCCTTCAGTGACCCAGCCAGTAACCTGGGGTTAGAGGACATAATCCGCAAAGCCTTGATGGGCAATTTGGAGGAGAGACATGAGGAGCACCAGGGAGGAGGAGGGTCTTCTGGAGCAGGCAGTGACTCCCGGCAGGAAGCCAGTCCATCACCCAGTATGGGTATGCTTAAAAACATAAAACCTCAAACATCCATCAGTATTCATGCTTAGAAGAAATTAACATGTTGCCTGTTTAAATCTGCAGGAAAGCAGAAGCAAGGCAAAGCAAACAGCCGGAAATCCAAGTCACCCAACCTGGGTCAGGCCTACGCCGGAGGAGAGCGTCCATCATCAGTGTCCTCTGTCCACTCTGAGGGTGATTATCACCGGCCAACCCAACCCCAGTGGAGCTGGGACGAACGACCCTCATCCACAGGTGAGCTGCCCATCCTCAGGCGTCACTATCTGGATGTACTGGAACGTGGTAAAACCACACATTTAAAAACAGTTTTTGACACTCTTCTACTTCTTTTTTTTCCTCCAAGGTCCCATGCAGTTTCCTTACAACCCGCTTACCATGCGCATGCTGAGCAACACGCCACCCAACTCCATGGCCTCGCCCTCTATACAAAGCCAGCAGCAGCAGCAGCAGCCGCCTCCAGGTGGAGCACCTGTGGCCCAGCAGCGAGTGTGGCAGTCTCTCCTGTCAGAACAATACGAGACCCTGTCTGACAGCGACGACTGAGCCCCACTTGTTACAGCTCCAAGAACCAGAAAAGAGGCCTACGCCGAGGCTGGTCTGATCACGCCCCTCTCCCGGAACTAATTCACTTATTGGCGAGTGAGACTAGTAGATGGGGTTGTGTCCTTTTTTTATTTTATTTTTGGTGCTATGGCGCCCCCTGGATGTTGGCTACCAGTACCAGCAGCAGCTTGTGACAAGTAGGGCTCTCCTGAACACGACTTACTCCTGTTTCGGAAGCTCTCACCCAGCCTGTCGGCGACATAAACAAAAGGCACCTGAGGGGATGACATTGGCTAAAGTCGAGCTGAAGAAATTAAAATGTTACAGAAAAAAAAAAAACAACATAAGAAACTATTTCTGAATTTTGTCTGATTTCTGTAAAGATATATCCTGTCTTTAAGAAAACCATTGTATGTAAATAGAGTAACCTTTTGCAGTGTTTTTCTTAACTTGATTATTTCTTATTTTAATGTTGCTTTTAAATTGATCCACTTTAAATGGAGAGAGCAGGGGTGTAGTCTTTAGTATCGCAGTCGCTCTCCCAGCCTTCCCCCATCTGATGTCACCCAACACCCACTCAAAAGTTTTTCGATTGCAACGCTAAAGAGAGACCGACCTGTAGTTTGTACTTGACCATGAGTGGATAACGGAGATTGTGACACCATGCGCAAAGCACCACCAGAGCCTGAACATTGTGGACATTAGAGGACAAAACAAAACTCAAAACATTTCGAGCAGCGTTGATATGTGATGCCTGTCTTTGTCACATAGTGGCGATGATGCATGGATTGTATCTATCAGGTGGTAGAGATACCTTCTTACCCCATTACAGCAGAGAAATATTGTCAAAACAAGTTGAGAACACTGGTGTCATAGAAGAAAGGTGAAAAGTCTGATATAAGCTTACCAGAAATTATATCCTTATGACTACTCCTGGACCCCGTTTGAATAATGAAAGTGAGCCAATGTCTTTTTTTTTTATTTCATTTTACTTTCAACAGACGTAATTGTAGTGTTTCACATCTCTGCAATTACAGTTTCCGACATACCAGGAATAATTTTTGTTTTCATGGTTTAAAAGAAAAAAAGTTTGTCAGGAAGTTTTGGTTTATTTGGGAGGGATGCTTTTTGCCACGCTTTGTGACTTGAGAGAGAAGGCAGCTTCAACTAATTTTCTCAGAGATATATCTTGGTGTTTGATGTTTGTATTTGTTTCTTTGGTCCCTTTTTTTTTTTTATACTGTCCTGACAAAAATCTGAACTCTGTAAATAGTCTTTCCATTAGACAAAAAAGACAAAACTAACCAAACTTAAAGAATGGTCTGCACCATTGTTGCACTTTTTTTGCTTTGTGGCTTTTGACAACAGAAAGCATACTACCTGCTGTGTAACTTATTCAACATCCAGCCCAGTACAATAGTAAGATGTGCTTTAACTTTTCCCATCACTCACAGAAAATCTGGATGTTTTAATTTCCTGTCTTTTCTTATAGCTGGTACAAGATATTTCTAGTGTTACACCTGCATCACAGTTACAGTTTTAAGTGCATGGTACCGTTAAATGTTTTGTAATTTGCCGTCATGGTGATTCAAAACCTTGACCACTTAATCTTCGCTTTCATTGTGTCAATCAGCAGACATGCAGCTTTGAATATGACTTTTACTAGGTCAGCATCACAAAGAGCAGTAGCATTGCTCTTTAGGTCTTCTTTTTAAAGATATGTGAAAAAGATGCAATATTTTGGCTTTCACTATGCTCAGTTAACTAAATCCATTCTGCGCTAAACTTGTGATTTCCTCTCAATTTGATTCAGATTTTTTTAAACATTTGTTGCAGCTCATGCTCAGATTTTTTTGTTTTCTTCTTTGTTTTTCATCCTGTTTAGAGGGGATGCTGTGTGTTTACAAAGCAATGATGAAAAAAAAAAAGTTTAAAAACTTGAATCTTTTAGAAATCCGACATGAAGCCGATACCAGAATTCGGGCATATTTTCAGCTAACTATCAAACACGCAGCAGTGACTTTTTTTTTGTTCTTTTTAAAATTGAGACTTGAAACCCCATGTGTCCTACGATGTTTAAATGCAATGTTTGTATCGCACAATGTCTCTTAGTAGGCTATTACAAGAGTTCAGACCAATCAAATAAAGTGGATCAGTTCTCCGCCACTGAAAAATTTGTAGGTTTTTATAGGTGTGCCATCTTTTTCTTTTTCTTTTTTTGTTTTGTTTAGTTTTTTTCAGTTTTTTTTCTGACTGCACAATGTCGTAATGCTTGGTCACTTAGGTGTACTGCAACTGTTCACTTTCATTTCTGCTGGTGAATTTATGCAATATAAAATGAAAACCTGTCAGGATTTGCAATATAATAAATAGTATATAATATTATTTAATCAGTCTATTTATTATGATAGACTGACTTCCATTATCGCAAGTTATTGAGCCAAAACCTTCTTTTTTTTTTAGCATCAAATATTGGGTTTTTCATACATTTAGACATTATATACCCACAACAGGAATAAAGGTAAACTGTGTGGTTCAGCCACACTCAAGGACACTTGACTCTAAAACAAGTCTGGGTGAAATCTAACTCATTGTTAGTGCTATTTAATTTCATAGCTTTGCTAGTTGTTTATTTTCAGTGGTTAGAGTCAGTCGTCCAATAACCGGAAGGTTGGGGGTTCGATTGCCACTCTCTCCACTCAAAAAGACTGACAGCTCTTTGTCACAGCTGAGGTGCCCTTGAGTAAGGCACCGTACCCCCATGCTCCCCGTATATGGCATCTGTTTCTATGAGTGTGTGACCCTGTGCATGAGTGTGACAACAGGTGCCAACCTGGATGGTTTAATAGCGGCGGATAAATTTCATGTGTATGCATGACAATAAATCTGATCTTAATTTTATTGGTGTAACCCGGTCAGCAGTCAGTTGCTGCTGATCTAAAACCTGCATTATGTTGCTTTGTCGGTACAGTATGGTTTATTTAATCAGATATTCAAGTTAACTTAATTATTATTATTATATATATATATATATATATATATATACATACACAGTACAGACCAAAAGTTTGGACACACCTCATTCAAAGAGTTTCCTTTATTTTCATGACTATGAAGATTGCAGATTCACACTGAAGGCATCAAAACTATGAATTAACACATGTGGAATTATATACTTAACAAAAAAGTGTGAAACAACTGAAAATATGTCTCATATTATAGGTTCTTCAAAGTAGCCACCTTTTGCTTTGGTTACTGCTTCGCACACTCTTGGCATTCTTTTGATGAACTTTCAACAGGTAGTCACCTGAAATGGTCTTCCAACAGTCTTGAAGGAGTTCCCAGAGATGCTTAGCTCTTGTTGGCCCTTTTGCCTTCACTCTGCGGTCCAGCTCACCCCAAACCATCTCGATTGGGTTCAGGTCCGGTGACTGTGGAGGCCAGGTTATCTGACGCAGCACCCTATCACTCTCCTTCTTGGTCAAATAGCCCTTACACAGCCTGGAGGTGTGTTTGGGGTCATTGTCCTGTTGGAAAATAAAGGATGGTCCAACTAAACGCAAACCGGATGGAATAGCATGCCGCTGCAAGATGCTGTGGTAGCCATGCTGGTTCAGTATTCCTTCAATTTTGAATAAATCCCCAACAGTGTCACCAGCAAAGCACCCCCACACCATC